>NC_060208.1:6697500-7297500 GCF_021130785.1 Homalodisca vitripennis
CTCTGATCAGAAGTAAATACTATTAGAAATTGAGCCAAGTAGGATTGTGATTAAGCAATTTGATTATTTTCTTTCTCTGTCTTTGCTACGGTAACTGGCTCAGAGTTAGCCTATAATTGTATGTGAAAGGCAAGTTTTGTCAGCAGACATTTGTGAGAGAGATATAACCTTGTGAGAGCCTGAGACCACTCCCTCTCGGGGAAGTCCTTCAAGTGGGGCCCTTATTGTCTCCTTAATATCAGTGTCAACAGGAGTGTACAGTATTGACCGGCATCGAGTGAGGTGGTGCCTAGGGCAGCAGCTGTGGGTTAGCAACGGTGTGATATGTGATCAAAGAAAATTGGAGGGAGAAAGGTTTACAATATCAATAATCAACACATAGAACCAAGCATTTTTATTTGTGTTTGATACCTGTAAAAAAGCTTTGGACTTAAAATTAAATAAAATTTTTTCCGGCCTTTGAAGATGTGTCAGTGAGGTCTACCATTCTGAAAACTACTTACTAGTAAATTGTATCGTTAATTATACTGAGCTTTTAAAAAATTCAAATTAGAAAGTTACTTACTATTTGAAAATAGTTATAACGTTTGGGTTTTTAATTTGTATTGTGGTGTTACAATGTTTGAGATACTATGGTGATTATGACATAGCCTTTCACTAACCACTTGACTAATGAACATCTGTTATGCGTTTTTATTTTTAATCAGGAAATTTGTTATCTAACCTGTCACCGCCCAGGAAATAAAGAGAGGAACACTACAGTATGTAAGGACTGACCACAGTAGTGTGTCCACATGAATGCACTAGGCTGTACAGTTTGTTTCTTGTTTCAAAAGAACAGCTTACTTTTAGAATGTAACAATGAAAAGGCTACAGAATATGTATGGTGCTGTTACAAATAAAAGTATGTAATATTTTATAGGCAAACATACTTTTTATAAGTATTTGGTTGAGTTCATCTGTTTTCAATATAACCAAAGTAAATAAAAAAAAAAAACAAAACTAATATTTTATTTTCTATGAAGTTCCCTGAATATATCTATCTGCTTAAATAAATGCTTTTTTTGTTTATATCTTAAAACAAGTGACATAAGTTTCAATAAATAAATGGGATAGGTATTGATAGACTTGCAAAAATGTTTCTCTGGTGCATTATAATCTACTGTAAAATGTTGAAAACCAACCGATGAAAAATCCCCACCGTGAGAACGTCAGACCTGTGTTACTGCATCGCTTTTACTGGACCTGGTAACTGGTAACAACATTATTGCAGCAATCAAATTACTTGTGTGTCCGTTCTATGTTTGGGGCTCAAAGATGGACAGGATGCCCCTTATTACATCAATTCATTACAGTACAGAAAATCTGGTCAAGCTACTGAATATTGTTCAAACTTGTTTCAACTGGCGATTAGTATGACTTTTAGTATTTAGAATGAGTGGTCACTTTCGCTATGGTCGTCACCTGTGAACTATAATTACTACATACTTTCATTCTACATAATTTGTACGGCCGGTGATCTCATCAATTCTGTGAATGAAATGGCAGCTTTGTTGTTGGTTACACTGTTTAACTCACCTGTGAACAGAATATTACTACCTTGTTTCATTCTACATAATTTGTACGGCCGGTGATCTCATCAATCCTGTGAATGAAGTGGCAGCTTTGTTGTTGGTTACACTGTTTAACTCACCTGTGAACAGAATATTACTACCTTGTTTCATTCTACATAATTTGTACGGCCGGTGATCTCATCAATTCTGTGAATGAAGTGGCAGCTTTGTTGTTGGTTACACTGTTTAACTCACCTGTGAACAGAATATTACTACCTTGTTTCATTCTACATAATTTGTACGGCCGGTGATCTCATCAATTCTGTGAATGAAGTGGCAGCTTTGTTGTTGGTTACACTGTTTAACTCACCTGTGAACAGAATATTACTACCTTGTTTCATTCTACATAATTTGTACGGCCAGTGATCTCATCAATTCTGTGAATGAAGTGGCAGCTTTGTTGTTGGTTACACTGTTTAACTCACCTGTGAACAGAATATTACTACCTTGTTTCATTCTACATAATTTGTACGGCCGGTGATCTCATCAATTCTGTGAATGAAGTGGCAGCTTTGTTGTTGGTTACACTGTTTAACTCACCTGTGAACAGAATATTACTACCTTGTTTCATTCTACATAATTTGTACGGCCAGTGATCTCATCAATCCTGTGAATGAAGTGGCAGCTTTGTTGTTGGTTACACTGTTTAACTCACCTGTGAACAGAATATTACTACCTTGTTTCATTCTACATAATTTGTACGGCCGGTGATCTCATCAATCCTGTGAATGAAGTGGCAGCTTTGTTGTTGGTTACACTGTTTAACTCACCTGTGAACAGAATATTACTACCTTGTTTCATTCTACATAATTTGTACGGCCGGTGATCTCATCAATCCTGTGAATGAAGTGGCAGCTTTGTTGTTGGTTACACTGTTTAACTCACCTGTGAACAGAATATTACTACCTTGTTTCATTCTACATAATTTGTACGGCCGGTGATCTCATCAATCCTGTGAATGAAGTGGCAGCTTTGTTGTTGGTTACACTGTTTAACTCACCTGTGAACAGAATATTACTACCTTGTTTCATTCTACATAATTTGTACGGCCGGTGATCTCATCAATCCTGTGAATGAAGTGGCAGCTTTGTTGTTGGTTACACTGTTTAACTCACCTGTGAACAGAATATTACTACCTTGTTTCATTCTACATAATTTGTACGGCCGGTGATCTCATCAATCCTGTGAGTGAAGTGGCAGCTTTGTTGTTGGTTACACTGTTTAACTCACCTGTGAACAGAATATTACTACCTTGTTTCATTCTACATAATTTGTACGGCCGGTGATCTCATCAATCCTGTGAGTGAAGTGGCAGCTTTGTTGTTGGTTACACTGTTTAACTCACCTGTGAACAGAATATTACTACCTTGTTTCATTCTACATAATTTGTACGGCCGGTGATCTCATCAATCCTGTGAGTGAAGTGGCAGCTTTGTTGTTGGTTACACTGTTTAACTCACCTGTGAACAGAATATTACTACCTTGTTTCATTCTACATAATTTGTACGGCCGGTGATCTCATCAATTCTGTGAAGTGAAGTGGCAGCTTTGTTGTTGGTTACACTGTTTAACTCACCTGTGAACAGAATATTACTACCTTGTTTCATTCTACATAATTTGTACGGCCGGTGATCTCATCAATCCTGTGAGTGAAGTGGCAGCTTTGTTGTTGGTTACACTGTTTAACTCACCTGTGAACAGAATATTACTACCTTGTTTCATTCTACATAATTTGTACGGCCGGTGATCTCATCAATTCTGTGAGTGAAGTGGCAGCTTTGTTGTTGGTTACACTGTTTAACTCACCTGTGAACAGAATATTACTACCTTGTTTCATTCTACATAATTTGTACGGCCGGTGATCTCATCAATCCTGTGAGTGAAGTGGCAGCTTTGTTGTTGGTTACACTGTTTAACTCACCTGTGAACAGAATATTACTACCTTGTTTCATTCTACATAATTTGTACGGCCGGTGATCTCATCAATCCTGTGAGTGAAGTGGCAGCTTTGTTGTTGGTTACACTGTTTAACTCACCTGTGAACAGAATATTACTACCTTGTTTCATTCTACATAATTTGTACGGCCAGTGATCTCATCAATTCTGTGAATGAAGTGGCAGCTTTGTTGTTGGTTACACTGTTTAACTCACCTTTGAACAGAATATTACTACCTTCTTCCATTCTAAGCTCGACAATCTTTGTGTTATTGTATTGACTGTTATTTCTGTATTTAATTTGTTAGCAGATCACAAAAGTGTCTAATTATTGAAGTAGCCTCTCTTTGGGTTATTTGTTTATAGTTTATTATTAGTATGGATGATTTGAAAGGATAATACTATTTCTGGCATTTTCCATTGTTGTATAAGAAAACCCTGCATTTAGTGGACTAGAATCTATATACCTGTCATTAATAATAATCAGCTGAATCTTATCAGTGTTGTAATAAAGCTAATGACTCATTCAGATGGTACAATCTCTCAACTGCTAATCTATAATGTCGTTTATATAACTGCAATAACTGTGTTAATAGCAATCATTTAATTAGCCACTACACAATACCAGTTTTATCAGTAATACAATATGAATTATATAACATAATACATTTTTAAGTAGAGAATTAATGTAGTAATTCATTGTTATGTAATACACATTTAAATGAGTCATCAACATATTCATGAATGAAACATTTGTATTAAGTCCATAGGTGTATCTAGAATGACCTAATCAAGGGAGGGTTACCACCACCGAAAAATCTGGGAATTTTTCATGCCTTCCAGTTAAGCTGCGGCCTGAGGACTCACCCCTGGAATATGTTTAAATGCTATAATATTAGAAATTGCAAGTTTGGCAGCCTTCTGAAGGTAAATATTATTCATGCCTCCCAAAACAGTCCAATGTTAGTGGAAATTATTGGTAACCATCCATAACATACAAAGATAAGAAAACAATGTTATTGTAAAGGGAGTTATTGGGGCTCTTGAAAATCGCTGCATCTTAGAAATTACAAGTAGCTTCCTCTATCTTTTATCTTGAATTTATAGTTTATAAAATTGGCTTCCTGAATATATGTCTTTTACTCGAGAATTGGAATTCTGTATATCACGTTCTTCTTTAGTTTGTCAATTAGAATGTTGGTTTTACATTCCCTGACAAACAGAATGCCGCCCCCCATTGCCAGATACTCTTGGCACGCCACTGGGCCTAAGTAGCGTACCACATTATCTCTGGTCTACACACTATTCAAGAACGTCACCTTCAGCCTCAAGGTCACCATATTAGAATGTGAGTACACGGAACTATGAAACCGACCGAGTTTTTAATAGGGTTAATGTAATGTGGCTGCAAGATTTCTATGAAGTCCTAAACATTTTCAGTAATGGTTGTATGTACGCTTTTATAGTTCGATACAGTAGCAGCCCGCGCTGTTACAAGTCTGGCAACGTATCCCGCAGGCAATAAGTCACTGGCGCTGTCTCGACGTTGTTGTCACGGCCTTGAATATTGCCGTCGATCGACGGTTGTCAGTGTCAGCGTCAGCGGTGACCTCTAGTGAAGGTCGTTGCTCTGGGGTCAAGTGCAGGACACTACCAGTGGTGTGAGGGAGCAGCAGATGACTGGTCTGGGTCTGACGCGCGGCGGGTTGCGTGACACAGAGTCTCGTGACTATCGTGGTGGCGGCGCGGCAAGGCGATGATGTAATACGATTACGTCACTTACCTTTATTTCGGTTCGGTCAGTTCAAGCGTCCGGACAAACACAATTTAATCACGCTTGATGGATTATGGTTTTTTCTTATCTCTTTTTTCTATCGATTATTTTTGTTTTTTCGAGGGGAAGGTTTGTAGAATCAACAATATTTTTTCGCATATCTGCCATGGTAAAGTGAAACAAAAACAGTATCACCTCAGCAAAATCCGTTCTAGTCCTAATATGAGGAGAAGGCTGTGGGGCTTGCCAGCTGGTATCTTACCCCGCACCGGTAACGGTAACGCTCGGTATTTGCTGGGCAGCGTGCAGTAGATGATTACGGAAACCTTAGTGCTGGCGAATATACAATATCAGATAAAGAACCAGGTGATGGGTCTGGATGTAAAGTAGCAGCAGGAATTCTATTGCCTCAAAACTTTAAAAGTAGAAACTTTTTGACCACAGGCCAAATTTGGTAAAATTGTTTCTATTATTTGGTTGTGGTCTTATGCTTATACAAAAGTGCAGGTGGTCATTTAAAAAAAAACAAAAAAAAAACATTTGTGTCAGAAATACAGTTATCAAAAAACAATAATATCTAGATTATTATGACTTATTGCTATAGCCTTGAAAAATTATATAAATTGATAGATCACAGTAACTCCCCTATTTTATTTTTAGGGTGAGATATTCTTGAGGATGAAGTTTGTGCAGGGCAGTGTTAGTGGGGGTATGGAATATGAAAATTATGATGTATCTCAAAACTTACATGGGGGGGGGGTAGGCATTCCAATGATCCCACTTACTACTGATAGTGTAACTGCAGTTTAGTAAAAGTTATTTCACCTAATGTTATCACTTGTTACTTATTACATACTCATCTTCTGTGTAACAATATTGTATTCTGTGTTGATAAGAGACAACAACTAATCCATTAACAAAGAAGCCTATTAACGGTAATTACACTCAGCCTCCTGGGTTATGTAAAGCCTCATCAGACATAGAGCTTCTCGCCACATCGAGCAGCGTAGCGTGGCTCCTGGCTCTGTAGTTACGTGCTGGAAGAAATATCCTGTCTGTGATGTAATGTGATAATGTATCAGAACATGTTACCATCAAATATCATTATGTAACCATGTGTGTTCTGGAATTCGGAGCAGCCCTCTTTATGATTATTTTTGACTATTTTTAGTTGTACATAGTTATTTCCAAACAAACATAATTGAATTAAAATTTTTTAATTGAAGTATTATACATGTTAGTTGCTACAGAGGATATATTTTAGTCTTCATTCACAGGCTGATTACTTCTCATTTTGTTTAAACATTCTTGCTTTTGTATGTAAATAGCGATATAAGATTTATTTTACTAACTTATGAACAAGAGAGAGTATTAATGAAACAAAATATAGCAGTGGCATAATTAACAAAACTCCTGCCTAGTAAATTGACTCCCTCTGAGAACTATCCACAGCCCAAGTAATAAATCTAAAAACAAAAGTAGTGTCGAGAATTTATGAGAATATAAGTTTTATGACTAAAATAGTTAATAAAAGTAAAATTATTACAAAGATAAAGCAAAAAGGTCCCAAAAAACGTTTGGTGTTCACATAACACAATTACCAGAACCAAATTATACTGTATACAGAGAGGGGGTGGTATTTGAGATTACATGAAGTATATAACCTATATTGGATCAGTTATGATTGTCACGGCTGCTTTTAGAACTAAAGAGAGCCACCAGTAGTTCTGTCATGGCTCAGCGTATTATTGTTGAAGACATTTTTATTTGGGTTTCAACTACTTTAAAAAAATCTATCTCAACAACAATCAATTCTTCAAGAATTTTTAGTTTTTCAATTATTTGCAACAACTCTTATATTTTTATTTTAAGTTTTAAGATGACAGCATTTTTAGTTATGTAAGGCTCGTGATTATCTCACACATAAAGCAGATGTGAAAACAAAATTCAAATGTTTTTGAATCATTGAAACATGTGCAAAAATCATTCTTCTATTGAATGTTTCATTGCCAGATAAGTTTTCAGTATGTGATATATCCAAAAAAAGAATTTTTAAAGCTTATGAATTTTAAATTTCAAGACGGTAGACAAACATACCTTTCTATCAATGGTGCCGACAATGTTGCTTATTTGTGATAGATATCTTTGAACTCTGATTACTTTATCAGAAAAAGTCATTGAAATTAATTACTAATTGGTAAAAAGGTCAATAAATAATTTTTTCTTATAGCACAACATACTTTCTAAAATTTGAAATCAGTATATTAAAAATTTTAACATTTATTAAACATTTTGAAGTTTATGTTATGTCTAGAGGCAAACTAAGTTGTTGAAACATTCTAATAATAAAAAGATATTACTCCAAACAAAAAACCCAACTCTATTAGCAAGAACCTTTTTTAAAGAATTAGATGTTAAATGATTCAGTATTGAGCTCAATATGAAGCAAATTCATTTAAAGACGACATTGATTGAGAATAAGACCTTACTCTGTTAGGACATAATTGTTAATTTGTAATTTATGCTGTATATTTCACTGGTACAGCCAACCAGCAACTTGAAAATAATCGTAACTTTTTGTCTATTTGTTTGTCACTAGTAACAAAAATTCTTTCTGATTTCCTCTGCAATTTTGGTGGATTGAAAATCATTGGCTTGATTTTTTAAATGAAACTCCAGTAGATAGTATTAATAGACCAACAACAAATTTATTTAACTAATGGTTTCCTGACTCTTCTGTTGGTGTGTGTTCAGATCTACAGACACCTGCGGTGGTACACCAACCCGTCAGAGCAGAGATGGATCATCAGGATACTGTTCATCGTGCCCATATATGGTCTCCACTCTTGGGTCAGCCTGCTGTTCTTCAACAGCGAGAACTACTACGTTTACTTCTTCACCATCAGAGATTGCTACGAGGGTGAGTCTCTGGCTCAATTTGTACTGTTGTAGTGTATGAATGTTTATTGATTATTTAATACGAGTGTGGAATAAATCCTGGATGATAAGACAATGGCATTACTAAGAAGGGATAGAACGCCCAACAGCAATCCCACTTGTTTGTACTGTTGGAGTGTATGAATGTTTATTGATTATTTAATACGAGTGTGGAATAAATCCTGGATGATAAAACAATGGCATTACTAAGAAGGGATAGAACGCCCAACAGCAATCCCACTCGTTTGAAATGAAATGGAGCAGTTAAATGTTCTATTTTAATTAGGCCTGTCCAATTTATTTAAGTTTAGACTTTTATTCACATTTATATACTCTCGTGTATGGTGTGCTCTTCAATCGGAATCATCCCCCACCTCAGAGCCAATTTCTAGTTTCACCAGTGTTCTAAGTTATAAATATGACAACAATTAACAAATAGAACACTGACATTAGAGATAATCTTTACTGGTTTTTATGAATATAAAGTAATCTTAACAATAATTTTAGTATAACAGAAAATAATAATAACAGAAAGATGAATCAGAAAATTACAACATAGGCTAGTGAAAAACATTAAAACATCAGCATTAAAACACTATAATTCAGTACTGTATAATAAAACCTCATGGTTATAACAAGGGAGGTCATTCATTTAACCAGTTTTACTTATTTCACCTTTACAAATTCTTGCTTTTACCACGTTCTCTGAATATTTATTAAAATTAAATTTTACAAAGTTGTAATTTTTGCATTGATAATTGTATCATTTACCAAGCTTTTACCATATCTATGATAACTAGTTTATATAGTAACCTTCCTCTCAGGTAATTATAGAGTTCCAATTGTGAAAACTCTGTTACTATAATTAAAGTGCTGTGTAAGCTCTGGAGACCCTGAAGAGAGTAGAAGAGACCCACCGGCTGTACCATATTTTACAACAAATAGTATATATACAAAATACGTGACGGATGAAATGACAGCATATTTTGAGTAGCAGTGTTGGATACATCATTCCACACCAAGTGATAGTATTTGACAATCATATTAATCAACACTGTACTTCTGTATGTAGCTTAGAAGTGCTCAAATGGCATGCAACCGTATCAGTAACACTAAGAGTATTTGTTTCTTTTGAAGACCAACTTGGGTTGTCAGTAACTATTGCATGCAAGCGTATCAGTAACACTAAGAGTATTTGTTTCTTTTGAAGACCAACTTGGGTTGTCAGTAACTATTGCACGCAAGCGTATCAGTAACACTAAGAGTATTTGTTTCTTTTGAAGACCAACTTGGGTTATCAGTAACTATTGCATGTAAGCGTATCAGTAACACTAAGAGTATTTGTTTCTTTTGAAGACCAACTTGGGTTGTCAGTAACTATTGCATGCAAACGTATCAGTAACACTAAGAGTATTTGTTTCTTTTGAAGACCAACTTGGGTTGTCAGTAACTATTGTATGCAAGAGTATCAGTAACACTAAGAGTATTTGTTTCTTTTGAAGACCAACTTGGGTTGTCAGTAGTTCTATTGCATGCAAGCGTATCAGTAACACTAAGAGTATTTGTTTCTTTTGAAGACCAACTTGGGTTGTCAGTAACTATTGCATGCAAGAGTATCAGTAACACTAAGAGTATTTGTTTCTTTTGAAGACCAACTTGGGTTGTCAGTAACTATTGCATGCAAGCGTATCAGTAACACTAAGAGTATTTGTTTCTTTTGAAGACCAACTTGGGTTGTCAGTAACTATTGTATGCAAGAGTATCAGTAACACTAAGAGTATTTGTTTCTTTTGAAGACCAACTTGGGTTGTCAGTAACTATTGCATGCAAGAGTATCAGTAACACTAGGAGTATTTGTTTCTTTTGAAGACCAACTTGGGTTGTCAGTAACTATTGCATGCAAGCGTATCAGTAACACTAAGAGTATTTGTTTCTTTTGAAGACCAACTTGGGTTGTCAGTAACTATCGTATGCAAGATTATCAGTAACACTAAGAGTATTTGTTTCTTTTGAAGACCAACTTGGGTTGTCAGTAACTATTGCATGCAAGAGTATCAGTAACACCAAGAGTATTTGTTTCTTTTGAAGACCAACTTGGGTTGTCAGTAACTATTGCATGCAAGCGTATCAGTAACACCAAGAGTATTTGTTTCTTTTGAAGACCAACTTGGGTTGTCAGTAACTATTGCATGCAAGCGTATCAGTAACACCAAGAGTATTTGTTTCTTTTGAAGACCAACTTGGGTTGTCAGTAACTATTGCATGCAAGCGTATCAGTAACACTAAGAGTATTTGTTTCTTTTGAAGACCAACTTGGGTTGTCAGTAACTATTGCATGCAAGAGTATCAGTAACACCAAGAGTATTTGTTTCTTTTGAAGACCAACTTGGGTTGTCAGTAACTATTGCATGCAAGAGTATCAGTAACACTAGGAGTATTTGTTTCTTTTGAAGACCAACTTGGGTTGTCAGTAACTATTGCATGCAAGCGTATCAGTAACACTAAGAGTATTTGTTTCTTTTGAAGACCAACTTGGGTTGTCAGTAACTATTGCATGCAAGCGTATCAGTAACACTAAGAGTATTTGTTTCTTTTGAAGACCAACTTGGGTTGTCAGTAACTATTGCATGCAAGCGTATCAGTAACACTAAGAGTATTTGTTTCTTTTGAAGACCAACTTGGGTTGTCAGTAACTATTGCATGCAAGCGTATCAGTAACACTAAGAGTATTTGTTTCTTTTGAAGACCAACTTGGGTTGTCAGTAACTATTGCATGCAAGAGTATCAGTAACACCAAGAGTATTTGTTTCTTTTGAAGACCAACTTGGGTTGTCAGTAACTATTGCATGCAAGAGTATCAGTAACACTAGGAGTATTTGTTTCTTTTGAAGACCAACTTGGGTTGTCAGTAACTATTGCATGCAAGCGTATCAGTAACACTAAGAGTATTTGTTTCTTTTGAAGACCAACTTGGGTTGTCAGTAACTATTGCATGCAAGCGTATCAGTAACACTAAGAGTATTTGTTTCTTTTGAAGACCAGCTTGGGTTGTCAGTAACTATTGCATGCATGCAAGCGTATCAGTAACACTAAGAGTATTTGTTTCTTTTGAAGACCAGCTTGGGTTGTCAGTAACTATTGCATGCAAGCGTATCAGTAACACTAAGAGTATTTGTTTCTTTTGAAGACCAGCTTGGGTTGTCAGTAACTATTGCATGCAAGCGTATCAGTAACACTAAGAGTATTTGTTTCTTTTGAAGACCAGCTTGGGTTGTCAGTAACTATTGCATGCAAGTGTATCAGTAACACTAAGAGTATTTGTTTCTTTTGAAGACCAACTTGGGTTGTCAGGGTCTCTTATCTTTTTTGAATAACTGCTCTTGTATTCCTGTAGTCTTCCAAATGTCAAATCAAATGAAGCTGCCATCACTGTATTTAATGGTTCTGAACTGATTAAAGTAATAACAAACTAAATTTAAAAAGGTTGAAATCAGTTGGTGGCCTAAAATGAGTAATTCGTTCAAAATAAAGTATTACAGGAGTTATTACGTAACTTAAATAATGTGATATGTGGCATAATATGTATTGACACCATAATGTCTGAAGCGGTTTTTGTTGTAAAACACGTAAATGGCCAATATCAATTCTGATTGTTTGAGAGAAACAGCGAATTGTTTCATAAACTATCATTAAATACTCATTTTCTTTACCATTGGAACTTCAACCAGTATTATGGTAAATAGCAAAAAAGATCTTTGTTATTTTGCTACCAGTGAAGAACTGGTGATCACCATTACTTCAAGGTGATTTTACTGAACGCAAAAGTTAAGTGTTGTGAAGATCTAAATACAGTTTCAGTAATTTTAAACGTTTATATAATTTATTTGCACTACTTTATATCAAGTGATGTAGGCAAGTGACCTAAAAAAATAGTAAGTTTGCCACTGAATGTTGTATGCCAGTTTTGCAAAAGCTGTCAGTAATAAGAGTAAAGACTTTTAATTTGATTTACAACATATAACGCAACAATATGGGACGTATCCATGTTGTAAATGACACCACCAGCTTGGGGCAAGGGATTACAACATTTTAGCATTGGGTCTTCTATGTATCCTATACGACACCATGGCACTGACCTTGGTGCCATTGCTTTACATCATGTTCTTGAGTAGTTGTTTTAATATGCTACAGTGATCAAATTAATTTTATTGGTTTCTTTATGTGTTTGTTTATTTTATTTTATTTTTACAGACTATGAACTAGTTCTTTTTATTCACTTATGTGCGTAGGCTGAAAAACCAAATGAAAAAAAAGAATGCGCATGTGCTTGTAATTTGTTGTGGTTATAGTAATTTTAGTGAACTAGAAATATTACTAGTTGTAGCTGTTTATTAAAGTATGTTTGATTGAGGTGAAAACTAAAGCATTATTACAACGTTACTGTTTTTGAACACTGTGTTATGTAAAGTGTTAGGAGTTTAGTTATTTCATTTCTCACATTGTAAAATGAAATAAGAGTTATGATGATAACCTACAACATTACAGTGATGAATGATGATACGGTAGATAAATCGTAGTGCTGGTAGTTACAGCAGAGTCGAACCCACGGACCGTGAAACTGCCGACTGTTGTGATATTGGCCATGCATCATTGACTGCAGTTCAACTCAAGGATGTAGCAACTCGTGTGGAAAATATTAATGACCTATTCATGCGTTCTTTATATTTAAAGTACAACATGACATTTCCTGATATTGTGTACTGTCATTTAAGTGTAAATCACAATTTAGAATTATTAAAAATAATTAAATGTAACTGTTGTCTGAGAAGTGTAATAAATATAGTAGATCTCATAGTGTTGTTGGAACTTGTATAATACTGGTTGTCTGCCGCTAACTAGTCATTTACTGACAGAGAAGATAGCTGTGTAAAGTATAAGTTTTAAGTCATGATCCCCAACAACTTAATGTTCTTGTTAGATGAAATCCCTTAACGAAAATACATTTTATTGAAAGTTGTATTATTATAAGTTATAAAAATTAAGGAAATGGAGTTAGCTTCAAGTCTACCTTTAGGCAGGGAAAAGTCTTGTACAGGTAGTAAGGGTATGTTCTCAATTTCAAAACAACACGTTGGATACAAAACCCGAGAATAAGTTAGGGTAACATGTATGTTGTTGTATATAAAGCCTGAGAACATGTTGAACTTCTGCATTTAGTTCTATTTTTTTGGCATTCCATTAAAAATAATTAAACAAATAAAGAGTTCAGTTATATCACACACTTGTAGATTACTTGTGACACTGTATTTACAAATAACACTTTTAAGTATGTCTAAACAAAAATGCATCTTTTTATTTTATATTTTAAGCCTAACTTTTTCTGTGAACTAATCCACATCTTCTTCTATATTGTTGAGGTATACCATGACCTTTTCCTTTGAGTCTCCAAGACTCTCAGAGTCCAATTCATCATCACAAACCTGTAACCAATCATTAATTTAAGTGTTTGATACTTCCACTGCACACCAAATCGTTTCAATATAACCTTACAATACAAATAAATCTATTGACACAGTTGTAGCTACTTGACTGTTGTCTACATCGTGTGAACACGGCTGAACTCTAATAAACAATGATGCAGTGAAGAGTTCACAGAGGAAGACTTGTTGAAGTCTAGTGAACAATGCTAAATGTACTTCCATGGTGACTGCTAATTCAGGACAACTTTTAGCAAAGTTTTAAGACAAAACCGAAAATTAAGTGGCACATTCGTAACATTGTTACAAACATAATATTTTAAGTACTACCCAAAGTATTGATACTCACTTTGAGATTTTATTGTTTAAAACAAGTGTGTTATAAGTGTGTAACTTGGTGCCTATAAGGGATGTGGGGGTGTTCAGTAATTTCTCTCTTTCTCCCCTTGTAAAGTGAAATGGTGGGTTCGTCTCTATTTCCAGTCAGGTTGGACTCAATACATAGTACCAGTAGATGAAGTTTGTGGACAAAAGAACATACACAAAAAAAGAAAAAAACAAAAAAAAAATTGCAACTCCATATTCCCTCTGATATTCCCTTTCTTTCCAAGAACATTCCCTCTGAAAACAATTCTTGGCAGCCACTGAAATTAGTAATTCAGTGTCAGTTAGTCATTATTTAAGGTAGATTTATCATAGCCAAACAATTTCTTATTGAGTCTAGATAAGATAAGGATAATTGAGGTAGACATCAGAGCCAAACAATTTCTTGTTTTGAGTATAGATGAGATAAGGATAAAGTTCAGAAAAGATCATGAACATAAGAATGTTTTTGAAATAACAAATCTTAGTATATCCATATTCAGCCACTTTTCAAAGGCAGCATTAAGTAATTTATTTCTGTAGGATGATACATAAAATATTTATGAAATAAAATATCATAATGAAGATGACCTCTGACTTGTGCACTATTGTTTTAATATATTGAGAATAATTTTATTTAATTTGTGGGAAATTACAGAATATCAGAACTTTCTTCAATCCTCCAATTAATTAATTTAATAGTTGTATTTCCATTATTGGAACACTGTGTAAATACAATGGTTTTGTGTGTTACAGCGTTTGTGATATACAACTTCCTCAGCCTGTGCTACGAGTACCTTGGTGGCGAAGGTAACAGTAAATACAATGGTTTTGTGTGTTACAGCGTTTGTGATATACAACTTCCTCAGCCTGTGCTACGAGTACCTTGGTGGTGAAGGTAACAGTAAATACAATGGTTTTGTGTGTTACAGCGTTTGTGATATACAACTTCCTCAGCCTGTGCTACGAGTACCTTGGTGGTGAAGGTAACAGTAAATACAATGGTTTTGTGTGTTACAGCGTTTGTGATATACAACTTCCTCAGCCTGTGCTACGAGTACCTTGGTGGTGAAGGTAACAGTAAATACAATGGTTTTGTGTGTTACAGCGTTTGTGATATACAACTTCCTCAGCCTGTGCTACGAGTACCTTGGTGGCGAAGGTAACAGTAAATACAATGGTTTTGTGTGTTACAGCGTTTGTGATATACAACTTCCTCAGCCTGTGCTACGAGTACCTTGGTGGTGAAGGTAACAGTAAATACAATGGTTTTGTGTGTTACAGCGTTTGTGATATACAACTTCCTCAGCCTGTGCTACGAGTACCTTGGTGGTGAAGGTAACAGTAAATACAATGGTTTTGTGTGTTACAGCGTTTGTGATATACAACTTCCTCAGCCTGTGCTACGAGTACCTTGGTGGCGAAGGTAACATCATGAGCGAAATACGTGGAAAGCCTATCAGGTACCTTTCTATCAACAGTTAATACCTGTCCAAAATAATAGGAACTTTCATTACATAACTATTGTTTTTATTACACTAAATTTTCATAATTAGGCGAGGCCCTAGACAAAGCCCATCCTACTACAACACTTGTGGCACGCTATTTTGCACTTATTGTTGATTTAAAAAAAATACTAAGGCTTGTACTATTATCTATATTGATTAAAATGATGAGATTTTAATACTGTACAGTGAAAATAATATAAAACTGAGCTGTTCTGAACAGCAGTGAACATTGTGTTTTATAAACGTTGAAACAATCCACTGGTATAAATCAAGAATCAAGAATCTTTATTAGTCATAATAACATTATTAAAATGATGAGATTTTAATACTGTACAGTGAAAATAATATAAAACTGAGCTGTTCTGAACAGCAGTGAACATTGTGTTTTATAAACGTTGAAACAATCCACTGGTATAAATCAAGAATCAAGAATCTTTATTAGTCATAATAACATTATTAAAATGATGAGATTTTAATACTGTACAGTGAAAATAATATAAAACTGAGCTGTTCTGAACAGCAGTGAACATTGTGTTTTATAAACGTTGAAACAATCAACTGGTATAAATCAAGAATCAAGAATCATTTTATTAGTCATAATAACATTATTAAAATGATGAGATTTTAATACTGTACAGTGAAAATAATATAAAACTGAGCTGTTCTGAACAGCAGTGAACATTGTGTTTTATATAAACGTTGAAACAATCCAACTGGGTATAAATCAAGAATCAAGAAATCTTTATTAGTCATAATAACATTATTAAAATGATGAGATTTTAATACTGTACAGTGAAAATAATATAAAACTGAGCCTGTTCTGAACAGCAGTGAACATTGTGTTTTATAAACGTTGAAACAATCCACTGGTATAAATCAAGAATCAAGAATCTTTATTAGTCATAATAACATTATTAAAAATGAGCTGTGAGCTGTTCTGAACAGCAGTGAAACAATCAAACATTCAAGTGTTATTAAAATTATTTTAATACTGTACAGTGAAATAATATAAAACTGAGCTGTTCTGAACAGCAGTGAACATTGTGTTTTTATAAACGTTGAAACAATCCACTGGTATAATCAAGAATCAAGAATCTTTAGTCATAATAACATTATTAAAATGATGAGATTTTAATACTGTCTTAAAACTGATGAAACAGCAGTGAACTTATAAACGTTGAAACAATCCATTAAATTTCAAGAAAATAGTCATAATAACATTATTAAAATGACGAGATGTACAGTGAAAAAATAATAAAACTGAGCTGTTCTGAACAGCAGTACATTGTGTTTTATAAACGTTGAAACAAACTGGTATAAATCAAGAATCAAGAATCTTTATTAGTCATAATAACATAACATTGAAAGAATTTAATACTGTACAGTGAAAATAATATAAAACTGAGCTGTTCTGAACAGCAGTGAACATAACGTTGAAACAATCCACTGTATAATCAGAATCAAGAAATCTTTATAGTCAATAACATTCTGAGATTTTAATACTGAACATGATACTGAGCTGTTCTCAGCAGTGAACATTGTGTTTTATAAACGTTGAAACAATTGAATCAAGAACATTAGTCATAATAACGTATAAAACTGAGCTGTTCTGAACAGCAGTGAACATTGTGTTTTATAAAACGTTGAAACAATCAAACTGGAATCAAGAATCAAGAATCTTTATTAGTCATAATAACTACTGTACAGTGAAAATAATATAAAACTGAGCTGTTCTGAACAGCAGTGAACATTGTGTTTTATAAACGTTGAAACAATCCACTGGTAAAATCAAGAATCAAGAGTCATAATAACATTTTTAATACTGTACAGTGAAAATAATATAAAACTGAGCTGTCTGACAGCAGTGAACATTGTGTTTATAAACGTTGAAACAATCCACTGGTATAAATCAAGAATCAAGAAATGTCATAATAAACATTGATGAGATTTTAATACTGTACAGTGAAAATAATATAAAACTGAGCTGTTCTGAACAGCAGTGAACATTGTGTTTTATAAACGTTGAAACAATCAACTGGTATAAATCAAGAATCAAGAATCTTTATTAGTCATAATAACATTATTAAAATGATGAGATTTTAATACTGTACAGTGAAAATAATATAAAACTGAGCTGTTCTGAACAGCAGTGAACATTGTGTTTTATAAACGTTGAAACAATCCACTGGTATAAATCAAGAATCAAGAATCTTTATTAGTCATAATAACATTATTAAAATGATGAGATTTTAATACTGTACAGTGAAAATAATATAAAACTGAGCTGTTCTGAACAGCAGTGAACATTGTGTTTTATAAACGTTGAAACAATCCACTGGTATAAATCAAGAATCAAGAATCTTTATTAGTCATAATAACATTATTAAAATGATGAGATTTTAATACTGTACAGTGAAAATAATATAAAACTGAGCTGTTCTGAACAGCAGTGAACATTGTGTTTTATAAACGTTGAAACAATCAACTGGTATAAATCAAGAATCAAGAATCTTTATTAGTCATAATAACATTATTAAAATGATGAGATTTTAATACTGTACAGTGAAAATAATATAAAACTGAGCTGTTCTGAACAGCAGTGAACATTGTGTTTTATAAACGTTGAAACAATCAACTGGTATAAATCATCTGTCTGGTTAAAAACCAGCTGAATAAAACATACAAAATGTTGTAGCAAACGACAAAAAGATCAAATGATTTGTCCTTTAACGTGCTAGTCACTGCAGAGGGCCAATTTGCAGACCTAGACTGTCACATGAAGTCAAGCTGAAGGGATAATGAAATCTTCCGCTAGGCAGTTTTGTATTAGGTCTAAAATAATTTATTATAGTTTTTAGTCTACTGATTTTTCCAGAAATGTGAATAAATTTTGGTGTTGGATATCAGGTCTAACTGCGTGTATGGGACATGCTGTTTGGTTGGCAAGACTTACACCATCGGGTTCCTGCGGTTCTGCAAACAGGCCACCCTGCAGTTCTGCCTGGTCAAGCCTGTCATGGCCTTCGTCATCATTGTGCTACAGTCCTTCGGTCATTACCATGACGGTGATTGGAGGTAAGTACAATGTTCTGATAGGTCTGAACTTGTTTTTGTCTATTCTTTTTCCTATTACTTATTTTGCTCTTCCAAATGTGAATAAAATATTGTTCTATCTGTTGTCTAGTAGCTCAGGTTGCATACTAAATGTTACAGTCAATTGATGTGATGACCAGAAGACATGGTACATGCATATTGAGTCTTGTTTATGTAAACAAAAAGACCCAGATTTTATAAATAAATTATAGATAAAGAAATTCACAAAGAACAGAATTAGACAACCAAAATATTAAAACTTGTCAAATAAACATTTTTGCTTTATATTGCAAGTTACGTTTAATTAATCTGTATTTTGATTAAGTAATTTCTGTCAAGTACCACTTTTATCCATCACTGTCAACCAGATGTCTCAGTTTGCATTTGAGTTAGGCCTGTTTGTCTCTTTCATTTTGCATTTTCTTCTGTTTCACAAAACTGCTTAAAACAACTTCCTATATTAAGGCACCTTAATCTTAAGCTTGTAACTAATTTTACTCATACAATGTACAATTTTTAAATACTTCTTGTGTATAAAGTTATGATGTTACCATAACAGTTTTATATTATAACATAGAAATGACGTGTCCTATTGCATTGTTAATATGCCTAATGGAAATAAATATAATTGTCTATTGTCTATTGTCTACGTTTAATAAAATAGAAATATGAATATTAAAATAAACACTTTGAAATTTGGTTTGACCGATGCAAAAATGTGTATGTATCTAACATTGTAACATTGTGTGTATGTAGCTTGGACGGTGGCTACCTGTACGTCACGATCATTTACAACTTCTCAGTGTATGTGTCTAACATTGTAACATTGTGTGTATGTAGCTTGGACGGTGGCTACCTGTACGTCACGATCATTTACAACTTCTCAGTGTATGTGTCTAACATTGTAACATTGTGTGTATGTAGCTTGGACGGTGGCTACCTGTACGTCACGATCATTTACAACTTCTCAGTGTATGTGTCTAACATTGTAACTTTGTAACATTGTGTGTATGTAGCTTGGACGGTGGCTACCTGTACGTCACGATCATTTACAACTTCTCAGTGTATGTGTCTAACATTGTAACATTGTAACATTGTGTGTATGTAGCTTGGACGGTGGCTACCTGTACGTCACGATCATTTACAACTTCTCAGTGTATGTGTCTAACATTGTAACATTGTAACATTGTGTGTATGTAGCTTGGACGGTGGCTACCTGTACGTCACGATCATTTACAACTTCTCAGTGTATGTGTCTAACATTGTAACATTGTGTGTGTATGTAGCTTGGACGGTGGCTACCTGTACGTCACGATCATTTACAACTTCTCAGTGTATGTGTCTAACATTGTAACATTGTGTGTATGTAGCTTGGACGGTGGCTACCTGTACGTCACGATCATTTACAACTTCTCAGTGTATGTATCTAACATTGTAACATTGTAACATTGTGTGTATGTAGCTTGGACGGTGGCTACCTGTACGTCACGATCATTTACAACTTCTCAGTGTATGTGTCTAACATTGTAACATTGTGTGTATGTAGCTTGGACGGTGGCTACCTGTACGTCACGATCATTTACAACTTCTCAGTGTATGTATCTAACATTGTAACATTGTGTGTATGTAGCTTGGACGGTGGCTACCTGTACGTCACGATCATTTACAACTTCTCAGTGTATGTATCTAACATTGTAACATTGTGTGTATGTAGCTTGGACGGTGGCTACCTGTACGTCACGATCATTTACAACTTCTCAGTGTATGTGTCTAACATTGTAACATTGTGTGTATGTAGCTTGGACGGTGGCTACCTGTACGTCACGATCATTTACAACTTCTCAGTGTATGTGTCTAACATTGTAACATTGTAACATTGTGTGTATGTAGCTTGGACGGTGGCTACCTGTACGTCACGATCATTTACAACTTCTCAGTGTATGTATCTAACATTGTAACATTGTAACATTGTGTGTATGTAGCTTGGACGGTGGCTACCTGTACGTCACGATCATTTACAACTTCTCAGTGTATGTATCTAACATTGTAACATTGTGTGTATGTAGCTTGGACGGTGGCTAAATGATTTATTATTATATATTATTATCATTTACAACTTCTCAGTGTATGTATCTAACATTGTAACATTGTGTGTATGTAGCTTGGACGGTGGCTACCTGTACGTCACGATCATTTACAACTTCTCAGTGTATGTATCTAACATTGTAACATTCTAACATTGTGTGTATGTAGCTTGGACGGTGGCTACCTGTACGTCACGATCATTTACAACTTCTCAGTGTATGTATCTAACATTGTAACATTGTGTGTATGTAGCTTGGACGGTGGCTACCTGTACGTCACGATCATTTACAACTTCTCAGTGTATGTATCTAACATTGTAACATTGTAACATTGTGTGTATGTAGCTTGGACGGTGGCTACCTGTACGTCACGATCATTTACAACTTCTCAGTGTATGTGTCTAACATTGTAACATTGTGTGTATGTAGCTTGGACGGTGGCTACCTGTACGTCACGATCATTTACAACTTCTCAGTGTATGTATCTAACATTGTAACATTCTAACATTGTGTGTATGTAGCTTGGACGGTGGCTACCTGTACGTCACGATCATTTACAACTTCTCAGTGTATGTATCTAACATTGTAACATTGTGTGTATGTAGCTTGGACGGTGGCTACCTGTACGTCACGATCATTTACAACTTCTCAGTGTATGTGTCTAACATTGTAACATTGTGTGTATGTAGCTTGGACGGTGGCTACCTGTACGTCACGATCATTTACAACTTCTCAGTGTATGTGTCTAACATTGTAACATTGTGTGTATGTAGCTTGGACGGTGGCTACCTGTACGTCACGATCATTTACAACTTCTCAGTGTATGTGTCTAACATTGTAACATTGTAACATTGTGTGTATGTAGCTTGGACGGTGGCTACCTGTACGTCACGATCATTTACAACTTCTCAGTGTATGTATCTAACATTGTAACATTGTGTGTATGTAGCTTGGACGGTGGCTACCTGTACGTCACGATCATTTACAACTTCTCAGTGTATGTGTCTAACATTGTAACATTGTGTGTATGTAGCTTGGACGGTGGCTACCTGTACGTCACGATCATTTACAACTTCTCAGTGTATGTATCTAACATTGTAACATTGTGTGTATGTAGCTTGGACGGTGGCTACCTGTACGTCACGATCATTTACAACTTCTCAGTGAGCTTGGCGCTGTACGGACTCTACCTCTTCTACTTTGCTACTAAGGACCTCCTGACACCGTTCGAGCCTGTCCTCAAGTTCTGTACCATCAAGTCCGTCATCTTCCTCTCCTTTTGGCAAGGTACCCTGGCACAACTGATTTCATTTCTGTTCAAATACTGTCAAATTTAAAATGAAAAGTTCAGTTACAATGTTAATTAGTACTAGTAACAAGTAGTTAGTAAATTAAATAATTCATTAGGAATTTCAAAGATGGTTATTTATTTCTAGTTTTTATAAGCATAGGTACAGTACTTGATGAAAACTAGGAATGGATCGATTCTGATATACGATACCTGAATACCTCAATAAATGTGGTATCGACAATTCCGAATATCTTGGCTCTTTTACTAAATTCTGATACCAGTTTTTCTAAGTATTTTATTATAAAATAATTAATAAAATCAACACAGTGCTTAAAATAGACTTGGAATGTTATGATTTCATAATATCCATGACTAGTGAAGAAAATGAATCTTGAATCCACCGAATGTTCAAATAAGTGCAACGGAACACATGTATTCTTTGTACGACAGCTATGCAAGTTACTGATTGCTAAAACGTGATATCATTGTGCTCTATGTTTAGAAAGGCACATAGATAAAATAATATTGTAGTTTTTTAAATACTATTTTGATCACAGCTCGTAATTTATACATTTATCTTTGTGCACTGCCGTAAGTTTGTTGCGTCTATTTGTGGACAACAGGAGATCTGTAGTACACAAATTTCTGATCAAAACATGTTTTTTTTGTACTTTGTGTGTAAAAATCTGTGCGTGAAAAAAAATTAACAAATTATAACAGCATTGTAAATTATATTCAGCTTCCAAATATTATTTCTTTTTCTTGTCTATTGCTGTGTTCACGTTGGATGTCTGCTGCTCGTCGGTAACCAAAGAGGCGATTACTAATTTTTGTTTATTTTGAGTTGTGGTATAAATAAACCCTTTGTAACAATATATGTACTTTTATCTCTTAACATTTTGTTATTATGTTGAAGGCTGTATTGAAAATTTTGAGTGGTTGCTCTTACTGGCCAGATTTGCTTTGACTGTAACAAAACGAAACCATTTAGGTAATTATATTCTTAATTACTAGTATCACAGGAATTGTACCACAATCTCTAATGTAAACTATAACAACACTGCATGTACAGGTGTGCTGCTGGCTGTACTGGAAAAGGCTGAAATCATCGAGCCTGTGGTGGACAGCTATGGTACCCGTACCAGCGCCGGTACCGTCTCCGCAGGCTACCAGAACTTCCTCATCTGCATCGAGATGCTGTTCGCTGCACTGGCCCTCCGTGCCGCATTCCCGTATCGCGTGTACGCTGCAGGGTGCATCACGGACGCCTCTGGTCGCAGCGTTACGATGCAGAGCATCTCCTCTAGCCTCAAGGTGAGAGAACAGAGTTTGACAGATCTTATTAATAGAAAGGAAGCAAAATTATCTTTTTAATATTTTGTTACTTTATGCTTTTAATTGATTATATTATTTGTTGGAATTAAAAGTTCACCGATAAAACTCATTGACTGTAAAATTTAAATAAAGTGCTTTAATTTTGATAACAATATATTTCTATTGGTTTCTTGACTTTCCAACACTGATTAATGGTTATTTGCTGTTTGATTTTTGCTGTAATAAAATCTTTGATTGTAATTGAATAACCATTTTAAACTTGCTTCAAATAAAATTAAATTGAATTGATCTGTTAAGTTTATGAAATTCACTGTTCATATTTTTACAACCAATGATCACTCCATATGTTTTTTTTTATAGGAAACAATGAATCCTAAAGACATAATGACGGACGCCATCCACAACTTCCACCCACAGTACCAGCAGTATACACAGTATAGCTCTGGTGAGTAAGCTGCTTTGTGTCTAGTGTGTTGTGTATTAGGGAATGTAGTGTGCAAGATTTGTCAGGAGATAAGAACAGAGGATATATGGGAAGGCATATTTTGGAAGATATTAAATTGGAATGCCTTAGGAAATATAGCGTATGAAGTTGTCAAGAAACATTATTATATATAATAGAGAAAATTGAGAAGCATTATAGAGTTGCAACAGAAACCCCGGATATTAAACATTGAAATGAGAAATCAAAGATAAGATTTAAGGAAAGTTCTATGTTCATGAACATTTAGTTCTACATTGTGACAACTCCAATTATTAATAGTTTGCTTTTGTAAGAATATTGAGGATGTAGAATTTTCCAAATCTATACCTTAAACTGTTCATACAGATACAATTACAAAAATATTCTTCTTTTTCCTACTCCTCCAAACTACGGAATTACATTGAGTAACTGTTTTGGAAATGGTTTGATTTTGATGATGCACATCGGCCAAAATATGTTATCAGTGGGATACATGAGCTTATGATGTATTGTTGGAATTGATTAATGTACAGAATTAATTAAAAAATATTAATACAACTGAACAGAATAAAATTTTAAATACAAAATGTTAGTAATATTCTAAAATTATGATTTACGGTACAATCTAAAGTTTTTAATCTGAAATATATTTAATAAAAAGATGGATCACTAGTAGGGGGCACAGATAAGAAACAAAAAAAAGCGTTAAATAATATTTGTATATTCATTGCAGAAGGGATTAGTACAATGTTTGCCTGATGCTGAATGTGTTTGTGTGTGGTAATGTCAGCATAGTGCATGCACAATAGGCTGTGCTGCCTGGTAAAACAGTTTTATTATTATTAATGTGTTACTACTTTTGTATATACACCTTTTTCATATAAATACCCAAAAACAAACAGTCAAAATATATAACCAAAGTGCTACTGTGGCCACAGGAATTACAAAAATGTAAAAATATCAAAGAGACTATCTGAGATCTTTTTTGCCCAAAAAGTAAAAAAAAATGTCTTTAAGTATTTGGTTCACAATAAAAGAATTAAGTCTAGATATCAAAGTAACCATTCTTTTTAAACAAATATCTAACATAACTCACTATGTAATTTAATTTAAATATAATTAAATATAAACTCTGAAATATTAACTGTGGTTAATATAACATTGTTAGATCTAAACAAAAGCGTTTGGTATGGTTAGATTTACATTATTGTTTAACTTATTTTTTTAAATAACAAAAGTTGTTACAAGGAACACTATTTCCAAAAAAGTTAAACTAATTCTGATTAACCACTTATACCAACTTGTAAGAAAGTTTCATTGCATTATGATACATTTTTAGTTGTGACACTATTTATTATTTTATTCCTTTTAGCATTTATAGCTAGGTATCAATCATGGTTTGCTAGAAAACTAGAACCTTTTCTTTTCCACAACATCATTGTGCTGTAAATATCACAATTTTTGCTTTTTCAGTTTGGGTTTTTGCTGGTTTTACAACAATAAAAAGTTTAACCTCCTATCGTCTAACATCGTTATGAATATATGTTGGAACCACGTTTAGCAGTCATACCATATAACTTTTGATTAAGGTTTAATTTTCATATTTTGGCTTTTGCTGATTTTTTAGTAGGTTGATGCTGTATTTGTCTGTGATCAACTTGAATCGATATCAAGTACCCAAGAATTTCTTTTATTGGTGCAAAATCAATCTTGATTCTATTAGCAGAGCCCCCACTGATCCTTCCACTGATGGGTTACATGTAACCGGAGAGACTCTTAAAAAAATAGAAGTGTTCAAATCCGTTCTGAAGCCCAAGTATGTGATCTGAGAAAAGTGAGCTGCCTTTAAACAAGTTAAGTGTGTGAACAATCACAGTTCAGGTGCCAATTCCACATTCTGTAGAAACTTGTGTCGAAATCAGAGTTGGAAAAATTCTAAACTGTTGAAATATTTGTGCCACTATATCTAATTACTGGATGACATATTTCATATAGTGCTGAACTAATGGGCCTCTCTCTCTCACATGAAAGGTATACTTGGGAAATATTTGTGCCACTATATCTAATTACTGGATGACATATTTCATATAGTGCTGAACTAATGGGCCTCTCTCTCACATGAGAGGTATACTTGGGAAATATTTGTGCCACTATATCTAATTACTGGATGACATATTTCATATAGTGCTGAACTAATGGGCCTCTCTCTCACATGAGAGGTATACTTGGGAAATATTTGTGCCACTATATCTAATTACTGGATGACATATTTCATATAGTGCTGAACTAATGGGCCTCTCTCTCACATGAGAGTTATACTTGGGAAATATTTGTGCCACTATATCTAATTACTGGATGACATATTTCATATAGTGCTGAACTAATGGGCCTCTCTCTCACATGAGAGGTATACTTGGGAAATATTTGTGCCACTATATCTAATTACTGGATGACATATTTCATATAGTGCTGAACGGGCCTCTCTCTAACATGAGAGGTATACTTGGGAAATATTTGTGCCACTATATCTAATTACTGGATGACATATTTCATATAGTGCTGAACGGGCCTCTCTCTCACATGAGAGGTATACTTGGGAAATATTTGTGCCACTATATCTAATTACTGGATGACATATTTCATATAGTGCTGAACTAATGGGCCTCTCTCTCACATGAGAGGTATACTTGGGAAATATTTGTGCCACTATATCTAATTACTGGATGACATATTTCATATAGTGCTGAACTAATGGGCCTCTCTCTCACATGAGAGGTATACTTGGGAAATATTTGTGCCACTATATCTAATTACTGGATGACATATTTCATATAGTGCTGAACTAATGGGCCTCTCTCTCACATGAGAGTTATACTTGGGAAATATTTGTGCCACTATATCTAATTACTGGATGACATATTTCATATAGTGCTGAACTAATGGGCCTCTCTCTCACATGAGAGGTATACTTGGGAAATATTTGTGCCACTATATCTAATTACTGGATGACATATTTCATATAGTGCTGAACTAATGGGCCTCTCTCTCACATGAAAGGTAAACTTGGGAAATATTTGTGCCACTATATCTAATTACTGGATGACATATTTCATATAGTGCTGAACGGGCCTCTCTCTAACATGAGAGGTATACTTGGGAAATATTTGTGCCACTATATCTAATTACTGGATGACATATTTCATATAGTGCTGAACGGGCCTCTCTCTCACATGAGAGGTATACTTGGGAAATATTTGTGCCACTATATCTAATTACTGGATGACATATTTCATATAGTGCTGAACGGGCCTCTCTCTCACATGAGAGGTATACTTGGGAAATATTTGTGCCACTATATCTAATTACTGGATGACATATTTCATATAGTGCTGAACTAATGGGCCTCTCTCTCACATGAGAGGTATACTTGGGAAATATTTGTGCCACTATATCTAATTACTGGATGACATATTTCATACAGTGCTGAACTAATGGGCCTCTCTCTCACATGAGAGGTAAACTTGGGAAATATTTGTGCCACTATATCTAATTACTGGATGACATATTTCATATAGTGCTGAACGGGCCTCTCTCTCACATGAGAGTTATACTTGGGAAATATTTGTGCCACTATATCTAATTACTGGATGACATATTTCATATAGTGCTGAACTAATGGGCCTCTCTCTCACATGAGAGGTATACTTGGGAAATATTTGTGCCACTATATCTAATTACTGGATGACATATTTCATATAGTGCTGAACTAATGGGCCTCTCTCTCACATGAAAGGTAAACTTGGGAAATATTTGTGCCACTATATCTAATTACTGGATGACATATTTCATATAGTGCTGAACGGGCCTCTCTCTAACATGAGAGGTATACTTGGGAAATATTTGTGCCACTATATCTAATTACTGGATGACATATTTCATATAGTGCTGAACGGGCCTCTCTCTCACATGAGAGGTATACTTGGGAAATATTTGTGCCACTATATCTAATTACTGGATGACATATTTCATATAGTGCTGAACGGGCCTCTCTCTCACATGAGAGGTATACTTGGGAAATATTTGTGCCACTATATCTAATTACTGGATGACATATTTCATACAGTGCTGAACTAATGGGCCTCTCTCTCACATGAGAGGTATACTTGGGAAATATTTGTGCCACTATATCTAATTACTGGATGACATATTTCATATAGTGCTGAACGGGCCTCTCTCTCACATGAGAGGTATACTTGGGAAATATTTGTGCCACTATATCTAATTACTGGATGACATATTTCATATAGTGCTGAACTAATGGGCCTCTCTCTCACATGAGAGGTATACTTGGGAAATATTTGTGCCACTATATCTAATTACTGGATGACATATTTCATATAGTGCTGAACTAATGGGCCTCTCTCTCACATGAGAGGTATACTTGGGAAATATTTGTGCCACTTTATCTTATTACTGGATACATATTTCATATAGTGCTGAACGGGCCTCTCTCTAAAAAAAAAAAACTTGGGAAATATTTGACCTTTATCTTATACTGGTACATTTTAACCTGATGACGTATCTGATGTGTGAAAGTCTATCTGTTCTAATCAGCTCTGAAAACTTTCAGACAATCAACATTCTGCACAGCCTTGATTGCATATGTGCACAAGGACCCTGGTTCATCCCTTTTCCCGATAACGGTGGAATACTTAAGATGGCTTCAGGCCAAGGATCCGAAGAACATTTCAGACAAGAATCTTTGTTGAACATTCGGGCAATCCATATAACAAGACCCAAATACCTCCTAGATTGTACAACACTGGGACACATTCAGAGAAAATAAAACAAAAATTTCAGAAAGATACGGAGGTCATGTTTAAATATTGCTTTGTCTTTGCTAAAATGACGATGGTTTGTGGCAGTGAAAATACCTCTTATGAAGATGTATAAGTTTGTAATTATGAAAATCCTTAGACATGTGCAATTTGTGATTGTAGTAGAATGTGACGTGAATCCAAATGTAGTGAAATGGAACATTCACAGATCTTTGAGGTAGACAGAGTGGCAGTGTGCGGACAGGGTCTCGAAGGTGTAAGAGAAGTGTACGACTTACACAATAGATTCCTCTAAGTACAATATGGTGGTGTTGGATACCTAGAGAAGATCAGGACCTCAGTGCCGCCACATACACACATTACCACTTCCAACAGCAGTTTCTGCACATGTTTCTACACACTACCCTCTTCTCCATCTCTTGCCACATCATTTGACATCTCTTGCACGCTTTTATCATGCAATGAGTGCCTTTTGCATGTATAACGAGTGTGTGACCTGAATAACGTATCCGTTTCCCACCTTCACAGTTCCTCAACCTCAATACGTCTGTACACATCACTCCTTTCTCCTGTCATCACATCCACCCCTGCTGTGTCCACTGGCCTCTCCTGCCCACCACTGTTTTGGTTTTTGCCTGTATAATGAGTGTGTGACTGTTTAGTTAGAATGAGTACAGATGTAGATGGAATCTGTGTTATATAGAATGAATGTGTGAGACTGATGTATTCTTCAAATATAACACAATTGAACCCGTAGAACCCCTAACTCATGTCAAAGAAGGATTTTTTTAACATAAAAATTATATCACATGAACCTGGATCTTCACAAATTTAGTTCCACCTTTTATTAAAGGTTGTAGAGTCCATGTTATCTCAGTTTGGTACGTGTTTTATGTAATTAAGTAAACATGAATTACAGAAAATCTGCTTCAATGTGTTTCCATGTTTTATTTGAATTTTATAGAATCAATCACAGATGATCTCACACACTCACACATTCATTTTCTACAACCACACATACAAATGACACCATGGCGGTGGGCGAGAGGTGTCAGTGGATGATAACTCAGTAGCGATGAGATGAGTGTGGCAACACTGCTGACGATGATTCTGTCATTGCCAGCCTTTCTGGAGCAAGGAAATGACAACCAGAAGGAACCTCTACACTCCAGTTAGGGAACTTGGAAACTGAATGATTTAAAGTTAAACTACGTCAATGCGAAATGTGGAATTACTCAAATTTAAGCCAGTATAAAAAGTGAAAATCACTTAAATGAAATCCTGTGTTTAAACGTATAATATAAACCATCGTAAGATCAGTATTACAGTGGGAGAGAGGGTGAGAAATGAGAGGGAGCTGGGGTTCATGTATTGAGAGTTCAACACATGCTCTCTCAGGATAGGAGTCAAAATGTTTCAGAAGCAATGTGTAATAAAAGAAAGAAAGTTGATGACACTGTTTGTTTTTAGATATGTATCAAGATTGATTACACACCAAAGAAATTCTTACGGAACTCAATATCGATTTGAGTTAACTATCTTGTAGTAGTAAGTGAAATGCCTAAAGGCTGCTGGTAAACAATATTTATTTTGGAGTATATGTGAATAGTTAAAGATTCTGTTACACATTAACTTCATTCCTACATTTGAGTAGATGTAGATTGTAAAGTTTATATTTTTAAATATGCTTTATTAATTAAGGAATTCAGTAAGAAATGATTCAGTAGTTTTGGGTACTTACTACAGTAAGTGTGAAGGTAAGTCTGATCATTAACAACTACCATCATTAATATTGATTTTACAGACATGTGTTCTAGAACTACCAGCCTTCAATGTAGAAGTGCAAAATTGTTTGTATGTACATTTACGATGGTGTGTTTAAAGTCCAGATTTCTTCATATAATCTTACCTTACTTAACATTTTCTCAATATTTTGTACAATATCACTAATGTTATGGAATTCCAATATGATAATCTTTATAATTGTGGAGTTTAGTCTCTTAACACCTTCACTGCAGTGCCTGCCGTGCCACAGACTTAACTTAGCTACTCTTTGATAACAGCTCAACATGATACCACTCGCAGAAATCCGCAGGGAATTTGACTCTCATTATGTTTTGTTTTTTATAAATCTTTAACAATTATGTTTTTTAGAACATTCCACTCAGTTTTAGTTAGTTTAAACAATGTAATGAACTGTAAATAGTTATAATCCAATTAGCTCAATTTTTTAATGGTTGTTTTGAGTAGTGTTGACACATTAGCAGCAGTGAACACAATCCAACAAGAATTGACAGGAGATTGTTTCTCCAATCACAATCAAAATATGATCAACTGTAATAAACTACAGGATATGTAGCTAAAGTCAGGAGAGTGTACATTATATGTGCATAATTTTTTGTTTTTTTTTTTGGAACCTACAAATGATTTTAAAAATACATCTATTACACACATTTCAATGAAAAATATTTTCTTCATTTTTACTAACTTAAAATTCTTGAGGAACAATTATTTATTTATTTTCTGTTATTACTTAATGATATATAATTATTTGAATTGAATACACAATAAAACGTGAAATGATGGGCAAAGATCGCTCTAGACTTGAACCTAAAATCATTATTGTTTAATATTTCTTTTCTTAATATTCTTTAAAGGTTAAAACTAAAATGATGAGTAAGGAAAAATTCAGATTGTAAAAACATGAGTATACTTATATTACGCCCTCAAGGTAAGGTTTTGAAGCATTAGTAAACTGGAATTCTGTAACTTTAGTCTTGTACAAAATGTTGGTAAAAGATTATGCTTGAGGGTTATTCACTTTTAAATCACATACACGATCCAAAAATAAATACCTGATCACGTTTTTATATACAAACAGTTTTGAGTTTAATATCCTTGTTCCTTTTTATTTTATTAATTTTCTCTATCGCTGTAGTTAGCTTTGCATGACATGTCCTGGTTTTTCTTTGCAGAAGTTGGTAGCTCCGCGCAGCCGTACGACAAACTGTGAGCCTGTCGTAGTGGCAGCATTGACTGGGCATGTCTGTGATCGTTGCGTTACGTTCGCATGAACACCCTTTGCATGAACCGTCCCAGCGAAGCAATTTAATATTCATATTTGCTGTTCTTTTACACATCATCTATGATGTTGTTCATCTAGTGCTTTGTTTTGTGCAGAAGACACTAAAGTGTTATCATGACATCAGGATTTTGTACCTGTTAAATTGTGTTAGTGCTTACTTAGAGATAAAATTCAAAACAAATAAACATGATATGATTTAAATGTAAAGGTGATAAATTATGAAAGACTTAGTTATAAATACAATTCTTGTGTTAACGTTTTGACCGAGAAATAAGGTTATATATTTAGTTTAATCTTTGGAACTTAAAAAATGTATTGTGTTCGGGTACTTAAGCTTTAATAGTTTTACCATTTAAAACATTTTTGTTTGTATTGAGATACTGATATTTTACTTGCTAGCTACTGATATTCAATGTTTCTGAACAAAAATAGAAATTAGATGAGAATAAATAAGTTGAGTAAAGGTCATGTAAGCTTTTAATGAATCACAATTTTTAATCAGCAGTTATTGTGGTATATTTAAGGTTAAAATTACAGAAAAAAATAATAATGTATATATTTATTCCAGCTATTTTTAACATAATATTTCTTAACCCAAAGTGTTGGTATAACTGAACAAAAATCAAACTGAAATATATAAAAGAACATTTCAGCGGCTATATAAGTAAAACTCTTAGAAATAAATGGTTGCAAATAATTTCAAATGAAACGTTAATAGATAAAAAAAGAAAATTCATTGACGATGTAACCTCTATCTAAATAGGCATATTAAATTGCTTTGAAAGCGAACAAACTTATTGTGTACATAATAATATTGATGTAATGTGTTGTGATAATGTTTTAATAATTAAAACGCTTCTCGTAATATGTTGCTGTACTTATTCGGGGTATTTGTGGCAATGTTATCTTAGCATTAGGTACAAAGTATTTTCATCCCTCGGGTGAACATTAGTATTATTTAACATTTATTAAAGTATTTTAGTGTAGCACGAGCATTGTGAGTTTTTTTACAATCTGTTGTGTATTTATTTATAGATTTTTAAATATAGATTCCTCATTGTAATCAAGACATTCTTTTATTTATTTTGTTTTCCTCCATTTCTTCTTAGAAGTAAGTGCATGCGTTTGGTGTTGCTGTATAGGTGTGTAATTTCATGTCACTCACAGGCCATTCATTATGTAAATCAATTCCATTCAGCCAAATAAATTGAATAATTTAAGAAATAAAGAGCAATAATTTATTGTTCAAATAAACCTCAATCTTGAAAATTAATTGATGTACATATGTTGTTTAAATTTCAACATCTTTTCTAAAAAAAATTTCTTCTTAGAATTTTGTAGCCAATAATAATCACAAATGTAACATTTTAAATGTATATTTTAGAAAAAACTTTTCAAAATGAAAGATTTTATCTTCAGACAGGACCACAAATTACAAAACATTGTGTAGTATATCTATTGGAAAATTTGATTTTATTATTAGTTATATGTAATTAAAATTTTCCAATTGCTCCAAGAATCTCCATGTTTGTCTTAGGTTTATTAACCTACGGCTCACTAGTCTAATGAACGAAGGCAGGAACTGCCACTACCAACTTACGAAGGTTGGCTTGCTTGTTCATTCACTTCCAAAGGATAGACAGGCTGTATATTTTGTGCTGCCCAAGACAATGGCTGAAGCAATTAAGACCAATTATCAAATTAAAGTTGTGGACCACTGGAGGGTAAGCTCACCAGTGCGGGTCACTGCATCATTGGTCCAGTTCTAGACACCACATGATGTATGATGAGCAAAGAATCTGTATTCAGTAAGCCCTTTCTCGTAACTATCCAAGCCAGGGTGGAGTTTTATTTATTTATACATTACAAATCCAATGACATCAAGAGATGGATATGTCAGATGTCTTTGCCTTGTAGCATCTTCAGAGCGCATTCTTAATATGTAGATATTGCACATCTTAAGACTACGCATAGACTAATTTAATACTGAGTTTACATTCCTAGGCTTATATATTGCCGTTTAAAGTACCAATATTCTTGGCCGTATCGGGTCAGCACTTATTTTAATAGATTCGATTATGAACAATATAGCCAGGTAGTGGTGGTCTAACACTTTTGCAGGCTCTAGAATGTTATCTTGATAACATGTAAAGCATAATCAAGTTTTTCTGAGAATGATGTGATAGAGTAAAGTTTCCTTGTGGTTCTTCCTGAGTTTTCTTTGTAGGTTAAACAAGCATTAACTACAGCCGTACTAGCAGCACTTCCTTGGCTGCTTTGTGGAACCATTTCACGCTTTTGTGCACAGCTGTACTATAAGAGGACATTGGTCTGTCACATCGATAGTGATTTTGGCCTTATTATAATCATGTACTACTTGAGGATTGAGGACGGAGCCACCTTTTTCTGTTTTTCACCGATATTTGCAGATCCTACCGGTGCTTAGTTGACATCATTCTAATTATTCTCTTATCCATCCAGTTAGTGCAAACGACACCATTTTCATACTCTACGCTGATCATTTTGCTGCCTCTTTTTGGCTTCCTTTTTTCAATTTTTGCACATTTTATGAGGAAACCAGGTCCTATTAGCTTTTGCTGTCCAGCCAGGTGGGTTTCTCTTTCTAAGAGAATATTTGCAAGATCTGCAGAGGTGTAAAAATTGTCTGTATACAGAGTGTGACCCTTACCAGGGGAGTCTTTCATGAAGTCAAATACAATAGAGGCTGCCAAAGATTCCCATATGATAGCCAAACTCAGCATCAGTAAAACCGTGTAAAACGGACATACTTCAGTCCAATCGTATAATCAACTTTATTTTCTAGAAAATTGGCAATGGAAAAAGAATGTGCTGACCCGATTGATCCAAAACTACCCCTAACTTCTTCCCAATTACTAATTTGAAAAAAGATATTGTACAATAACCAGAATAACAATTAAAATCAATATCAGTAACAACAAATTCAGTAATAAAGTTGGCAATGCGAAACATCTTGAGAACGTGTATGATGGCAATTAACGTGTTGAAACCAAAATTATCTATATAAATATTTAAATCCTTTACAATAAAATGAATATCTCAACCACTAACAAAAATAAATATTTAAATGTTTAAGAGAAATTAATATATAAATGATCAAAATATTTAAACAAATGGGCAGTAGACCAGAATCAAATAGAGCTTGACAAGGACTTAGTTGATATTCCTTCTGAAGGAAGACACAACTAATTATTTTAAAAACTGAGATATGTCGCAGCCTCACCTCCAGTTATCAGGAATGTTCAAGGACCACTGTGGTAAGCATGTTAAGTAGCTAGGACGGCAGCTTTTACCTGAAAAGGTTCTAGAATGAGTTCTTCTTGAAATAAAAAGTTTAAATCATTGAGAAGGTTCGGGCAGTAAAGAAGACCATTCATCATTCTGAAGAGAGTAACCAAATCAGTGAGTCAACATCTCAAGTGAAGTGAAAAGAGACCAAAATGACTCTCAACTTCAGCAATGGGAAAGAACAGAAAGTGAATCCCAATATGTATTTATGATCAATTGTATTTATTACCTTAAACATAGTTGTCTTTGATTGGTACTCCCAATGAGTAACTAGTTTATGGATGAAATCCACAAAAAAGTCTTCTTCCAATCTAAAAATTGGACAAGCTTATTTGAAGTTTTCTCGGAATGTGCTTAGGAGAAGGTCAATTAAACTCAGGTCAATATTACAGGATGTTTTAATTCGACTAACATATTGAGCACAAATTTATTCTAAAACAAGTCAAATTGTTGCCTGTTTGGTCCAAATAAAAACAAAATCTTTAATAACACCATAAAAAAGTGTCATAATTATGCATTTTAAATGCACTGTGATTCTATTACTTGTGAATATATATTACCAAATAAGGTTACATAATAAATATGTGTAGGATATGCATATTTTAATGCATACATTCGTAACTATAATTAATTATTTAACAGAATGCCAGAGCTGTTTGGATGAAACTTAATTTTGATCTAAAGAAGATTGTATGCACAAGTTTTTTTTATGAAATGTCAACAACATTCATTAATTGTTAATTAGCCTCCTTAAAATATTTAGCCCATAGAGGAAAGCACTTTGAATCATTAGAATACATTGATAAGGAAGGCAATATGTACAATGATATGTGACTAAGGTAAGAACTAGATTCAGCCAACAAGAGGTGCTCGTGCTGTGAAAGACGGTTGAGACATAAATCTTGTTAAGGGCTTGATATCCCCGAAAGCTGTAAACATTATCCTTATATGATGTTTGCATTATAAAACTCAACAGTGTGTTTAAAGTTCCTTGTGCAACTTAATTTTAAAAAATTGTACTCATAAAATTGAAAATTCCCACATCAATATAGGTTTTGAAATGGCTCATTTTATGTACCATCGGTGGATCTTCATATCCTCGAGGTGATGTCGTTTGAGGAGTTGATGGAATGTCTTGAATGTAAGAAAGAATAAGATATGATGTATACTTTTGTGGAAAGATCCTAGCAAGATGAGTACAGAGGAAATGAAATTTTGAATATTATGGTACTTCATTAATTTTATGTTAAAATAACAAATTGGATTCATATTATTAAAAAAGTGAGGTACACACTTACCCTTCCACCTCATAGTTCTTCCCACGGGTCACAGATATTTAACCAATAGAATATGACTTGCTTCCAGTTGTTATTGATATCTAAAAACTTAGCCTCAATATTCTGCGCACACTTAAGTGCTTAATCACTTAGGTTTGGCATTTGCTATTTATAACATTAGAATGTTATTAGTTCACAACAGAAAGGAAACTAGTAGCGTAATAATTTTTATAGCACTAATTTGTCATATGTAGGAAAGTATAAAAATGTCACACATTTATTATTTTAAAATGTAACAATATTCCGGCACATTCACAGAAACTTCAGTAGGCCCAACAACAAGATCTGGCTTCTAGCAGCAAGCACTTGTTACTTGTTTGTGCTTGTTTAGTCCTGTAACAGCCACAAAAGACATTCTATAGGCAAAGAGTATGTATGATTTTCAAAAATTCCCACTGTACGGTATTTATTTTTTAATGATCAATTTGTATTAATAACTTAAAAAAGTTTTAATTGAGTGACTTACTGTTTTAAAATTAATTTAACCCACTGGTTTATGAAAAATAATTATATAATGCTTACAATGTACTTCAGATAATCTGAAAATTTGGATAGCTGCAATCTGGATAATTAAATCTCTGGTGTAAAAGAAAATGTTATTACATGAGCATATTAAAGATAGTATTTAATCACTTCTTAAATAGAATAAACTTGCATACCTTTTGTAGACACAAGGTAAATGTGCACTTGCAAACTTTACACAACTCACTAATTAATTTAAAGCACAGAGTTGTGATAATTATTTTAATAAATTTGCACATAGAAACTTAACATTTAATAAAAAAAAATTAAATTGTTTGTCATAAGTTTAAATGGAGGATAAAACCTTTTACCTTTTATGGTTTTCAAGTGCCTAACCACACAAATACAAGTATATTGTATTCCTGAAATAAAGCAACGCAATGCCAGTACGTATTTATTGGTCATCCACTGCTGCTAATCCTCAGTGCAAGATGGGGATGACAACGTGAAATATCTGCTAATAAGTACTCTGCTAGTGCACAAGCATCTCCTGGTCGAAAATCAACAGTCCTGTGTTTGTTTTAACATAATATTATGTAAGAGAGACTGAAGATTACTGTTTTATTTATTTTGGTTCTGGAGACCTTTATTTAAATTATAGAAAGAATTAAGAATTCTAATTTCCAAAGAGATTTCTGGAAAGATATTAGCAGGATACAGATACAAAACACTTTTTGAGCTAAATTGGGTCAGTAGTTGATCATTTAACTTCATTTATGTATATACAAAAGAACATGTAAACATAAAAATATGTGTGTTTAAAAAGCAATTAGGGTATAAGGAGTCCTCAACACATTTCTGATGCAACTTGCCAACAAATAAAAAAAATGAAAACGGACCTTTCTCTCTCTTATATTTTATACAGAGAAGAGTAAAAATAACAACTTTGTACATAAAAGGGGTTTAATTGAAAGACAACCTCAATTGACGTAGATAATTTAATATTACTCACTCTGTATAATAGTTACAGGAGGCAGTCACTCTCAGCGAGGTGTGAGGGTGGGCAGCTATGACCCTGATGATCCTCCCGCCCCACCAGCCCGCCCTCCTGCCCTGCCCCACCAGCGGGTAGCCACCATCAGTACCAACTACAATGAGAAAACCATGCTGCTCAGTTCTGACGATGAGTTTCAATAGTTCGCTGCTTGTCTCTGGCACCAGGCATCATTGTCATACGCTACTCTCTCATTAAGTCAAATTTTTGATACTATTAAACATTTGTTTTGATTCCAAAGTTTTGCGGCTTAACCACTTCTAGCAGGCAATTTGGAGTCTTAGGAAGAGTTTAGTTTGAGCACCACTGATATCACATGGCTAAAATAAAATAATAACAATTAGGATGGTCCTTACGGCTCAGTCAGAAGAGTAGGTACGTTTTGTAATATTAATAAAAAAACTGAAATATTAATAATTTATTCAAATGAAATTTACATGTACTCAGTATCTCATAAACCTTTTGAGATACAAAAAATATATATTATTAAAGAAGTGTTATAAGCATTCCTGGCACTTTTTGTTTTTTCTCTAGGCTCATAAATAACGGAGTTGTGAATCTTTTCAAAGTCTAAACCGCCACCATATTGAATCAAAATGGCGTACCAAGCTAGTCAACGAACTTATAACATAAGGTCCATTATATAGCATCAATATATATATATACATTTAGAACGGCGAGGGGGGATGTTTTTGGAGTCATGTTCAGTGAAATTATGCAGACATTTTCGTTAAATGCTACCGTGAGAATAACTACTGCAAATAGGCTGATCTACCTAATAATCTCAAAAGTACAGAAGAGTCATTTGAAACTTAACTTGTACAAGTTTAAAAATGCAATCCTGCCTTGTTTGATACTGAATATAATATCCGACTCTTTCAAATGATTAAATTATAATTAATTTAAAAAATTGTGGTAATAGGTTTTAATAATTCCATTTTTACTAATGAAAATGAACTGATAGAACAGAATGTTGAAGAACCTAACAGAACATAACGAAAGTCTTGCCAAGCTATCCCACAAAGTAACTGTATCACATCTGTTACTGTCACCATAACATGTAATGTGGCTGTACACGGTCTGATTATAAACTTGTTTGTTATTTGTTTTGCTATTGACAGCATGATTGACCAAAGACTAATGAGAAGTGTTAGAGTAATATTTTTACCTTTTTATTAAGCCTTTTGAACCCAAAAGTAAACAGAGTTCTTCCTTAGATGAATGCGATCATATGTAGCCTACCAAGTTTGAAGTCTCTACGACCTTTCTATGAAGGACCATCTATCACCTATCACACAGATGGATAGACAAAGACATGATTTTAAGAATGCCCTTAGGAGTTTTATTGTTTTGGCTGGATTATTTTGGCAGGATTTTCTTTCATGTTTTGTACAAGCGGTCTAATTGAAGTCAGTCGTGGTGATGCTATATATTTTGGGTGTGTGTGCTGTCACACATTCTCTGACTTGAGGCCTTTTTTTACTTATGACAAGAAGCTGATGAAAACATTCATTGCGCTTAGTCCTGAAAGGACTCTGCGCTTGTTTTCAGAATAGGATTTTCAGGATGGGTAAAGTTGGTTTCAACTTCTCAAGATTTATAGTACTATGGATTGTAGTAAAGTTTCATTTTATAACGTATCCGTATCAATATGAAATTGATAAATGGCAATAACAAATTTCGATTCCGATTTTATTAGTATTATCACGGTGCAGTAATTGAAGGACAATGTAAGAAAATTTATTTGAGTAAGCAGGGGAGAAAACATGTACTCATGCGCAACAATTATGCACAATATCTCATTTACTTGTACTTTTTATGCTTTATAGTTCCAAGAATTCTATTATTGGGGGATTCTATGTGGTTTTCTAGTAAAACAAAAATAACTAAACAGTGTAACCAAAGTAATTAATATTCTATTTTATGTTAGATGTACAGAAAATTAAACTTAAAAATACGAACACATTGAAATAGGACAAATTTATGCATATTGTTTAAAATATTTAATCTGTAGCTTGGTTTGAACACTTTCCGCTACTGCCATGTTGCCTGGTGCCATATTTAGGTGTCTAACTATAATAATTATCAACAGCTGATCGTTGTATACTATTGCAAAGGTTTATTTTTAATACTGCTTCAAGATTAAGTTAATATATTAACATTATTTCGTTAAACATAAGGAGGCATCAGTGAAACAGTTGAGCTGACCTATTGATATTATTAACAATTTTCATGCAATTCATGTTTTACATCAATCATTTTTATAACCGTTCTTGTAAATTGAAAATTAGTTTTGATTTTTTTATGGGGATTTTACTAAACTGGAACGCTACCAAGTTATTTACTCATTAATAATAAAAAATTAATTTTATTATAACAATAAGAATAATGGTTGTTTTTCAATATTTTAATAAGTACTTATTTAAGCATACTATTAAATTACATACATATATTAAATTGTCAAGTTCGATAAATGCAACAGAAATACTTTTAAACCCTTTTAGTTTGGGGATAAACTAATAAATGCCACTTACTTACATCACTGTACAAAGTAGTTATCACTTTTCTCAAATAAATAGTTAATTTATACGTTAAAAATACCTATGTAAAAATTTGTTACATTACTTATTAATACTAACTATGTGTATACTTAAAAACTAATATTGATTAGTTATAATTGATTAAAGTGCTTCTCAGGAGAGATGTTAATGAGAATGAAGCTTTACAAAGACTTAATGAAGTACTCTGATTGTATGTTATCTTTGTATATTTATTTATTTGTGTTATAAAATTACATAATATATTTGTAAGATCTGCCAAAGATATAGATTAATTATTAATCTAGTGTACTTATCTCTTATTTTGTATGTAGTGGTTTCTGTGGCCATCGAATATATACATTTTTTATTACAGTAATATTTAATTCACATCCGTGTTAAAATTCTTTTCTTTTAAGATTTCATTTTTATTTTGTATACTTGTACAACTGAACCATGAAAAGTTTGAACAATGTCCCAACTTAGATTTAGAAATTGTAATATTTAAGAAAATAAAGGTGAGCAGTTTATCATTATCGCTATGTAAATAAATTATTTTAAGTTTAATTTCAAAGTGGACATGTTTATTGAAATAATAATCAATAACAATGTATTTAATTTTTTACAATAGAAGTGCTGTACATTTTTACTAGTTTTAAATTGTGAATCAGCCTTTTATTTATTTGAAACTGTGAACATTCCTTGTCACATTCAAAAAAAGCTTATTCCTGAACTGATTTGTGGTTAATGTTAAGTAACTGACTAGGGAATTCACTCAATCATTTTTCTTTAATATTAGGCTGTGATATATTCAATGACTGATACAAATTAAGACACATTCCAAAGTAAATTTTTAATTTAACACTAATCTGATTGCCCATTCATCACTAGGTTTCGCGATTATGTAAAAGTACTTAATATTTATTCGTAAACATCAGCTTAATTCGAGATAAATTTAAAATTAGAACTGATGCTAAAGAAACCACTACCACATGGAGAATTATTTTACTAGCAAATGACAAACGTTTGGATGTTTGTCATTTTGCGTTTTTACAATCACTTGTGTTTGTTGTTTTCTTGGTTCTGTGATATTTTATATTTATACTTGTGTTGTTTTTTACATCTAGCCACTACTCCACATTGTAGGTAAATGGTTATGCCCTGTAAATGTCTCAGATGATTGTGTTTCGAGCTGATACGGCTGTTTGAGCTAACTAATTGATGTTTTCTCTCGGTTCCACTTTCATCCACGACAGCTTTCAGCTCAGCACTAGATATTTTGAATAATAAAATATGTATTAATTTTGCCTCTCGTCTTATTTCTTACCCTTATTTACACTACACAAGCAGAGATCATGCCGGGAGCCTCTGAATGTCTGTTTACATCATGAAATGAAATGAAAAATGCCTTTATTTATAGAGGCAAAGGGCGAAGTTAGGACTAAAAAATCCTCTCTTCCACTTAACCTCTAAGAAGATGAAGAGAAAGAGGCCACTGGTGATGTTTATACTAGTGCTCAGAGACTTAAGTATGGTTAAGGAACAAATAACAACCAAATAACAACCAAACACCACAACATTTTATAAAAAAAACAACATGAATGATGAAGTTGTGAAGAAAAGTATAAGGCCTGATTTCATATCAGTAGTGAGTAGTAATTGAGCGGAATGTTTCAACTTATAGCAAAACAACTAATACGTTTCTGGACGGGAAAAAATAGCAGACGGTTTAAGGTAAATCAGCTGGCCCAGTGGGAACATCTGATAAGGACTAATTGAGTAAAGACAGAGAACAAAACAATGTTGTGTGCTGGTGCAAATAGTGATTAAGGTTTTTTTACTGTCAACAATAAAAGAATGCAGAAAAGTAAATGGCACAGTCAATGAATGACCACAAGTAGGACTGGAGCTAGAAGGAAAGTCAATAAGCAGAAAGACCAACTATGGGATATTGTGTGTGGTACCTAGTAACATAATATTCTAAAGTCCTTAACCCTAGGGGATAAAACTTTACCGAGCAGGGATCACTTCTGGCTGGTTTATACCTCCCAGTTGAACCCACCACTGGGCACAGCAAAAACCGATGTGTCACTTAAATCTGGGCAACCTTATGGATGTCCAGGAGCGGCACATCACTAACCATAAATGTCGAGATTCTGGGGTGCAAGGGTAATTCGATAGGTCTAGTCTACTGGGGGAGATGACTGTTGGAATTTTTGGGGTTCGTTCCCTAAGTATCAGAGATTCTTGCTAGCCTCAACAAGGGTGTGCCACCCTCTGCCTACTTTGACTGGAGAGGCTGGTACAGAGCTGGTCTCCCCTTCTTCCGGGGGGACATGACTGAGATTTAGTGCCCTAATTCTTCCCCATGGATCTCGATAGGAGGAGGCCCCTACCCCCTAACCTTACCCATCCTGAATATCCTGTCACTCCGGAAGCAGCACTAAGGTTCTTACAGGACTAAGTGCAGTCTATAAGCTTCTTGTCCTAAGAGAACAAAAAAGCACTAGGGTGACAGAAGAGAGACAAGGGGTCAAAGGTCCTGTTTTTTTTGGAGTTTTCACTACATCTCAGCAGGGGTCAGTCTTGCAGGAAATTTATATGAATAAAATTAAAGCTAACTTAAGCTAAACGTTTTACATCTTGTATTGTTATAAATTTTTGCTATCTGCTATCATTAATGGAATACACGCTCTTTTATATAGGTCAAAATGTTTTTAGTATTACATAGTAGCCTTTGTTTCCAGAGCCTCAGATCTTCATTCCACAAATAATTTCCCAAAAATAACTTTGTAAGTTTATACAACATGAGTTTTTGGTATGTCATTTTCTATAAATATAATTGAAAGTTAAAGAGGTTTAAAGATTTTTCACTGGAAGACCAATTCCGGTAGGAATCAGCACTTTGTAACATCAGGACCAACCTCACAGATTTGGATTCAATATTTCTGAATAGTTCAACTTGTCATGCTGGAACACGATTAGGGTCATGCTGGAAGATAAGGTAAAGTCATGCTGGACTGCTCAACTGAGTGTGTAAAGTGAATGATCTTGTACTTTCATGCAGCTGGACATTCCCCTTACACCAAATTTTGCCACTTTTACCTGCAAGATACGAACTTCCAAACTCAGATAGAAGAAGCTGAGATTGTGCTATTTCACATGCAAGGGGTTCAAAATTACTCGTTCTAGAGAAGTCGCTGATAGTGAAATAAGTAAGTTGATTATTGAAATGAGAGTGCCAATGATATATGCACATCATTCACTGTCCTACAGACCTCCGTACCTCTTCAGAGCAGCATGTTAGCTTTGGAAATGTCCTTCAAAGTTGGAAAATGCAAGAATTGCAGTGTTTGAAAATTACCATTTATTTCCTCTGTTTGAGGAATCATGGCTATATCTCCTGTGCTTGTTGGAAATTCTTCAATAAACTGCTTTGAGGCTGTTCAAGTTGGCTTAAAAGCCATGAAGAAATTTGAGGGAGTTTCATTCTCCAGAATCAAGTTGTCTCAGTCTGATCAAGGTTTTCTTCTTTCAACAATGTCATATTCAATCAAAGTCAACAGTAAGAAGGTACTCGTAAACTCCCTCACACTCTTCAGAGAATAGCAGTTACCTCACAGAAATATGATGACCTGCAGAGGTATTTATGATATGAGGTGGCATCGTTTCCTCTGGCCCATGAAATTGGTATAAGGAAAACAAAAGTAAATGCTGAATAATTACCTTGCTACCATAAAAAAGTCTTGCAACCTAGCTTCTTTGTCAGACCTTATCAGAGAAGATAACAATAGCCTGGCATCTAGACTATATTGAGTAACTACAGGGTGGAGCGCGGTAATTTGCTTTTTTGCACTGCAGGCTGTGGCGGTACTGTTGGTCGAAGAGAGGGGAGAGTGGGCGTGGCTTATAGTGGCTGACGGGAGATTTGTATTCCTCCGCGTTCCAGTTGCCATCATGCAGTGGACACTAGATGAGAGGTCGTTTCGTGTTGAAGCGAATTTTTAAAATGCCCACTCGATCATTGCAGTGCAGCGTGCTTTTCGTTTAAGATTCGCTGTTCCCCCACGCGGACGTGTTTCTGTCGGCAATCAATTGTAAATTGGGTAACTGCATTCAGAACAGCAGGGAATGTGTCATGTGTATGAAGGGGAACTCAGAGAGTGATTACAACACCGGAAAACATCGATAGAGTTAGAGCAGCAACACTGCAATCTCCAAAACGCTCTGCTCGGAAGCAATCACTTGCTCTTAGCATTTAAAGACGTTCTCTCCACCGGATTCTTCATGATTAACTGAGATTTCACCCGTATAAAACGTGCGTGGTCTATCAATTGTCAGCACGGGATTATTTGACACGGCGTACTTCTTGTGAAGACATGCTTGCAACTATACCAATTGTGTTCTTTTATGATGAGGTACATTTTCACATCAGTGGGTGTGTCAACAAGCAAAACATGCGTTACTTGAGTGAAAAAAACCCCAGAGAAGTCCACCAGAGACCTCTGCATTCGGACTGCGTCGCTGTGTGGTGCGCCATATCACGAGTAGGCATCATTGGCCCTTACTTTTTTCAGGATAACCGTCGTGCCATAACTGTGAACTACGAACGGTACTTGACTATGACACAGGATTTTTTCAGCCGGCTCTTGAGGCAATGCAATTAGAGGATACATGGTTCCAACAGGATGGTGCCACTGCACACACAGCGAGGGTTACCATGAATTGTTTGAGGCAAATGTTTCCTGGACGGCTTATCTCTTTGAGGGGTGATGTGAACTGGCCGGCACGCTCACCAGACTTAGCCCCATGCAATTTTTTCCTTTGGGGTTACCTTAAGTCGAAGGTGTATATCAACCGTCCCAACACCTTGGAAGACCTAAGGAACAATATTGAGGATGAAATTGGCAGAATACCAGTCGACATGCTTGTTAGAGTTAATGAAAACCTCAGAAAACGTATGCAACAGTATGTGGATGCCGAAGGTCGACATTTGCCAGATACATTATTTAAAACCATGTAATTTAAAAGTTCCCTTACTGTTCAATATAATTAAAATAAAAAATAATGTTTTCTAAGATTCATAATTTTTTTATTTCATTTCCAAATCAGTAAATTACCGCGCTCCACCCTGTATTTAAAAACTATGTAAATTATTATTTTTGTCTTGTTATTTATGTACTAATGGTTTCATTTAAATGTAACTGTACCATTTAATGTTTTCCAAGATCCCTGTATAGTGCATAAAAAGGTGTAATTACCAAATCTGTACTTTTTCTCTATATTGGTAGTTAAAAATTATCATACACACGAAGCATATATATATATATATATATATATATATATATATTCTTGTACCCATATAATATATTTCATGTACTTTGACCAGCTGAGTCCTCATCAAGTGAATGAATTAGCAAATAATGTTCCAGTTCTTGTAAAACATAAATATAATTTTTTTCTTGCATTATAAAACAATATTTTACTAAAAATCGTGACTCCCTACAGAGCAAAAGTGAAAAATTTCAAGACGGAAGTCTACAAAATTGTTTAAAAACTTACTTTAACAAATCCATTAAATTAACTAATATGCTTCTGTTAACACTCCATCAGTCGCGCGGATTTCATAACGTGAGTAGTCGCGCGGAGTACAAATGTACTCCAATTACAATGTTTTTTTTAATGTACCAGTTTAGGCATAAAACCATATTTCATCATCATAATGGATTAAATAAGTATTTTGAAGAGTTTTTTTTAACAATAAATAACTTTATTTTGTAATGTTTAGATCTTGACAATTTTTTCTTATGTATTATGTATTTTTAAGCAAAGTATCATACTGAGGGCAAAGATATCATTAATATGTACACTAAAATAAAATATAACTGTTTTTAAAAATTAGGAAGTTATTGGCGTATCGATAGTAACTTGTATGTAACATACGAGTTATTTTCAATAAAAAACAAGAACAAATCAATAATAGAAGCACATTGCAAGTTCAAACTTTTTTGTTATACAAATAAAATTGAGATATAAAGTAATGCTACACATTTGCTTGTAATTAATTGTTTTATTTTAATTGCCACCACCACTTTTTATTTAAATTTTTCAGGTATATTAAAACACTTAACTATAACTAACTTACTATACACACTTAGGCCTAAAAAAGTGTATCATAATAACAGAGCTTTGTAAATTATGTTCAGTTTTGTGTTCTTTTATTCTTGGCACTGTACACACACACTTCTCAGGTGATCAGGATATACCCACTTATGGCACTTATTACACATTTTCCTTGTTGACTTGTTCCTGGCTCTGCCGCAGATGTAACATCGACCAAGCGTCCCTGCGGGTACTGCTGGTTGAGGCTGATTTTTATGTGCTCCGTCCCCATCAAGTTTCAATAGCAATCTTCCTTTGATTCTAATTTCTCTTGGGATCATTTCCTGGCTGATGCGGTGTTCAATCTGTGGTTTCATAAGTTCGAATGCCATAGTTTTTACAAATTCCATCCGACTAACAAAGTCCTGGTTTTGGTTATCTTTGTAAATGCAAAGAGCATTTACTCCCCCTACATTGAGAACATGGAAAAATAGGGTTAAGGGCCACCTTCGGGAGTTTCTTGCAGTGTCATACTGGCGACACATTTTATCAAGAACGTCTACACCATACTTGGTGTTATTATAAGTAGTAATGATAACTGGCTTCCTGTCGTCCCCTGTGGCTGGGTCAATGGCAGCATTGTAGTGCATTGTTGAAATAGCCAACACGGCCTTCTTCTTTTTAGGTACATACGAAACCAATGTACAATTCTTTTGGAATCCAAAGATACTACTTTTCAATTCCCTAGCTGCATCTGGTAAAAAGTTAGGAGGAACTTCACGTTTGTTTTTCCGTAAAGTTCCAACCATTGTAAGTCTTTTTTTCTTCGCGCAGCTTTATAGCAAGTGGTACAGAGGTAAACCAATTATCAAGTGTAACATTCCTGTTTGTTCCTGAAATTGGCTCTACTAACCTCAAAACTAAGTCTTGTGTGGAGTTACTAATGTTGAAAGGGCCATTTGGTTGCTTACGCACATACACCTCCAGGTTTGAAGCATAATAGTTAGTTGTAGATACAAGGGCAAAGATTTTCAGCCCGTATTTAGCAGGCTTACTTGGCATATAAACCCTAAAGGTACAATTACCTCTCAACGCCACCAGTTGCTCGTCAATAGTCAGATAATCAGTGGGTTTGTAGGATGTCTTGCAATTTGAAACAAACATTTCAAATATTTCCCGGAATGCAGCCAAATTGTCCAAGGACTTCCTTTGTTCTCTGCTATGCACATTATCGAATCTGAGGCAACGTAATAAAAATCTAAACCCGCTATTGCTCATAGTGAGATATACTGCTTCTACACCAGTCCCCATGGAGTTATCCCACATGTCGTCTATGTTTCTTCTTCCGGCTTTCAGAACACCAGCAATATATAATATCCCAGTCACAGCTCTTATTTCTCGATAATCTGTGGGCCTTGCATCTCTCGGCCTTTCAAATTTTGGTCTTACTTTTTCAATGTAGATATTTGTATAATCAACAATTTTTGTTATCATTTCATCAGTAATCATGCATTGAAGTGCCATTACAGGAGTTTGTGCGTTTCTGGTGTTACCTTGAGGTCCTGGTCGATGAAAAGTGGGTATTATGTTGTGTCTTGGAGTGCGTGATCTTTGAGGAGCTTGTGGGTACCATCTTGTTTCACGATCGTTACCCAAATAAAATTCAGGATTTACGAATGGGCATTGTAGACCTGCTACTAGAGCGATACCTGGTATATCTGGTTCTTCTTCCATCCCCACGTCCGGAACCTCAACACCACCAGCTGGTGGAGTGTCTGGAGGGTTGCCTTCTTCATCGATTTCATCAGATGTATTCTCGTCGAAATATTCCACGTTGTCCTCTTCTGATTCATCTGGATCTTGGACACCAAGTACACTTTCACTGTCATCCTCAGTTTCTCATAACCAACGTTGCAACTGCTCACGATCACGATCAGCCATTGTTAAATACTTTGTTTATTCGTCAAATAACATATTAGTATTGCAAATATAAATTATTTAGGATTAAAAAAAGAACCATTACACAGATCACCATTTGATAAATTTGGAACGTATTTAGTCGCGCGGAGTACAACTGTACTCCAACACTGCAGCGCTTGACAAAACAATATGTGAACAATAGACGCGCACCCCGAGACAGTTGCCTTCGCACTGGTGTACGGGTGAAGAGGTGGGGGGAAGGTATGTGGCCGCTGAAGGTCATCAGTGTTACCAACACTCGGGAAAATGCAAAACAAAACGTTTGGAGTACAACTGTACTCCGCGCGACTGATGGAGTGTTAATATATATGAACTAAATTTTGGGATTACATTCGCTCATAAAATCTAGCTTACCTCTGTAGTCAGGGACGATTTTTGAGAATTTATGGTAATAATACTGTCAGATTTCCAATTTTTTATTGCTTCTGTTCTTCCTTCAGCCTTAATAATTTTTTATGTATGAATGAGTATTCAGCTACTAATTATACACCAAATCAATTATTGGCTGAATACCTTTGGTTCCAAGTCAGGTAATGATTTTGCTCAGCTTTTGATTTTGTTTTGGTTGTTGTTGAATTGCTTTTTGTGTTAACTTAATTGTATCCGAACATTACATTTTGTTCTTTGACATTTTTGTTGAGTTAAAAGTCCTGTACGTGTCAGATGCTAAAAGATCGTCTTTGTTACGATATAAGAACTTTTTACCAGTAAGTAAACCAGAGGATATATTGATTGGGTGTTTTGTCGCAATTTTAAACAGGTTAAATGAGAGTACAACAACTTTGAAAAATGTTTATTGATTGCACCAATAATAACAGTAGGAAACTATCGTGACGCTGGCGGTTCCGCCTTCCTACAGTACAGATACAGTACAGTATACACAAGAAATATAATCATCTTAAACTTAATGAATCACAGGCCTGAATTAAAAACCTAGGGCGGCAGGCACATAACACACATATTGCTTGCGGCTGACTTCATACAATACGATACAAGATGGGGAACGTAACTCAGCAGGCAATGTCATGGTCGGAGAATGTCAAGGTCGTAGCCAGGAGAAAGGTTAGATTCCGTCTCCAGAAACAATAATGAACAAGCCATTTTACATGTTTTGATAAGTTACAAAGCTAGCATCCTAAATACTCAACAAGTAATAAAAGTAACAAAGATAATACTTTTTTGTGACTTGATTTTTCAAAAATCTATTAGTTAGTCTATTAATTGAACAATATTCTCTAATGCAAGAACGTTTTGGTTTGTTTTGTCCATTCATTGACATGGTTTCACCAATGACTCATTTTAGACAAAAGTTGCCAAGACTAACTCTGGTTGAGTCTTTGATTAGGCTTACTGATAACCTCAAGTTCAAATCTATGACCTCAACATCATGGCCGATCAATAGCTTGATTCAGTATTAAATCAGCTGCGATCTGTTTGTGATAGAGAATAATTAATTGGCTCTTGATTACTCAAATATGTTATTTAGCCAAGACTAATATAATAGTACAATGTAATGAATGAAAATGTACAACAAAATCTTTCAATAAAACAATTTCAATTATTTTCACATAACATCATTTAAAGGAGTAAGGAATTTTGAAACCTCCAGCCTGAAACTCCTGCTTGGCTATAGATGTGCAAGTGAGGTATCTCAGATAACCATGTTGGTCATTTTAGTCAATGTCACAGATAATGTTCCAACCAATGGAATATCAACAATATTTTATCTACAAAGGATAAAACAAGCTATGCCTAATTATATCAGAGGGGGGGGGGCAGCAAAGTTATAGGAATTATAAAGCAGGCCATATAAGTAAGTTGATACTGTTGGAATGTACAGTGTAATGTTTGTCATTTCCAATACAAGAAATATGTAAAGAAATTAGAAATCGAGAGTTGTATCAAAATTATTCAAGACTAGAAAAAAACAAAAGAATAAAATTAATTCAATATAATTTGTTTTTATGTTGTGAGTATAATAATTATAAATAACCTAAACACCTACTCAGAACTGAAATGCCTGGATATGAAGAAAACTAACGATTATATGATCGTCAATAATGATGAGTTTTTTGTTCAATACAAGAAATTTCAAGTATATTTATTACATTAGATTTGCAGTACTTCACCCTTATTTATAGAGGCTGCATCAGATTTATTAAAAAGGTAAACAAAACTAAAGCTAATTTAAGGTCATAACTGTAAAGACCAGGCAGTTTTGTGCCATACCCAGGACAGAAAAGAATGAATCATTAAAATTTATACAAATTTAGATTGAATAATCTTCAAAACAATTTATGGGACTAGAATTACACAATTATGATAACAACTTAAACTCGAATTCAATTAAAAACTTATAGTATTCCATAAAACGAAATACTGGTACTAAGAATAATTTAATATATACAATTTCACAACACTTGAAATATAAATAACCTACTTAATCATAACTTAAATTAACAATTACATAGTGAACACTAAGTTAACAGTATACATAGGCCTAATATTGGAAATATTTTGAACAATCCAATGAATACATACACTGGTTCCGATTCGGCCATTTGGTTAGCTTTAAGCACGATTAATTTCTTACTTGAGTCGTATGAAAAAAAATCAATGACAGTATTCCTTATGTGGTAAGTTGGAATGTGAAAGATCGTAACCATGACATCACCGATGTTAGAAAAGTTGCCCGCACTTTTTGAGCAACTTTTGAATCGACTACTTACATTTGTTCACCAATAGTTAGTGATCACCGCAGACTAGACGATGCTTCCAGCGTAATACAGCTATAGATACAGTATCTAGGTACGAAAATAAAAGTCAATTCTGTGGTGAACCAAGGGGGCCAGTGTTCAATATACACAGGTTTGTACAAGTCCACATCACTCACAGGTCAGTCAGTGGTGGAGACAAGTGGAATGATGAGAGTGGAAGTGAACCTTACGGTTGCGGTTATGTTTGCGGTCACGGTGACGGTCAATATCGACTTGGGGGCCGAGAGGTTGGCGATATGCTTGTGAAATGATGTGGCACTCTGCGGGCACCGCCCTCCCTGGTAACAAAACACATGTCTACAATTAATAAATTAAGAAAATATGATGCATGAAACTTTCTGCATCAGCTTGTGCTTGCTTTGTCAAGTTACAGTTTCTTTCTTAAGCCTATAATAATTTGGGGCAAGTTTTATGCAAGTGCGAAATATAAACTAAACCCTACATTTTATACTGATAACAACATTTTTGTGCCTTCACGGCAACCTCTTATGTTTATTTAAATCTAAAAATTGTATTGTGAGACAAGATTGCTTATATATATATATATATATATATATATATATATATATATATATATATATATATATATATATTCTCCCCTAGCATTATATAATGAATGTGTGATTACTCTAAGATGAAGAGCCAACATTTAAAGAAATATAAAATTGAAGTATTTTTGAGACTATTGTTTCATAAAATTTGAAAGATGATCATATTTTCCACAAGCGGGATTATTCTTTGAAGAGGTTCAAGTGTATAGAGAAGGTTAAAAAATCTGTTCTCTTAGTATTACAGTATATTCATATTTGTAAGTCTGGCTGATTCATTTTTGATTCTTGACTCAAGGCCACAGCTGATACATCTGTTATCGGGCTAAAACTCTCTTTCAAATCCCACTGTTAAGCAACAGAGTAGCAATGGGTTTTACACAGGTACAGAATTTTGTGTGTTTTTAGAAGAATAATTAATTTATTATGAATTGAGTCACAGGATGAAAGCTCTTGGGATTATACTAAAAATAGATTTCATACACCCTAAGGGATTCTCTCAAGATAATAAGGTATATCAGTTTCAATATTGAAATCAAATATGCTGTTTACATCAATTATTCCTTTCATTAGCCTCTGGATGATGTAGAATAAATTTTTGATAAATGTAAAATATAGGTCTCTGGATATATTTTACCCAGAGGAAGAAAGAGTTGGAACAGGTTTAATCTTTGCTGTTATATACCCTGCATAAAACAAAGATAGCCCTTAGTAAAAACATTATAACCTTAGACTAAAAAAGTTAAAATGCCAGCATCATCTACCTGTTTAAACAAAGCTGAGAATTTAAATTTAAAAAACCATCAATGAGGTTAATACATGGTTGGTTCATTTTAGAGAAACATTGGTTTTGTTTTACAGATATGGCTCATACTGACTTCTGAATTACCACTAATGAGTTGGTAGGGAGTTTGCTCGCAGGACAACCAAGGCTCAGCCATGACTATTGCTCCTAGAAACATTGACGTCTAAAATTGCTTCCAATGATTAGGTAGAGAGGTTGCTCGCAGGACATCTGAGGTCCAGCCATGGCTATTGTTCCTAGACACAATGACATCTAATTGCTTCCAATGATTAGGTAGAGAGTTTGCTCGCAGGACAACTGAGGTTCAGCCATGGCTATTGTTCCTAGGACACATTGACGTCTAAAATTGCTTCCAATGATTAGGTAGAGAGTTTGCTCGCAGGACAACTGAGGTTCAACCAGTTCCTAGACACAATGACATCTAATTGCTTCCAATGACTGGGTAGAGAGTTTAGCTCGCAGGACAACTGAGGTTCAGCCATGGCTATTGTTCCTAGACACAATGACATCTAATCGCTTCCAATGCCTGGGTAGAGAGTTTGCTCGCAGGACAACTGAGGTTCAGCCATGGCTATTGTTCCTAAACACAATGACATCTAATCGCTTCCAATGCCTGGGTAGAGAGTTTGCTCGCAGGACAACTGAGGTTCAGCCATGGCTATTGTTCCTAAACACAATGACATCTAATCGCTTCCAATGCCTGGGTAGAGAGTTTGCTCGCAGGACAACTGAGGTTCAGCCATGGCTATTGTTCCTAAACACAATGACATCTAATCGCTTCCAATGCCTGGGTAGAGAGTTTGCTCGCAGGACAACTGAGGTTCAGCCATGGCTATTGTTCCTAAACACAATGACATCTAATCGCTTCCAATGCCTGGGTAGAGAGTTTGCTCGCAGGACAACTGAGGTTCAGCCATGGCTATTGTTCCTAAACACAATGACATCTAATTGCTTCCAATGCCTGGGTAGAGAGTTTAGCTCGCAGGACAACTGAGGTTCAGCCATGGCTATTGTTCCTAGACACAATGACATCTAATCGCTTCCAATGCCTGGGTAGAGAGTTTGCTCGCAGGACAACTGAGGTTCAGTTCAACCAGTTCCTAGACACAATGACATCTAATTGCTTCCAATGACTGGGTAGAGAGTTAGCTCGCAGGACAACTGAGGTTCAGCCATGGCTATTGTTCCTAGACACAATGACATCTAATCGCTTCCAATGCCTGGGTAGAGAGTTTGCTCGCAGGACAACTGAGGTTCAGCCATGGCTATTGTTCCTAGACACAATGACATCTAATCGCTTCCAATGCCTGGGTTAGAGTTTGCTCGCAGGACAACTGAGGTTCAGCCATGGCTATTGTTCCTAAACACAATGACATCTAATTCGCTTCCAATGCCTGGGTAGAGAGTTTGCTCGCAGGACAACTGAGGTTCAGCCATGGCTATTGTTCCTAAACACAATGACATCTAATCGCTTCCAATGCCTGGGTAGAGAGTTTGCTCGCAGGACAACTGAGGTTCAGCCATGGCTATTGTTCCTAAACACAATGACATCTAATCGCTTCCAATGCCTGGGTAGAGAGTTTGCTCGCAGGACAACTGAGGTTCAGCCATGGCTATTGTTCCTAAACACAATGACATCTAATTGCTTCCAATGCCTGGGTAGAGAGTTTGCTCGCAGGACAACTGAGGTTCAGCCATGGCTATTGTTCCTAGACACAATGACATCTAATCGCTTCCAATGCCTGGGTAGAGAGTTTGCTCGCAGGACAACTGAGGTTCAGCCATGGCTATTGTTCCTAGACACAATGACATCTAATCGCTTCCAATGCCTGGGTAGAGAGTTTGCTCGCAGGACAACTGAGGTTCAGCCATGGCTATTGTTCCTAAACACAATGACATCTAATCGCTTCCAATGCCTGGGTAGAGAGTTTGCTCGCAGGACAACTGAGGTTCAGCCATGGCTATTGTTCCTAAACACAATGACATCTAATCGCTTCCAATGCCTGGGTAGAGAGTTTGCTCGCAGGACAACTGAGGTTCAGCCATGGCTATTGTTCCTAAACACAATGACATCTAATCGCTTCCAATGCCTGGGTAGAGAGTTTGCTCGCAGGACAACTGAGGTTCAGCCATGGCTATTGTTCCTAGACACAATGACATCTAATCGCTTCCAATGCCTGGGTAGAGAGTTTGCTCGCAGGACAACTGAGGTTCAGCCATGGCTATTGTTCCTAAACACAATGACATCTAATCGCTTCCAATGCCTGGGTAGAGAGTTTGCTCGCAGGACAACTGAGGTTCAGCCATGGCTATTGTTCCTAAACACAATGACATCTAATCGCTTCCAATGCCTGGGTAGAGAGTTTGCTCGCAGGACAACTGAGGTTCAGCCATGGCTATTGTTCCTAAACACAATGACATCTAATCGCTTCCAATGCCTGGGTAGAGAGTTTGCTCGCAGGACAACTGAGGTTCAGCCATGGCTATTGTTCCTAAACACAATGACATCTAATCGCTTCCAATGCCTGGGTAGAGAGTTTGCTCGCAGGACAACTGAGGTTCAGCCATGGCTATTGTTCCTAAACACAATGACATCTAATCGCTTCCAATGCCTGGGTAGAGAGTTTGCTCGCAGGACAACTGAGGTTCAGCCATGGCTATTGTTCCTAAACACAATGACATCTAATCGCTTTCAATGCCTGGGTAGAGAGTTTGCTCGCAGGACAACTGAGGTTCAGCCATGGCTATTGTTCCTAAACACAATGACATCTAATCGCTTCCAATGCCTGGGTAGAGAGTTTGCTCGCAGGACAACTGAGGTTCAGCCATGGCTATTGTTCCTAAACACAATGACATCTAATCGCTTCCAATGCCTGGGTAGAGAGTTTGCTCGCAGGACAACTGAGGTTCAGCCATGGCTATTGTTCCTAAACACAATGACATCTAATCGCTTTCAATGCCTGGGTAGAGAGTTTGCTCGCAGGACAACTGAGGTTCAGCCATGGCTATTGTTCCTAAACACAATGACATCTAATCGCTTCCAATGCCTGGGTAGAGAGTTTGCTCACAGGACAACTGAGGTTCAACCATGGCTATTGTTTCTAGACACAATGACTTCTAATTGCTTCAAATGATGTGGTAGAGAGTTTGCTTGCAGGCAAATCGTGGATTTTTCCTTAAGAAAGAAACTAATAGTTAGCTGCTGGTTTTTGTGGGTGTTAGAAAGGGAGCATAATAATTGATTAAAAATAAAAAAAATATCTTTTTTAAGAATTAACTTTTTTTAGTTGTTTTACGCTTATAACCAATAAAAAGAAACCAAATTAATAGTTTTATCAGTATCTGCCAACAAATAAGTACAGACTTAGGTGAAAAAAATGGCCATTTAAATATCTTTATCTCATTGGCTGGTACAGATACAACTATTATTTACACCAGCCAGGAAGATAAAGAGAGATAATGAACATTTTTTCAAAATAGTTGGGCTTTATCTCATTGGCTGGTACACATACAACTATTATTTACACCAGCCAGGATGATAAAGAGAGATAATGAACATTTATTCAAAATAGTTGGGCTTTATCTCATTGGCTGGTGCAGATACAACTATTATTTACACCAGCCAGGAAGATAGAGATAATGAACATTTTTTCAAAATAGTTGGGCTTTATCTCATTGGTTGGTGCAGATACAATTATTGCTTACATCAGCCAGGAAGATAAAGAGAGATAATCAGCATTTTTGTAAAGTAGTTGGACTTTATCTCATTACGTAATACTTAAGTTGAAGTTATCGATCTTGATACAGGTGATGAGGGAGGCCGTATTGTGTGATGTCAGTTCAGTTACCAAATTTATTTTTGTCTCAAAATTGCTTATAAATATATTGAGCTAAAAATACGATTTGGTAATTTTAATTCTATGATACCCTCCCATTTTAACCTTACCAAGACTACAGTAACTTCATAAATCTTTTAAGAACTCAGAGACACTTAAAGTTCTCGAGAGATTTTTCTCTTCTAATTTTATGAAAAACTACGTTGTATGGATACACAATGCAAATTAGCTCTCTGCTCCTGTACTACCATATCTTTGTTTAAATTTTATAATTGTAAATTTATTTAGGAATTTGTTACTAACTAATTAAGCACAATTTATTTTCAAGCTTTTATCAAATGGTATATATGAAGTCAGATGGAGAATCTGAGGCCGTGATAGTGACTGGAATCTATCCGTATCTCTGAAAAAACAGGTAAATATTTTGCAATCTGGCTTCTTACTTGTGTAACATAAGTAAATCAGATGTACAGTTTATGAAAAAGAAGTATATACTGCTTTACTTTACACTAATAGATTTGAAGAAAGCATAATTTTGTTTTTGACAAAATTTTGTTTTAAATGGCTTTGAAAAAGATACGAACCTTTGACTGCTATGAAGAGTGGAGGGGGTGGTGAGAGGTTGAGTCCCCATGGTGGAGAAGTAGTTTGGTCTCTTCAGTGGGCGAATGGTCCATAGGGGGTGGTGGTGGGCAGATGTAGAGTGGGGGAGGAGGGGAGGGGGCAGTTGACCCGAGGAGTTCCTGAAGTAAGGTCATCTCCTGTGGGTGTTGCTGGGAACTGGGAATCCCGACAAACTTGATAGGAAGGGCGTGGGGCTTTGCTGCGTTGGGTGATCTGAGTGGCCCGATCGCTCTCAGTGCTGGAGGACTTTTTCCAGGCGAGTAGTCCGAACCGCTCGCTCCCGAAGCGGTATCGGAAATCAACTTCTCCGTTTCAGGATCGTCCGTGATGGGCCGACCCTTGTGGTTGGCACACGTCGTCATGCCCCCCTCGTGCTTCTTCAGGATGGACTTGGAGCGTCTATGGGTCTCGGGGGTGGCGCAGGTCCTGGAGTCGATGGAGTCCACCGACAGCGACGACCGGCTCTCTCCGTTCCTACCTGAAACCAATTCGTAGGCAGGACCTAAGGACAGAGTTAGTACAGATGTGATGTGAGGTGGTAGCACAGTTATGAGAAGCGCTGGATTGTGGGGCATGCGGGGGTGCGACTTACAGCAATGTTATGAAAGTTCACTACTCATTCACTTTATCCTCTCAAGATCAGTCACGAAAGATTATATTATTAGTAGTCTGTCAGACTGAAAGTAAATCACTAGAAAGGAACATGCAGTATTCTGTCTCTCGTAAAGTTTAAAATGTCACTCTATAATCCAAAGGGTGCCATACGAGAAATTTATATTTGGTTAAATGGACTTCCCACAACTCTCGCAATGTAAAATAAGTTAGGAATATTTTATAATTTTATGGATCAAATACTAATTTAAAAACAATCCGTAAAGTTCCTGTACAATAGGTAATGTTACTAATAGGTGTTGTTAGGATTGATGTTGGAGCTAGCAGTCTGACATATTAGGACCCCTATTCCCAGAATAGGTTAGTTGAAAATAACTACAACTACTGAAAAGATTACAGAAACTAAATCCACTCTATTAATTTCTTAATGTTATATTATAAAACTTAGATATGCCCTAACAACCAGTATAAATGAATTTGTATTATTAATATTATTTGTATGATAATTTATAAATAAGCTACACTAGTGCATTTTATTTATCCCTTTAAGATAGAACAAATAAATATTTTAGACATGGTAATTATATGGGAAAGTGCTCTGTAGTGTGTGGATTAGCATTAATACACAGTATTACAAACATTCTGCTTATTAATTGTTTCACTGATTAAAAATGTTGTATAAGATCAAACTTGTACATTGGTTAGAGTTTGTATATTGTATATTGTATTGTATATTGGTTAGAGTTTGGGTTTAGGGTCTGAAGTTCACGACTGATGGACGTGTGCACTGTTCTCAGGAAATTCTCTCGTGGCAGTGTTGCAATATATAGATTTTCATCCAAATTTACAAAATGAATTGTTTTTGCTCAACCTAAACTAGTAGATTGTTGAGTCTCTTAATTTCTACATACAATAAGCAACACTTATCTTGGAAGGGATAAATCTATTATGCAATAGCAAAAATCTCAGGTTAGCGATTATTTTCAAAAGAATTTTATTCAACTAATATGCATTGAAAAGAAGATCTTTACATTTTAATTCAAAATATAACATTCCAAATTTCGAGACGGCCCTTTTTTCGACAGAATAAAGATAAAGATTTATTTTGTAAAAGCTGTTAGATAAAGTTTTTGTGGTGCTTTACTCCATGACAAATTTTGGTTTTTACTCTAAAATGGTTTTATACCACTATTAAAGGAGTCAATCAGGTGGAAATAAAGAGGTTAATCCTGTGTACTGCTGAGAAATGTGGTGTAAAGTGATTGCTATATGATGAATGATCGGAAATTATACACGATGTGCAACAAAACAGCTGGATTAATATAATGTATGTACATGAGCGTAAATGGGATGGCATGGAATGATTTAAATGATTAGTTGGGAACTTGAAAAAACAATTAGCATTGTATAAGCACACATCCTAGTTAAATCTATACAGGAGTTTCCTGAGAGAGAAATCTATACAGAAATTTCCTGAGAGAGAAATCTATACAGGAGTTTCCTGAGAGAGAAATCTGTACAGGAATTTCCTGAGAGAAGTCTACATAGGACTTTCCTGAGAGAAATCTCTACAGAAATTTCCTGAGAGAGAAATCTATACAGGAGTTTCCTGAGAGAGAAATCTGTACAGGAATTTCCTGAGAGCGAAATCTATACAGGAGTTTCCTGAGAGAGAAATCTATACAGGAGTTTCCTGAGAGAGAAATCTGTACAGGAATTTCCTGAGAGAAGTCTATATAGGAGTTTCCTGAGAGAAATCTCTACAGAAATTTCCTAAGAGAGAAATATATACAGGAGTTTCCTGAGAGAGAAATCTGTACAGGAATTTCCTGAAAGAAGTCTATATAGGAGTTTCCTGAGAGAAATCTCTACAGAAATTTCCTAAGAGAGAAATCTATACAGGAGTTTCCTGAGAGAGAAATCTGTACAGGAATTTCCTGAGAGAAGTCTACATAGGAGTTTCCTGAGAGAAATCTCTACAGAAATTTCCTGAGAGAGAAATCTATACAGGAGTTTCCTGAGAGAGAAATCTGTACAGGAATTTCCTGAGAGAAGTCTACACAGGAGTTTCCTGAGAGAGATCTCTACAGGAATTTCCTGAGAGAAGTCTATACATGAGTTTCCTGAGAGAGAAATCTGTACAGGAATTTCCTGAGAGAAGTCTATATAGGAGTTTCCTGAGAGAGAAATCTGTACAGGAATTTCCTGAGAGAAGTCTATATAGGAGTTTCCTGAGAGAGAGATCTCTACAGGAATTTCCTGAGAGAAATCTATACAGGAGTTTCCTGAGAGAGAAATCTGTACAGGAATTTCCTGAGAGAAGTCTACACAGGAGTTTCCTGAGAGAGATCTCTACAGGAATTTCCTGAGAGAAGTCTATACAGGAGTTTCCTGAGAGAGAAATCTGTACAGGAATTTCCTGAGAGAAGTCTACATAGGAGTTTCCTGAGAGAGATCTCTACAGGAATTTCCTGAGAGATATCTATACAGGAGTTTCCTGAGAGAGAAATCTGTACAGGAATTTCCTGAGAGAAGTCTACACAGGAGTTTCCTGAGAGAGATCTCTACAGGAATTTCCTGAGAGAAGTCTATACAGGAGTTTCCTGAGAGAGAAATCTGTACAGGAATTTCCTGAGAGAAGTCTATATAGGAGTTTCCTGAGAGAGAAATCTGTACAGGAATTTCCTGAGAGAAGTCTATATAGGAGTTTCCTGAGAGAGATCTCTACAGGAATTTCCTGAGAGAAGTCTATATAGGAGTTTCCTGAGAGAGAAATCTGTACAGGAATTTCCTGAGAGAGAAGTCTATACAGGAGTTTCCTGAGAGAGAAATCTGTACAGGAATTTCCTGAGAGAAGTCTATATAGGAGTTTCCTGAGAGAGAAATCTGTACAGGAATTTCCTGAGAGAAGTCTATATAGGAGTTTCCTGAGAGAGATCTCTACAGGAATTTCCTGAGAGAGAAATCTATACAGGAGTTTCCTGAGAGAGAAATCTGTACAGGAATTTCCTGAGAGAAGTCTACACAGGAGTTTCCTGAGAGAGATCTCTACAGGAATTTCCTGAGAGAAGTCTATACAGGAGTTTCCTGAGAGAGAAATCTGTACAGGAATTTCCTGAGAGAAGTCTACATAGGAGTTTCCTGAGAGAGATCTCTACAGGAATTTCCTGAGAGAAGTCTATACATGAGTTTCCTGAGAGAGAAATCTGTACAGGAATTTCCTGAGAGAAGTCTACACAGGAGTTTCCTGAGAGAGATCTCTACAGGAATTTCCTGAGAGAAACCTATACAGGAGTTTCCTGAGAGAGAAATCTGTACAGGAATTTCCTGAGAGAAGTCTACACAGGAGTTTCCTGAGAGAGATCTCTACAGGAATTTCCTGAGAGAAGTCTATACAGGAGTTTCCTGAGAGAGAAATCTGTACAGGAATTTCCTGAGAGAAGTCTATATAGGAGTTTCCTGAGAGAGATCTCTACAGGAATTTCCTGAGAGAAATCTATACAGGAGTTTCCTGAGAGAGAAATCTGTACAGGAATTTCCTGAGAGAAGTATACACAGGAGTTTCCTGAGAGAGATCTCTACAGGAATTTCCTGAGAGAAGTCTATACAGGAGTTTCCTGAGAGAGAAATCTGTACAGGAATTTCCTGAGAGAAGTCTACATAGGAGTTTCCTGAGAGAAATCTCTACAGAAATTTCCTGAGAGAAATCTCTACAGAAATTTCCTGAGAGAGAAATCTATACAGGAGTTTCCTGAGAGAGAAATCTGTACAGGAATTTCCTGAGAGAAGTCTATATAGGAGTTTCCTGAGAGAAATCTCTACAGAAATTTCCTAAGAGAGAAATCTATACAGGAGTTTCCTGAGAGAGAAATCTGTACAGGAATTTCCTGAGAGAAGTCTATATAGGAGTTTCCTGAGAGAAATCTCTACAGAAATTTCCTAAGAGAGAAATCTATACAGGAGTTTCCTGAGAGAGAAATCTGTACAGAAATTTCCTGAGAGAAGTCTACATAGGAGTTTCCTGAGAGAAATATCTACAGAAAATTTCCTGAGAGAGAAATCTATACAGGAGTTTCCTGAGAGAGAAATCTGTACAGGAATTTCCTGAGAGAAGTCTACATAGGAGTTTCCTGAGAGAGATCTCTACAGAAATTTCCTGAGAGAGAAATCTATACAGGAATTTCCTGAGAGAGAAATCTGTACAAGAGTTTCCTGAGAGAGAAACTGATCATCAGCCATGATGGATTTAAGTGGAGGTCGAATGGGAGGGTATAAAAATAAAATGATACAGTTTATAAAAACAGACCATTAGATAACTAAATAAAGTTATATCAGAATCAGACAACGAGATAAATAGACTGAAAGCCACCATTTTCAGCCAAATTGCCTGTCTTCATCTTGTTGGCTGAGGCTGACTAACCTTTTACTTGTGTGATTGGTTGGAGTGTATACAGTTATAAAAATGAAAAACAACGTGGTTTATTTTTCACGTTATCACATGTGAAAAATAAATAGATATTTTTAACTCTTTTGAAACCCTCCTATTTTAACCTCTATAAAACTAGCATCGCTGACAACCTATTTTTGATTGGAAAAAACTTTGTGTATGTATTAAAAAAATAAGTAGTGTTCCTATACAATGTAATTTGGTTTTCAGCTCCCAAAGGAAATGTTTTTGTCATGTTTATAAATGACTGAGTATTTACTTTTTTACAAAGTTTGGAAATGCTAGTCAGATATATTTACTGTACACGTCTCAAATACACAGATAGTTGCCTAGGCAGTACCTGGCTTGCCGAGTGCTTGAAGCCCAAAAAGATGTTGGTTGATAATTCTCGTGGCTGTGGCAATTGACTTGGTGGGCATGAACGAAGGCCTTCGTCGCTTGATTGTCTCCAGACTCTCCTGCGATTCTCGTCCTATCGATTCTCCCAGCTTTGGCTGAAACGGAACCATTTATCTTGTACATACTTTTGAATTATTAGCTTACTATAATAACTTATGTACAGTTTTCTTCATATGTGAAATATTTTTTTTATCTGTATTATACCATGCAGAACAGGCAACATATAATGTTTGGAAGAGAGTAAAGGGATCATTAGAAGCTTTCTGCTCCTTTCTTAATTGAAAGCTAATTAAAACGGAAGAATATTATTTCATATATTTATAATTATATTTATTAATCTGTTTTACCAGTATTTAACTGGTGTTCTACTGTTTATTAAAAAAAAAATACTTAAGAAATACCCAACTAAATAAAAATGAATAAATCAAATGGTTATTTTAGATGCTGATTACTTAACTAAATCAGCAACTTTCAAAAGAACTATTTTGAATAACACTGAATCAATGAAAGAAATGTAAGAAAGTTGTTATAGGTCATATAACTTGAACTGTAGGTAGTTTCCTGTTCATTCTTATTTCTTTCTTCTTATTTACTATACTTTGTTTCATGTTTTGTTTGTGTTTTGTTAATTATATAACATTGTAATATTTTTAATTGTATAATATTTTAATGTTTTAATTGTATAATATTTTAATGTTTTTAACTTTCTAGATAGGTGCTAATATTATAGGTTATAGTTTTATTTACAATTTTACAGTCCATTTTAAATAGTTTGTAATAGGGATTGATCAGGATGTTGTTTAGTACCTAAGTTTATTCCGTTGTATCATTTATGAAATTGTATTATTTATTATGTATGAAGATAGGTGGAAGAGAGAAATTCTTGGCAACTTTTGGTAAAAATGTTTATATGTTGGATTAAAAATATTGCCTCCAGACTATACCACTTAGGTGTATATTTGACTTTGCTGATGCATTTTTGTAAGATGGCAATAAACATATATTTATTTATGACTTTATTATTATAAGGGCAAGACGAAACCTTCTTAAAATTGCCTCATTGTCTGCTTGTCTGTCAATGTGATAACTCTGGAGAGAAGGATCCTAGGTACTGGAAACTTGGTACATAGGTTCTTCTTTTTGGTCCAAGAAAGAACGCTACTGAATTCAATGGGGTCAAAAGGGGGGCAAAGTATCAAGTAAATATCAAATATCAATTATGGCTAACAATGATCTCAATGAGAAACACAAAATAAATAATCAGTGTGTAATGTAAAGTTAACCATATGCCATTTTTCAGTAACTCACCAATACATGTAATAAATTTAAATTTTTGAATTAGTTGGTTTAGTATGAAGATGGCACCTTATAACATAACCTCAATATCATTGTGTGTGTCGGATCTGTTGGTTACTTTGTTGTATCTCTTTGTTTATATAAACTAACAGCAACATTTTAATACTATTACCGTAATTCTGTGTATTGGCTGTTCTGCGTTTTGTCAATGCTATGAAAAATATATACTGTGTTTGAAATACAACATATGATTCATATAACTTAAACATCCAATCAGTGTAAATCCTATTTAGAATTATACTAAAATGAATTATTTATAGAGAGAATAAATACAAACTCACACACCACAAGTAACGTAAGCTTACAATGCACACAGCTCTAATGCTAAAACTACAATAATTCTATTATAACACAGGGAAATGTGCTTCGCATAAATACCTCTAAATCTAAAACAATTTAATTGCTCAATATTGGCAAATAAATTTTGCCCAGTCTAAAACTTTAATGGAAGGCTAAATCTATAATGAAGGTCCAAATAAATGAGTACATATTGAAGCAAAGGTTTTCTGTAAGAAATGGACATAAAAACAACTTTTTGAAGGTACTAAATGTCTTTCGGTATACAGGGTGTAAATTAAGTCCTGATACGCCTGGATAATATACATATTGAGATATTGATGTAAAATCTTCACCATACCTATTAAAATACTTTTATAACTTTTTGAAGAATAAAAAATATTCTCCCCTCTTTCAAAAAAGGGGGTGGAGTCAATTTAAATGTTCAAATTGCAACCCCTATCTTGTGACATGTCATTTGAAAGATAAATTCAAAAGAAACACAATGACAGGAACAAAACATCTCTACAACAATCCTAGCAAAAGTTAAGGGCAAACAATCCCTTACATTGTAATGCGACTTAGAAAAAGACACCTCTTACCAAAACTATGCACACCAGAAACATTACATACATGTAAGGGAAGAAACATTACATAAAGGGATAAGCTGGGCCCCTCAAAGTCTTACTAAAAGATATTACACAATATGCATTGTGTTGATATGCGCAAGACAGTGGCATTGTGACTACAGATTATTATTTCTTTTGTGTTATTTGCCCATAACTGCAACAATTGTTGTAGAGATGTTTTGTTTATGTCACTGTGTTTCTTTTAAATTTACCTTTCAAATGACATGTCACAAGATAGGGGTTAAATTTTGAAAATTCAAAAAGACCCCCTCTACCCCCTTTTGAAAAAGGGGGATGAAATATTTCTAGCCTCCAAAAAGTCCAAAAAAGTATTTCAATAGGTATGATGAAAATATTACATCAATATCTCAATTCGTTTAGAATATATCCAGTGGTGTATTAGGGCTTAATTTACACCCTGTATAATAATGCATTACCAGTAGTTGTAAGAAAGAGCAAAATAGTCTTTGGGTTACCTACTCAAACAATTGATTTTCTTTCTTAAATAAGTTGGTTTATTGGAAATATATAATCATTAAATGATTTCAACCACCAAATCCTCTCCAAATGTTAGGATGTATTTTGTTGTTAGTGTTACATATTTGTGTGCAATTTTATTTATAAGGGAGCAAGCTATGTCGGTTTGCAACATTTTCTCTCCAAACCAGCATAGTTTCATGAGAACTCATTCGACTACTCATTTTAGTAGTATCTGGTCCTGTGGTTATACAATGAGGTCATAATCTTTACATCTAAGATATTTTTACAAGCTCTTTATCATCTCTTTAGTGGGAACATTCTGGCTATTGGATTTCTATTGAACCACATCCAGTATCTGATCAGGAAGCACATTTAGCATAGGCTTGGTCGTGTCTCTCATAGTTTTGTCAATAATTCAAGAGTGTTGCAATAGTCACAATTCAGAAACTTTGTGTTTATTGTTGTTTATTAATATTCCTTCTGAATTGCAATATTGAATCTCACGTTAATTATCTTTATGATATCTTCTCAATCACTGGAGTTGCAGACTATTTAGTAACTATCCACTCTACTACTAGCCATCAATAGACCTTTAATATGGATACAACCGCCCAGTGGCGTAAATAGGAAATTATTTAGAAGAGTGGGGGGAGTGACACTCTGGGTGGTTTAGGAGGAATAAAATATCCTCCAAAAATAGGGGCTCAGGAATCTTCCACAGGGAAATTGTTGAGCTTTAAAACCTCATCAATGTGTTCTTAAACATTCAAAAAAATACTTAATACAATCTTTCAAAATTTTAGGGGGAGGGCTTAGCTCTTGCAATTTCTTATACACGCCCTTGCAACCGCCTCCTTATTGCAGTTACATTTCCTAGTAAAAATAATCCCAATTTATTTAAGAGATTTATGAAAGTAGGATCAATAAATTCAAAAGTAAGTATATTGAACAGGATCTTGGTGTTCAGATAATGCCAGCCGATCTCTGGTATCTAAGTAGTGGTGTTTTGAAAACAAGGAGTCACTCCTTAGGAATGAACATAGTCTTTTTATAAGTGGATCCCTGAACAAAGACTCATGAATGAGGTCTTTGGTTGCCAGTCACTGATGTAGCAGTTGAGGCCCAGAATAGTGAACTGCTATTGTGGATGAATTGTAAGTTTCTGGAGCCAATCAGAGTTGATTTGTGAAAGAAGTTTCAATTTCTAGTCCATTTAAATTCTCTATAGATAGCATGATCATTAGCAGAAAATAATAGTTGTGCAGTTTATCTTCTTTTTGGAAGATTGGTTCATTTGCCTCCTCAGCATAAGTGGCACAGTATTACTGGCACACCAACACTGGCAACATAAACAGTTTAAAATGTTAAAAAACCCCTTGACAGGTTTTGTAAAGGAACAAACTAAATGTAAAGCTATGGATATTTTTTCTTACTCTTGGCTCGTTTGAAGACACTTGATATTGACTATTCAACTGTTCCATCCTTTTGGACCTAAGGGATGTTTTAGATTCTTAATTCTTTGAGAGTTCTGTTAGTTTTTTTATGTCAAAAATTCTGAGTAAGAGGATCAGGTGTAAAATTTTTAGTGTTGTGTGTGTTTTAGTGTGTAATATATGTTGGAAACAAATCAAATAGTACAGAATTATTGACTACTTATCTATTTAGTCATCTTCTTATTGTGTTTATTTATCTCTTATAGTGATAATGACTATCTTCTAATAAGTGATATTGTCTACTTGTCACTTCTGAATACAGAATTATTGGTACAATATACAAATACAGAACTTAGATCTTCAAAACTTCAAGTATCGAATGCCATCCATCTGATTTGGTCCTAGGATTCCAAACAATAGTTTATACTTCGAATCCAACTATTTAAAAATAGGGAAGCAGAAGTTGAAAGCGGATTGGATCCCTAAAAACACACTACCTTAGGGCATCCAAAAGCTTAGGTGGGATTTACAACTCGTTTATATATTTTACAATGGAAACAGTGTTTGAATTATGTTGAAAAATAATGCATCTATCAAAATTTATGAAACATTGAACTAATTCAATCTTATACCAGACCACTCAAATAGGCAGAGGAGAAAAACGCAACACTAGAAGTTAAATGTCTAGTAAGCACACTAAACTAAACACAAATATGAGATCACAGAATAGTTACACACTATATGTGGACTGTTAATTAGTTTATGTTAAAATTCCCCACATTTATGTTGTTAACCCACTCCTGTGAAAACTCAAAACAGTAGAATTTAGTAGCATTAACAGCACCTCTACATTATAATAACTAAACCACAAAACACTCTAAGAACTACAGACACTGACAATCATGTATAAACTAAATCTGAGCTAAAAAACACAACAACCTAGATTAATCTGAACATTATTCTAATACATACTTAATACTTACTGTTAAACTACTTTGCTAGTCATTAAATAAAAATTATAACACCACTCAGAGGATTGTCTAAACACTATTAAAAATATAAGAAAATAGTTTACATTGAAATAAAAATGCTCATACCGAATCATACAAGGCTTTCCGCTCCTTACTCTGGTTCTTGATCTTTTTCTTGATTCTACTGTTTACAATAATCAATCTTTTAGAATTAAACTTTTGTGTCATTATTTTTACTTTTATGTATTGAAAATCCACAGTTTAATTTCTTCTTCTTTGTACTTATTTTGTAATGGAGCCTGAACCGTGTTTTATTATTATTTTTAATGAATTTACAGTGGCATGCGATTCGATTCGAAGTGAACTATATAAATATTTCATCCTTAAATAGTCCACAAATTACGGTGTGTAATTATAAATTTAAAATTACATTACTAAATTAATTGTGAACAATTACATTGTTATACATTATTATTATAATGTAATTAATTATAAGGCACAATTTAATCTTTTAAACACCACCACTTTTGAGAGTCTAATCTCTTTTGCAGCACTGAGCACAGCCAGCTGGTTTGACATAATTAAGGGCTGCTTTGTATGTCGAAGTAATTAACAAACGAAACTTAATTACAAACATTTCTGATGGAATTGAAAGAGTCATAAATATCTCAAGCAACCACAGGATTTTTCATAGCCTCTTCATAGATAGTTTTGTCAGTCTATCCGTGAGGCTTTTTTCTTTATTACTTTTTTGTAGCTTAGGCCAACAAGCTGATGAAACCCCTCATTGTACTTAGTAATATAAAGATCCTCAAACTCAACATTCGTAGTTAGTGATGTGACACTCCACAACAGTCATCCTCAGCAGTAAACTAGGCATATTGATCAACCATTTTACCCCAACATCTCAACATTTGTAGTTAGTGATGTGACACTCCACAACAGTCATCCTCAGCAGTAAACTAGGCCTATTGATCAACCATTTTACCCCAACATCTCAACATTCGTAGTTAGTGATGTGACACCACTCCACAACAGTCATCCTCAGCAGTAAACTAGGCCTATTGATCAACCATTTTACCCCAACATCTCAACATTCGTAGTTAGTGATGTGACACTCCACAACAGTCATCCTCAGCAGTAAACTAGGCATATTGATCAACCATTTTACCCCAACATCTCAACATTCGTAGTTAGTGATGTGACACTCCACAACAGTCATCCTCAGCAGTAAACTAGGCCTATTGATCAACCATTTTACCCCAACATCTCAACATTTGTAGTTAGTGATGTGACACTCCACAACAGTCATCCTCAGCAGTAAACTAGGCCTATTGATCAACCATTTTACCCCAACATCTCAACATTCGTAGTTAGTGATGTGACACTCCTGGACATCCATCAGGCTGCCCAGGTGTAAATAATACGGTAATTATTGCTGAACACTGTCTAGGTTCAATTGTAAGATATAAACCGTCCAGAAGTGAACCCTCCTGGTGTTCTTTGTACTTCAGTGACCAGAGTTTTGAAGATAAATATTGTGGTGTTAATGCTTAATTTAGACTCCTTATAGGTATCTTGTACTGATCAGGATATGAGATTTTATTTTTTTAATTAGCCTATTTTTTATATAGCTTATACCATATTTGCCACTTGGTCAACGTTTTAAGGTAGGTTCAAGCCCATTTCCATTGAAAGAGCAAACTACACCACAAAAGCCTCTATTGTCGACTCAATAGGCAGAGGGGGAAATGGTTTTTTTTTCTATAGCAATAATATTTTAAGTTGCTAACATCTTCAATACTGAGAGAGCAGGTATATGAACTTTCCATTGGTAACAAGAGAATTGATTTAAAATTTAACTCACTCAGAAATTATTGACCTATAGACGCAGGAAAAAAAGGGCTTGGTGGATTGTCAGTTTCAAAATTTGACAAGGCACTTAAGTTAATACCAACCGGCTGATGTTAGGTTAGATGGTGGATTTAGACCATCGGGCTGAGCAACACGTGTTTGGTATAGTAATCAGCTGCTTTAAATTACACAAAAATACTCTAATAAGCTTAACACTGGAACTTTGGAAGCCTCAGGTATACTATAGTACCAGAGTACTATAATTTTCAAATCTACAAAAGGCTGATCCAGAGCTTTAGACTAATACCAAATATGTATATAGAATAATAGTTTTAGATATATTTCTTAGAAAATAGAATCTCTGTACAAACATTTATAAATTCTTTTATATATTGGACCAAATACGTTGATTAGCTGCTCCTACTTTTAATTAGCTGGATATTTTCTCTACAAATATGTTTTGTACCGCATGCCACTGATAATATTTATACAAATTCAGATAGACTATTTACTACTAACTGATAATTGACTAGTTTTCCATCACCAAGTGCTTTTGAGTACCTGAGGGTCTGTTATGAAAATTTGCATAGAACTTTAGTATAAGAGATGAGTACACAAGTTTATGTTATTTGTGTAGCAACATATCAGTCATAAGTCAATCCTGTTATATCCATCCAGGTGAGTGATAATAGCCTTTAAACGGAATTCTTGAATTTCAAGCGAAGATCCAAGAACCTGAAAGACAATAACAAATAGTGTGTTGATAATACTTGCTATTATATCATTGAAAGAGTTTACTATAAAAGTTCTAAAAAAATCATAAAAAGTTTGGTAATGTACAATGATAAATGAAACTGCAAACCGATCGTACAACTTAACTCAGCTATTAAGTCATTTCACTACTAAACCTCTAGTTAAGCTTTCAGTTGGATATTAAAATTACATTTGCATGTAAACTTGCAGCTTTCAGCTATTCCATTATTTGTTGAAGACTCTTTATAACAGTTTTAGTAAACTATTTGTGAGTTGTGTATATCGAGGACAACTTGTATGTATTGTATTGTTTTTATATTTTATTTTTTAATTATGTCAATCATGATTAAAAAAACTTTATTGTGGATTAGATGTAAGAATGTTCTTAAAACAGAGAGCCAAACTTCAATTATCGACATTGTTAATATAACACATATTATTGTTTGTTATAAAACATATATTGTTATATAAATCTAAAAGTACACCTGTAATATCCATTTCAAAATTACGACCAAACATTTTTAAAGTTGTTTAAGCTCATTGAAAAATAATTTTATTCTATAATGCAATATTGAATATTCATAATGAGTTCAAAATAAGTCTCCAGTATAATAGAATTTATAAAGAGGAAATAAAACTATAACAAAACATTCAATAATTCATCACTTTTAAACATAAAATAGTAGAATAGGTCTTTTTACATTATAATAACAACAGTAGCTCATCACTTATCCAACCTCATCTCAATCAATTCCTCCCCTAATTCAACTCTGCCCATGGTACTACAACTCCATTGATCCATCCTCTTCTTATCTGACTCCGACCCCCCCCAGCCAGCTCCAGCCCCTGCCCCCATCCCATTTTCTTCCCATCTGACTCCTCCTCAAAATTGACTGTATTGGCATGCTTCTACATCCCTATTAATCCATCCTCTCTGCATCTGACTCCGACCCCCCAGCCAGCTCCAGTCCCATCCAATTCTCTTCCCATCTGACTTCCTCCTCATAATTGACTGTGCCGGCATGCTTCTACATCCCAATTAATCCGTCCTCTTCTCATATGACTCCGACCCCCCAGCCAGCTCCAGTCCCATCCCATCTGACTCCTCCTCAAAATTGACTGTATTGGTATGTTTCTTACAACCCCATTTAATCCATCCTCTTCGCATCTGACTCCGACGCCCCCAGCCAGCTCTAGCCCCCGCCCCCATCCCATTCTCTTCCCATCTGACTCCTCCTCAAAATTGACTGTATTGGCATGTTTCTACATCCCTATTAATCCATCCTCTCTGCATCTGACTCCGACCCCCCAGCCAGCTCCAGTCCCATCCCATTCTCTTCCCATCTGACTTCTCCTCATAATTGACTGTATTGCCGGCATGATCCTACATCCCAATTAACCCGTCCTCTTCTCATATGACTCCGACCCCCCAGCCAGCTCCTAGCCCCCGCCCCCATCCCTATCCCATCTGACTCCTCCTCAAAATTGACTGTATTGGCATGCTTCCTACATCCCCATTAATCCGTCCTCTTCGCATCTGACTCCGATGCCCCCAGCCAGCTCTAGCCCCCGCCTCCATCCCATTCTCTTCCCATCTGACTTCTCCTCAAAATTGACTGTGCCGGCATGCTTCTACATCCCAATTACCCGTCCTCTTCTCATATGACTCCGACTCCAGTCCCTATCCCATCTGACTCCTCCTCAAAATTGACTGTATTGGCATGCTTCTACATCCCCATTAATCCGTCCTCTTCGCATCTGACTCCGACCCCCCCAGCCAGCTCTAGCCCCCGCCCCCATCCCATTCTCTTCCCATCTGACTCCTCCTCAAAATTGACTGTATTGGCATGCTTCTACACCCATCTTCCTCTTCCCATCTTCTCCTCTAATTCAACCAACCCTGCCAGCAAGCTACCACAGCCCTACTAATGGGAGCTGTGGTGTCTACTTCCCTGACACCTCTAAATCAACTGCACCGGCATGGTATTACCTTCCTACTAATCCAAACTCTACTCATCCAACTCCTCCCCTAATTCCACTGTGTCGATTAAGGGACACCATCAATTGTACGATTAAGCCAAGATACTTAATTCCGTAATCCGTTCTTCGTATCAATGACTGCACATCTACTCTGCGCAGATTCCATAGACCTGTGGAGTTTTTTTTTAAAAACAATTGCCTACAGTGATGATTCAGTCTATTTGTGTCACATGAACAGAGGGAAACATATTCACAATTGTAGTGGTTTTATGTTTGTGTGTTCAGTTTCAGAGTGTCTTCATAATTAATACCTAATACATAATTAATACCTATTATTCTTCTGATAACCTGACCATTTTTAATTTCTATCTTTACCCCTTGCCCCGTAGTATTGGACACAATAGGAATCTACTGTAATATATATATCTAGCAATAATAAATTAAAATAAATAGTTGGATTTCACAATGATTATAACATAATAAAATATTGTCTATAATATTACTCAAGATTCTTTGAACTAAAAGTGGGTAATAAATCAAGTATTTTTTTTAAAGAGTAATGTCATATTTAAGAGTATTATTAGTTTTAGTGTTTAATATACCTACACTACAATGTTGCAGACAGATTTTTTTTAGAAGTAAAAATAAGATATATGTATACTTTGAATTTTATATAACATTTTTGACTCATTAAACTAATCACAGATTGTACAAATAACATCTATTTTCATGTAAATTTCAAATGGGTTTTGTTATTAAAAAGATATTTGTAAATAGACACCTCTACTTTTGAAAATCACTGCTAAAAAATAATTACAAATAAAAATAAAAAAAGTAAAAATTTAGATAACTCAAAAAAATCTTTGGAATTGTTTAAGCCGGAGAAAATGTATAAAGTAACCCAAAACATTTTCAGATTTTTAAGAAGATTAATTCTACATTCTGGATGTTTTACTAATGTTCGAATTTTTCTCACAAAAATTACATGCAAAAAAGTGGGACCTGTTACAAGTTGTGGTTGAGTCCTTAATCCTAAGGCATTTAGTTAGTGGTGGGAAGTAAAATGTTACTAAGCATGAGCGGTTAAAATAAACAGTACAGCTAACTTTTAAATTTCTTAAGGTAATGCCTTCCATCTCACTTCCAGGTATCCCAGCACAGAGGTGCTGAGACACCATTCACAACTCTGAAGTAGTAACTGGTTGTTGTGTGGGGGTTCTTTGTAGCAGTAAAATAAAAAAGTTTCAGGTCTGACATAAAATGCTAATAAACAGTCAGAAACACTTGATTTTACCACAGCTTTTCCAAGTTGTTTGTGGAAATAGCCTCCACATTGGCTCATTGGTTATTCCTGGTTCAGAAACTCCATTAACATTAGCCTTGTTTCTGAACCCCATTCATGAATTATAACACTGTATATCTGCAACTAAAAGTAATTGCTTGGATGTGTTTAGTTAAATCAGTATTTTTAATGAACATGAATGTTCTGGTCAACTGGATAAAATGTACCTGTTGGAATCTCGTTTTCCGATGTTTTGGCAGTGGCGTATCATTCAGGCTTCCTCGGCTGCCTCGCTCTGGAGCACCGAAGCCCCGGTAAGCCTCCTCGAGGGGGGACGCCCCCAGACTCCTGAGGGCCGTATCTCCGCTGGCGCTCTTCTTCACGCCCCCACGGGGACTCGGGCTCTCCAAGGGGTTAATGTAGAGGTTGCTGTCCAGAGGATCACAGGGCGTCTCTGTCAGGTCCCCCTGAGAGTTGAAAGGCTGAGTGTTGCAGCTTGCGTAGGTGTCAGAGCTATCCACGCTGCCGACGTCCATGACGCCCCCACCCATTCCCAGTAGGCCCCCACCGACCCCCCCGGCCAGCTCCAGCCCCCTTCCGCTCCGCAGCAGCTTCATCTCTAAGCAGATTGGGTTCTTGAAGTCGCTAGTGGCCAACGGCATCAAGCTTTCGGCATCAATGAATTCTTTGTAGTCCTGTGGAGAACAATGGGATCATTGTTTCTTTAAGAATATAGTCATCTTTATTATAAGTACAAAGCACCATGAGATGACTTGTACATGTAATAACATCACAACTGGATTGGTTGCTATAGGTACTCAATTATATGAGAAACTTAAGCACTAGTTGTTCTCATCCACTGTTTTGATTGACGAGTCAAATTTATACACAGGAAACTTTATGGGCAGTCCTTCATTAATAACCATAAAGTATATTTTTACTGTTAGAAATTATCCTACCTCTTAAAATTAGACTAGGCAACTAAAAAAAATAGTCTTTCAACTTGGAAAAAATAAATATGGAAGTTTTATAAATGTATTTAAATAGAAATTATTGCTGAATACAGATTTATCCAAAATCAGACAAAATCCAATCATGGGAACACCCAAAAAAATTACTTCAAAATGCGGGACCTCAAAATGTAACCATGTTTGCACAGATTGCAATAAAACATCAATCATACCTCAAAATAATGAGGGAACCCAAGCTGTATGCTGTTTTATAGATTGTAAGCAACAGTCAAATTTTGAACAGCTGACAAAAAAGAAATGATTCCTGTTCTATGACTGGAACTCATTTGAATCTATAAACTCATTACATTATTGAATGATAGCTGGAAAATCACCCACAGCACAATATTTTTTTATGGATTGAATATTTCAAAAAGTACTATATGATTCAAACTTACTTCAAAGCAAGAGCCTGCAAACGTACACGAGAAGAAACAACAGGCAATTGAGATTGGTATGTGAAATATAATTCTTACTGCCCGATACTCTGCGACTTTGGAGGGAGGAGTCAAATAAATAACACACCTACAACAACAATAATAAACCTGCTGCGAATTGTGAATACCATGAAACGATGGAAGGTGAATATCAATTTTATGATTTTAACATGGATTCTAACATTGGAAAAATTGTATGCAAGATTTTTATGAAATTCCTGATAATCTTTTAGGAGTTTTATAACGGTCAAGGCAAATAAAAATTATTATATAAATGTAGGTATAAAATGCTTAGTTTACCGTCTCTCTCTGTATGGTTTTTTAGATTTTATTCTTCACTCAGAAACCTACAAAGATTTCAAAATGATATTCAAATTAGGAACAATCATTGTTATTCCTGGATCAAAACAAGAGAAAAATTTATTAGTATTAGATTATCATTTTACATTTCTAAAAGGTGTAAGGTTTAAGTTTTTAAATCTTCTACTGAGCTAATAATTATAAGATTATGAACATTATTTTTAAAGAATAATAAAATTTACTAAATTTAATTACGGATATTTTGACACGTACAAAATTAAAATCTGTCAGTGAATAAAGCAGATATATAAGTTTTAACTGTTGTAGTACACTGTTAAAGATGCCGTGTGTATTACAACGATTAAAAGCTTACATATACATTATTTCATGAGTGATTTTTATGTTCTAGATGACAAAATGTTTTTAATAAAGAATATTAATTTTTCCCATTTTGAAATTGATTTTAGGAATGTTCCCATGAGCCGGTTTGATTTGATTTTGGCTATTTTATTCAGCAATGATTTCTGATATAAAAAGACATTAAAAATCTTCTACTGCAATTTTTATATGTTAATCCATAACTCACCTGGACTAAATTTACTAAAAACAATTGTTTGCTTCAACAATAACAGATGTAATTGACTTACTTACTGTAGGTTCCATTTCAAGAAGTAAGGCACAGCATAGGTATTAACTGCTTTTAATGTTTAGCATGTTTGTATCAAGTTCAAACATTTTACAATTTTGACGTGACAACGTCTTAAATTAGGTTGCGGCTCGGAGTCACTCATGAAAAAGTGTAACGCCCGGTAACGTTACGATGCCCGTCCAGTGGGTCCGCCGCACGGGATAAAGCAGATAACTGTGGGTCCGCCGCACGGAATAAAGCAGATAACTATGTTTATTCGTGAAAATGTGGAGTGCTTAGATTCGTCATTTACAACAACTACAACAATAAAGGTGAATAATTGTACACTGATATTTCATTATCGTAAACTATGATTGATTGATTAATTGTTAGATTGACACAAAAGTTGAGAAACTGAGTTTATAGGTTATGTCATACTATTGACAAATGTTGATAGTGTTAAGTAAATTATTAGTTTAAATCACTCTGCAATCAATCGCAATTCAGTCGATTGAGAAGAAACAGCGCGTATTGCTAGTCAAACATTTAAAATAACAAATTATAACCTCTAACCTGTCATAACAGTGCGACCAAACAAACGAACTAAACCGACCAATCACCACGCGCGGAGTTAGAATTTAACTGTGTTTAGCAAGAATTTCAAATTCCAATTTTAGTAAATGTTTTATTCAACTTTACCATTTACAATAACAAATTTTAATTAATTTCAAATTATGTACAATGTTTTAGTAAACAAAATATATTTCTATAGTTAAAATTTGTGCAATTCTTATTTTCATTCAATTCCTTGTTCCTATTGTGCAATTTAATAATATTCATATCAATAAATATTCTACCGAGAAAAAGACGTTGTCACGTAAAATCTTCGCCCGTAAAACCGACTTTACAGGCAACCATAATTTTTTTTTAAATTAAAATATTTATAGTTGACATACAAGTTAAAATAATACTGCAAGGTAAAAAGAATTAATTATTCTTACCACATAGTTGTATTCTAATAGTCCTATTAACCTCAAACCTTAAACTAATTATTAATTTCTAAGTTAAACCAGTTTTCGAGTTACTATCTTCCAAACAAACCAATACCAACACATGCATTGAAAACAGAACATTAGGATTTATTTTCCTTATGTTTCTAAATTTGTTGGTTTGAATAGTATATTAATTTGGAAGTAGAGTAAGGGAAATAATAATACTGTGGTATTTAATTTAAAAAAATTACACAGTATAATTGCTTGATTCTTTATTTTTCAAATTTGCCCAACAAATTAAGATCAGAATCATGTTATAGTTTATTAATCCTCTAGTGCCTGGTCCAGTATATACAACTATTTTAAAAAGATTTCTTATTACTACATTTATTGTAACCATAGCATATTACTTTAAATGATTATATAATGACAAAACATTAAATTTAACTCATACTAAACCATTTTAGTAATATATTAATTTAAAAGTATGTAAGCAAACATGCTAGAAAGACACCACATATGATGGAAATATAAACAACATCGATAATCATGCCCAGTGCAAGCTTGGCATGCTTAAAGAGTAGAGACACCTTATATCTTACTTACCGTTGTTGGGTGTCAATGCATGTAATATATTTTAATATATTTCATAGAAAATAAGTAAATGTTAATTCTTAGGATATTATAAATGAGTTTTATAATCTGTAAACAAAAAATAATATTGTAATATAAAGGATATGAAGCTGTGCAATTGATTTTGGGTTTGAAAAATATTAATTCTTTTATATTCATAAAAGATCAAACTCTTTGATCAGTCCATGTAAAAACTGCAGTAATTTAAAGTAGGAAATTTTCTAATCAGACAAAAATAAAAATGACTAAAGATAAAAACGTTGTTTTTCAGTATGTACATAAGTTATATTTATGTAGTTTTAGAGTGTAACATTTTTATTTATTTGTAACAAATTTAATTTCATTAAGTAATAAAAAGGAATTTTTAAGTATGCCATTTACTTAAATTATATTTGATAAAAAAAATAATTTCATAAAAGATCAACAGAAAAAAACACTCATGACGATATTTCACATTTTTATCTTCAGCCATTTTTATTTGGCCCTTATTTGAAATTACCTTATTTCCTACTAAATGTACATAATTTCACACAAATCAATAAAAAGTTCTAATTATTGTTAATTAGTGAAGTTATCTCATCATTACTACTACTATAGCAGATTTTTCAGTATGCTTATGTTTCGCGTGGCTAACGTATCCACTAACATGAAGACCGTGAAATTTCGATATTTTGTTTTTTATGTTTAAGTCTTTCTTCAATATAAGAAAGATACGCCTGATGTCCTCCATTTTGGTTTAAATTGAATATGAACAAACAGTTAAAACTAAATTTATTTACAGCATCTTTGCTTCAGAAGGTTCTAGTGCATTTTTTATGCTTTAGTAAAGTAGTAAATTACGGAAATAGTAAAGTTTCTTCTTAATTAAAACGTCATAAAAGTATGCAAATAAAATTGAAATTAGCAATTTAAAAAAATCTTTAGCCAATGTTAGTCTAAATTTATTGTTTAATAATATTTTCTACTTTTCTCATTGCACTCCTAACAAGTTCATTCATAATAAATTAAACATACATTCCAAGAAAATGTATTCCAAGTGTCTCTTTCTTAGTTTTTGTTAATACAAAAACTAACATAATTAATAACATAATTGTTATTATTGAATTGTACAGAATTATTTTAAATTAGTTAAATTTTAACAACTGCTCCCAACTCTTTATATTTCTTACATAAACCACATAACAAAGCTAAATGCATTTGTACAATTTTAAAAGTAACAAAATTTTTTCAGTACTGTACTTGCACAGAATTAATTTCTTTAAAGATTGCTCTATATTTTAACACGATTTAAAAAACCTGACAAAAAAGTGTTTTCCAGATGTTAAACTTCCATTCCATAACACCCTCAAGGCAAATGGTTACATCATTTTCAATTATCTCCACCAATTATCTCTCTTCCAAGTTCACTGATATCTCAATTATTAATTTGTATCCTCAAAACTGCTGATGGGTTTGAGTATAAAAACTCCATAAGATCTTTAAAACACAGATTAATCTGGTTGTTCATAGTCAAAGAGCTTATCCAGATGAAGTTAATGAGTGGTTTGTGCTCAGAAATGCTTAATGTGGATAGAGGATTTAGAAGAGTTTACTTTAATGGCGAAGGAAGAGGCAGTGGCTTCACAGAAAACTGTTTGGTTACTTAATTAGCATCTCATGTTGAGTTCATTCTTAGCCATTCTCTTCTGCAATCAAGAATGTCCGATTTACAGCTCGGAATTTCGAGTCTCCCCCTGGCACAATCATCCCCCAGAAATCCCACAAACACGTCATAACTATCAGCGCACGTCATCTGAGTGCAGTTCCTTGCACAAGGATCCTTGCTCTGTTATCGATTAGTTGTTGCAATTAAATCGCGTTACCATAATTGGCAGGTTAGCAATAAAATCAACAACGCTGTGATTTCTTAATTAATCTGATGGAGGGAGCATGTAATAGATGCAGCAAGTGTTCCTTACTGTTCAGACAATGTCGCATCTGCCTAAGGTTCAATATTTTCTTGCAAATCTCTTCCAGTAAGATTTCAAGCACATCACAGTATGCGCGAGTTGTTTAAAAATGATGCAAAAAAGTACGAGACACATGCTTGAAGGTGTTATTACCAGTCATGATTGCCTTCCTATAAAAATGGGATCCATTTGTTGGCAAACCATCCCAACCTGTTTCAGCAGGTTTACTTGTGCCTCAGAGGCATAGAGTATCCTTCCTCTAGTACCCTGTGATGAGATTCTCACCATCAAGCTCTCTACTATCTCTCTTTCTCGGAATCATTCTTTAGTCAACTCTGAACCAGTTGGAGCATGAATGGCTGCATGCAGCATTTCACTTGTAGGTCTGTAATGTACTGTTTAACAGTAACATGAATGAAATTTGAATAGGCGTAATAGTAAGTGGTGATATCTGGGAGGGAGAGAGAGAGAGATGAGAAAATCAGTCATAGCAGAACACAGAAAAACCTTGATGGTTGTCATTGCACTGATGGTGTGTCTATTAAATAAGAGTTAGTCCTCTCTTGGCCACTGAGCCTATGTAGCATCTCTTAACACACTGCACTTTTGCTCTCATTAATTTATATTTATTTCGAACTCTCTTTTGAGATCTCAATATAATAAACACACAACACCCTTTACTTCCTTTTAACACTTACTTCCTTGTTCATTAAATGTCCAGTGGGAGACTAAATGTTATAATCCAGATTGGTACCTTTCGTGTGCCTCAAGGCATCTTTAACTAACTCTTTTTGGACATTCTCAGTTACTTTCTTCTACTCTCCTGTTCCTGACAAGGACAGGTGGTTCTCCAAATATGGTACTCTCTTTAGTTAAAATTATTAACTAATTTAATTTATTATTTCCCTATTTTTTAATTATTAACTTAGCTTAACTTCCACAAATTTATGGTCATCAACGAACCGAATGTCTTGTTTCAAGCTCTATAGTTGAAAATCCATTGCATTCCTATAAATTTAAGGGAACATGGTCAAAGCTGAACTATATTTCTCTTGTAATTTGTAGTGAATACTCATTGTGTAAAAAAAAAAAACAATCATTTTGGTCGTTTAATATAAACAGTCACGTATCACAATAAATTGTGCATTTGGCTGGGCAGGAAGGTAGCTCATGGTTTGTGAAGTGGCGTCACTACAGCTTTCATCACTGTTCATAACGTGATTTACAAGGCCTGCCATTGATTTACAAGGCCTGCCATTGATGGAACCTTGTTCCAATTACAGGCATTGTTTGAACGCTACACACTGTCCTGTTAAACACCCGCTCTCTCTCCCTCTCATGCCATGTTATGTTTTATCTCTAGATTACGCTCTTGCTAATGCAATGAAACAGACATTGAATTACATGATAGAAGACTACTTATTCTACGTATTATCGTCTTATGCTGGTCTCTGCTTATTGCCAAATATGTAATAAGTGTAATTAATTGAAACATTTGTCTAGTTAATGGATAATCATTCACCTTGCACTAGATTGATTCAAATTCCTTTACTTAGGACGATGGCATGCATACACAGTTATGGTTGCGTTCACGTCTATATCGGCCTTGCATTCTATAATTAAGTGTCAGACATTTTCTGGATACAAGAAACGTTTACTTACATTACGTTAAGAGCTGGATCTCTGTAAAAGATCTTGAGTTTTACTCAATAAGAACAATATTAAATTTCAAACACTTTTACACATTTATTATAGTCGTAAATGATGGAGGGTTGTCTCGATGTGATGATATGATCGAGATGGTGCAAACGCTTTTTAGTTATTCTTGTCAAGTGTATAATATTTAAACAATGAAGTACAAAAGTTTTGAAAATTTTATCTTAATAACCAATTAAAGTTAAAGAGAAGCAAAAAGCGTTGGTATGCGTGTTAATTATATATTGAAAATGAGAAATCTCTCATAATTATGCGACCAATAGTCGTAAAAGTGAGTGAAGTTTAACATTGTTTCTATGGGCTAAAATTAACGTGACGACCAAAACCTTTTTAGAGTTACTGTCATAGTATATCATGTTAAGTTTAATTCACACTGTATTACATGTTTTATTTTAACACATAGAAGCAGAGGAAATACGATTTAGTATTTAGCAATTCAATAAATAACTGTGAAAGAGTTTTCCTACATGACGTACCAACAATTATGCTGTATTATGCTGTGAATATACATTAAAGATTTGAGATGGTGTAATTTTGTAACTTAAATTTTGATTGGAAAACAAGGTGTAACAAGAAGAAAGCTTGAATTTGGAATTATTTGAATTAAATCATTATGTAAAGTTGAAATAATAACATTACTGTTTCAAATCAATTGGTCTAAACGCATATGAAACTCTTTTAAAGGAACAAAACTGCAAATAAACAAGTAATATTTGTGTATAACTTCAGTTGCATTAATAAATAAAAAATCGAAAAGGTACATTAGTAAATCTCAGGAAACCTAAATTTTACCCACAAATATACAACAACGGAATGTTTACAGCATTTACCTAAATATGGTAGCTTTTCCATAGATTTCTTATATGTAATCCATTAAATTTTAGTCTTTTATCGTGTAGTTGAAGCCATAATATATTTGTTTCGATGAAAATTTGCCCAATAGCGGTTTTTTTTCGGTCTTTTATAAAGCGGAGGGAATGGAAATATACGTCATACATACGATTCTGGCGGCATCTATCGACGGAATACTAAACCAATACTAACATTTTGGAACTGATCCTTTATCTATGCATTACTGTCTAGATGGGGGTCAAGGAAAATGTATTGAAAACTAGAAGTTGAAACGGACTTTGGAGACTGAGGGTCAATAGGCGGCATGGCACATTTGAAAGTTATACGATAATTTAATTTATCAAAATTAAATCGTGTTTATTTTAGGGTATAATAGCACAATAATATTAATAAATGATATTTTACTGCTTATGTGAATGAAAGTGTAACAGGTTACAAATCAATGAGAAAAATAAAACTCAACGCAATATATACTGTTACAGTGACTTCGGAACGTCGCAACTAATTTTAATGTTTAAATTAAGTATCATGTTTCAATCTCTCGATTTAAAAAATGGTACCCAATCAAAGTATTACTTTTAAAGATGGCCGCCGTTATCACCACAGATCCTAAAAGTTGTGCCCCAACTACAGTTACCCCATAGACGACAACATTGTGACTCCTCGCATCGTTCGAATTTTACTGGGGTGTATCCAAACTTTTACCTCACTCTGTACATATATTAAACAACATTTCAAAAATATTAATTACACTAAGGAGTATTGGGATATTACACATCAAGAGTATTTTAGAAATCAGTGGCACCAACAAGCCAAGCTTGAAGTCTAGTTATTTGCGTCTAAGTAATTATAAATTAGTTAATGTAAATCGCAGATATAAAAGTGTAAACTAAATAATACAAATTTAAGCCATAAAATATTGTATTTTATAGTTGTAAAACATTGAAAAATATTAAAAAGATGTGTTTGTGTAAGGAAAATATGACATATTTTATGCATGAATTTGAAAATGCCACTGTAAAGTGACGAAACGTTAAGCAATTTTTTGAAGAAACGTGTTTTGTCACCTTACATACATACACGTGTATAAGTGTAAGTGCGTGCTTGTGTATGTACGCGTGTTTTAAACGTACAAAATAATTTTACTGGAGAATGTGGTAAGGAAAGGATTAGGATCACATCCTTCTCATAAAATGTCCTCATAAGTATTCGGGCTATAGACAAAATTAAATAAGGTTATAGTGAGTCTATTACAAAGGAAAACACTTTTACACAGGTATTTTCTTACTAAAGTTAATTCCTTAATTATTGTTTTGTCAATTCATGACATTTTTCTAGTTTTCTGGTTGAAAACCACACATTTAGTAAGAACAGATCCGGAAGACGTTCACGAATGTTAGTAAAATTCATTGGTACACTCACAAAACACAGTTTTAATCGTGAACACGGCAAAGCTGCAAAGACAAGGAGTTTAGTGAAGCTGACACTGGCACGACGGATCAAAGCATCGGAAACTTGAGCACACTGACTCAGTCCAGACTCACAGCTCTGACTCACCCGGCTTCGCCTGACTCAGTCCGATTCCACATCAGCAAACTGGTCCTCATCCTGAAAGTTCACCAAACATGATCTGACAACGGCCTTCCATCAGTCAGCCAGTTACTCGGAATTTCCGTGCGGACATACCAACACTGGATTAGTTGTAAAACAAGGATCTCGCATGCGAGTTGGAACACTCATTCAGAGGTCATGCAATTGCGGTCCAAGAAAAACACATCCGTTGAAGATCGGATGGCTTAAAACACTGAACAGAGAAACTTCTTTCCGATTTCAAAAAGGATGCAATGCACATATATGAAGCACTTAAGGTAAGAAATTGCAAAACCACTTGAAAATTCCGATTAATATGTACAGATGGTCAAGATGTGTCTCCTATTTATTAAATTTAAGAAACAAACAGTTCTTACAGTTGTGTTTCTGTCTATCTAAGAAGAAAAGTATCCTTGAATATTGGTCTAGAAATATACACTTCAAGCAGCAAATAGTCTATAGAATACTTAACTCAAGAGTCAATTTTACTTATGTCTGGTTTTGGAATAATTAAACATCCGGTTAAATTTAAGATTCTAACTTTGATCATAGTCAATTAATATCAGGTGCGGTTGGAATCAAAGCTTGGATTCCTTAAAAAATTAAGCAATATATTAGCAGAACAGATCGCAATCCAGGAAATAATGATAAATAAGAAGTACACCAGCGCTTGATTAGTTGTTCTATTTTTAAAAATTGTTGTAGAGCAATTGAATAATGAACATTTGAAAACTTAACAGGAATAAACTCTTGTTATCACTCAGAGATATACCCTGTAAACATCTTCAAGCAAGAGATAGTCGATATTATCTAGTTGATACTCTATCAGGGTACACTAGGAATGCTTTATGAACCAAAGCCAGATTAACAAAATCAACTAAATATACTTGAAAACCAGCTTAGACAACGAAATCAGGACAATTTATGTGACCAGAAGTCTGATTAATATCAAAGAAAACACGTTTACTATTGATTGGGAGCTGAAATGAAGTCACATTTAGTCCAGAAAGTTCAAGAATAGTTAGTGAATTAATGGTCGTTAAATCATTATTCAAAGCCGAATGGTTCACGAGATAGGCAACAAAGCAACAGAAACCATTAATATTATGCTAGATATCGAAATAAAGAATGTTCACAAGTGATCAAAATTAAAGTAAATGCAGAAGACAGATGCCACAAGAGAGCACAAGGAACATTGGCTTGTATTAATAATCTATTGTTCTTTTACCCATTTACAAATGTTTATTACTACTCTTTAGGTTTCTCTCTTAGAGATTCCTAAGATTAGTAATCCTGATGACGAATATCAATAGAATCCAAAAGAAGGAAATTATTGATAAATGATTTAACTTCAAATGTTTCCAAATGTCCTGTAAAATCAATAGATAGAACTCTTTAAATGTATATAATCAATCACCAATATTAGACCTAATCTTAAAGAAAAGGTATTGAATTTTCATAATAGTTTAAAAAGTCAAATATGTATTAAAAGATTTAGCTTATTCATTATAAGGACGATAAATTTGCAGAGCGATAATTGCTACTAAAACCACTTAACATAATTAGGTTATTTCTACAATCTCAAACAACAAAATGCAAAAGAACTAATGATGTGTTGGTAAAATGTACTAAATATCGAAATCATCTATAATTAATAAATATAGGTACTACAGTATGAGCGACTTTGTGAAGTGTGAAAAACACCAAAACCATGCAAAGCTGCAGGAAGTGAGCGAAATCTAGAAACCACGAAACTCTACAAGTTTTTAATATTAAAACGACATGCATAAAGAAGAAGATAAATCTAACTAGAACGAGATTTAAACATTTAATTTGGAATAAATAAATCCTGTAGTAACAAGAAACGTTAACGTAGTAAGGTGGGAAGGGTTGATTCAAAATGAATGTTGAGTTCAGCTCCAGTTCACCTTCCTCTTAGTGCAGCGTCTGGAATCTGACGCTGTTACAGACTTGATTCCTGGAATCTGTAGTCATGTTCATCTCAAGAGATAAAAAAGAATGCCTCTTCATTATATTTTGTACTCTGTCTCTGATATCAGAACGATGTAAATAGTTCATCGTGAGCATCTTTGTCACCGACTTTTTTTGGATCTCTTCAGTCGAACATGACTCCAGGATCCAGGATACAAGTCTGTAACAACACCAGATTCCAGACGCTGCACTAAGAAAAAGATGAAGTGGAGCTAAGCTCAATATTCACAAGAAATGTTAGTCTATGATCGATTAACTACCGCGTATTGTTATTATGTTATGTAGTAGATACACGTTGAAAGTTATAATTTAGTCCGTAATTGTTACATAACTACTTTTATAATCATAATATAAACATTTACAAAAACAAAATATCGTTATAAATATACGTTTAAGTGTAATAAACGTTTGGATTAGTTACTAAATATCCTCAAAACGATGAATTTTTCTGCCGACCACCTCTGAAGACATATTGTTATTTTTTCTTTGATCATAATATATTGGAAGTAGTGTGAAAGTGGGTTACATGGGTGAAGTTCGCTATTGTTTTGTTTTGATCTCATCGCTTGCTTGTTTCTTCAGGGGATGGCTTTACTATAAATACTTTACTGGTCCCTGCAGAGAATCTTTTTAACTCGGATAATATAGCACAAAACATATGCCTACGACCAAACACTGATTTGTGTATTGAAGAGATTGAAAGCAAGTTTAAAAATGTTTAATTCCAAGTAGGTAAGGTTTAAACTAAATTTTGGGGGATGTTCCAACAGTAACGCAACGAAAGAGTTACAAGGACGACTATAGCACTCTAACTAACGGATGGGCACAGCCATGCAGGTTTACGGTCACGGTACAGGTTATATTGGTTACGGTTACAGTGTAGTATACTACCTTTGTATTGCAAAAACAACACTCGAACTCACTGGGAAAATCATCAAGCCTAGCCAGTGCCGCGCTATCATTCCCCTACAGAGAGACAGAATTAGAAGAAGCCAACATTTCCCTCTAAAATACAGATGTTTTATGTCTCGACATATAAAAGGCAGGCCAGCATATTCTACTTGCAGCCGAGAATTCCACTGATACAAAATACCACATTTTATTTTCAGTGGCACAGTCAGATAGTGTTATAATATTTAAACATTAGTAGTACCACAATATACCGATGGAGTACCACATTATATATACCACAATAATCGATTATCATTGTACAAGTTTATTCAGTAGTCGTTTTAACTAACTTGGAACAGTTTGTCAAGGTTGGCAGTTACGAGATTTAAATAAGCAGGCTAGTAGTGGGGTTTTGAGAGATCTGGACCGTGACGTCATTTGTGTGCTGACGTCATGACAAAGGACGTGTTACGAATTATCGCAACTACATCAGAGAGTTTCCAAATGTAAATGTTTGAAATTTACTTTCTTTAACATATTAACAAACAACCATTTTAATGCTTTGATCAAAAGATTACCCTAAGTCACTTCAAAATGAATTAAGTAATTAAGCATAAAACGCAAACTGAGTATAAATCTTACATAGTGAAATTAAAACCGCAAGATATAAAGTTATCATCTATTAGGTAAACGCTTTACATTTAAGAAGGCGTACTTTTGTAGCCGGTACTTCTTTTACACAATTTCAGATCTTAAAATTCTCCGTTTATTAGACTCACTGACTTTATTTTTCGAGTCAAGAATAATTTTGAAATATCCAATATTTTAATGAAGAGAAAGCTAACTTCAGTTAAATTTGATTTTAAGTTGTTAGTCTTACAGCGGACTTAATCACGGTTAAACTACTAATTATATATTTGTGGAAGAACAAGTAAAATGTAAAGGAAAAAGGATTTTTCCGGACATTTGCCATCGTTCAGTGAAACAAGAAATCAGTAACACTACGTTTCGAGATCTGCACATTGCAATCTGATCTCTTCTTCAGGTAAATAACTAACCTAACACATAATTACAAACTAGGTTCAATAGGTAAAATGTAAACGTATTTCGAAGTAAGATACAAGATATTAAATTAGTTTTCCAAATATAAATTAGCCTGTAGCTGTAAAAGTGGAAAATAAGAATTGTGCTCGTAATAAAAAATGAATTTATATTTAACATAATATACTAATATAAAAAAGCCTAAATTAATAATTGTAATGTTAAAATCATTGTAAGAAAAAACTTTTAACCACAAAGAAGGACACTAGGTGCTGTTTTGTTCAAATATTAAAATATTGGAAGGCAAACTAATTACATTTAAAGTGCAATTTATTTTGTATGGTTTTCTTAATAGTTATATTGGAACTAGACTAAGCAAAAAACATCTGTATTTTAGACAACAACGATTAACAATAATCACAACACCACTTGAACAAGACTGGTAGCAGTAAATCATCAAACAAATCACCAAATATAACAGTTTATGCCTTATGCAAATGGTGTTAAGATCGGACAAATTATTTACACTCAGGGCATACACTGACGGAAGCTTGGAACACAATTACGGTTACGACAAGACAAGCAACGACAGTGGTTGAAGGAATGTTGGAGACATACTTCTACATTAGAGAGACTCGCAGCCGGCCCAACCTGCAAACATAGGCTACAGCTACAGAGTCACTCAGTCTCACTCGCAGGGCCGTAACTAGCATTTAGTGTCCCTGGGGTGTTTCAATATCCCTTATGAAATGTTTCACTTGACCCTCCCCTTCAAAATCCTGATCGTTACACTCATGTTGTAAAATTTATTTTATCCATAATTTACAGTTTTCCTTCTCAATTAAAACTGTGTACTTTTTCAGTACAAGTAAGTAGTATACGAGTATGAAGTCATTTTACAGGTGTACTGCTTGGAAATAGAGTTCCATAGCTGTACTTAGTCCGGTGATTCTCCACATATAAATGAATTTCAATATTCCATAAACAGGATAAAAAAACTAAACATGGACAAAATTTAAGTTAAATAATTAAGTTGATAATCCAAGTTAATTCATTTAAATTTTTAATTAAGTTAATTTAAATTTTAAATTTAGTCTATTTAAATTTTAAATTTAGTTTATTTAAATTTTAAATTTAGTTTATTTAAATTTTAAATTAAATTACATTTTTGTGTCTTAGTGTACGAAGACTCTTAATTTGCTGTCTGTGACTAGGTAAATATAATTTTTTTACAACAAATTTATGGAAAATGATTTAAGTTACAAGGGATGTAATTTTGTATGGTAGTTTGTCTAACAAGGGTTGTTACACACTGAAAGCACACATGATCAATGTATGGTTTAAAAATGATTCCCATTATACACGTTTTATAACCAATTTCACAAAAACTGATATAAAACTAAATGTTTGATTCCTCAATAGACAATTGAATGTTTGCAACACATATTAAACGCGTAAGGCTCAAATAGTGGCTGCATTCGATAATAAACTACCCCAAAATGTTTATTTCTTTCGGGCTCTACTGGCAACGATCTGTAGAGTAAATGTCAAACAAATAAAGCAACATACTGTAATATTTTCTAAATATGTATGTCTTTAAAAATGAGGATTTTTATGGAAACTTTGTTGAAAGCTGAGTTCATAAAAAACCAAATATCAAATTTTGTGACAGCCACTATTTTTTTAATCAAGGAAAAATAGATGAAATATTTTGATTAAAAATTATAACAAAAATTAGGCTTATTAAGGCAAAAGGGCTTGAATTATACCTCAGAACTTTATATGTCAGGAACTAATACGTTCACGAGCTAGTGTTTTTTGTAAAATACACAACCAGGCAAATGGAACGGAATCAACTCAAAAATCACTGCTCGTTGCATGGAGCAAATAATCTATATATTTTAGCTCTCTTTTGTTCGGGTGTCCTGGTTGCACCGCTTATAGCTACGGCCCTGGAATTAGTACTCTGAACGATCTAAAATTGTTATTATAGGTACACGATAAGAATCACCCCTAATACTTGGAATATACTTACATTTAACATTTACCTCACACGTACAACATTATTTCATCATCAATCGACATTGCACCTTCTACCTGAACTTTTCAGAGCAATCAACACCCATTCATTGTACGATGAGTATATAGGATGCATCATGTTATGACAGACTTCTAATATTTTAAATATTTCACATGAATGGTTTGTATTCAACATTAAAAAAACTGACTGTAGAGAAACTGACCTTTACTACGGTACATAGTTTTACCCCTTAAGAACAACGTCGAACTTACAACAATCTTTCCACCCTTATTTTTTGCTCGTAGAATTATGGGATATATCTTATAAAGGTAAAATGAATACGCAATCAAACCCTTTTTATTGTTTCTTGCAAAGTGTATACATTTTGGATACTTAAACGATTAAACGCACAACAATGTTTGAGGTTTTTCCCTAAGTAACCAATAAAAATATCGGAATAAAGTTAAAAGCGTTTAGACGCTTATTGATCACATCTTCAAAATGAGGCATGTCCCATAATTCTGCCACTAAAATAAAGTTATAAATGTGTTTTGAAGTTCAAAATTATTCTTATGGGGCTAAAATTACGGTGGTTTCCTATGGAACAGGCTTATAAGCATAACGTTTAAGTCTGTAAAACGTAACCTACAAAATCGCGGTATACTTGGATTTATAGAGCAGCAACAATTTATTATACATTGTTTAGACTCAGCTAACAATTGTTATGTTTCAATTCGACCATGACAATAGTATAGATATACTGAAAATTGAGTAGTGGCAAAATTGAACGGAAGGTGTTATCAGAGTTGTGATCGATCCTTTAAAACATAAAGGACAACAAATTGATTTGGTAAGTTAAATGTCAGTATAAGATACAAATTCATTATCTAGTGCCAAAAATATTTCAATTGAAACATATCCCTTAACCACGTAAGAAATATAATAACACAAAATAATACCAACAACAATATGCACGTGGAAAAATTGTACTGTAATTTTTGTACATTAGAAATATAAAAAAATATCTTAGGAGAACTTAAGTGACTGTATAATTTACGAACACCAAAGCTTTCGTTTAAAGTATTGAAAGTTTAATGTATAAAAAGTACGTTAGTAATATTTAATTTGTCAAGCAAAACAGCAAGGAGTAAAAGGTTAAGAAACTGTAAACATAATCTGTCACAAAACACACATAGAAATTAATTTACACTAAAATATTCTTAATAAGATGTTATGAACAGAATAGTTTAGAGTACAAGTTAGATCTTTAGAACTATTGAGCTAAAAGAATTATAAAACGCTTTTTACAGTGAAATGTTTATAAAATTGTTTTTAAACATCATATAGTAACACGAAGGCCAAATATGGGTAGGCATTAGGTCATGGTCCGTTTGATCTGTATTTTTGTAAAACATTCATGCTAGTGTATGGGAAGCAAATGCCTTCCAATACATTCATTGGAGGTATTTTTCTACCCTAAAAGTTTCAAAAAGGAAAGGTTTAACATAAAACTTTTGTTTGAAGGGTTTTAGTTATTGAATGTTTTTTTACAAAACGTTTTAACTAACAAGACAGAGGATTATTGTACAAAACACAAGTTAATTTAAATTGTTAAACCGGTTTCACATCTTTGAACTCTGTAGTTTACATATAGTTTTAAGAAAATAGTCACTGATAATACTTTTCCCCACCTTGCTTAGTTTAAAGTTTAAAATATTTTTAAAAGCCACAAACTGTTTACATGAGAGCGTTATAATTTTGTATGAATTACCACAACCTAACGCGTAAGCAACATTGGAATGTTTCAAAATTGGTTTAGTGATTACATAACATAAATCAACTGAAATCACGTTAATGTGATTTAGTAATATCAACGAAAGTTAATAAATATTCTGTTTTGCTACCGTATCTAAAATTAATCAAAATACATTTTCTCGTTTTTTTATCATTCTGAAATTTACGTAGATTATATATGATATATATATATATTTGGGACAATTTTTTGATATAACATATTTGTTTGTCTGTTCTTCTTTCAGAGAATGTGATCCGATAATTAGATCACTTTAATCTTAAATAAAAGTTTGATATATATTCACAAAACCCACTATTTGTCTGGTTCATTTCCATACTTAATTTTGCCAGAGTTAGAAGTTTAGGTCAAATTTACGTTCCATCATAAATTGGACTGAAAATCATTTATCCATGAGTTATTACATAACTTTTGGACATGATAAAATAAACTCTCAAATCGAATCTAATCGCCAATCTTCACTTAGAACAGTTGGCAACAACATGTTACAAATTAAATTTGTTAAGAAACTGAAACGGTAAACCCATACGAATAAAATTCAATCCAAATAAAAATTACGTTCGACGCCTAGTTCATGTTTTTTTTTTCTAATCAAAGGATTCCCAAAAAGATTTATGTAAACTAACACACAACAGGACGAGTAGTTTCCTCAGCTGTGAATGTATTCTGCTGGCATGTTTTTTCATTGCTTTTAAGGTAAGTGTCTTGCAGACAACATAAGTAGTTAAGGACAAGATGGAAAGGACCAGGTTTTGGAGTTTTTTTTTTATTGTACAAGACACCATTTTTAAGTCTGTCCACACAGTATACTGTAGGAGCACATAACCTGGTTTTTCAAATCAATAGACATTTTCCCAAATTAAAAATTGATCTTCAGCCACGTTATTTTTGGAGAAGTCGAAATGGGAGGAGAAATAGGGGTAACTTTTAAGGGGTAAGAGTTAAAAATATACATTATCATTTTTTCTCAGATTATGTTTTTCATAGCTTTATACCCTTAAAACCAACCGTTGTTTTATCATTGTTGAACAAGTTTTTTTTTTAACAAAAGCCATGTACAGGATCTGTACAGCGTTAACTGACGCTGATTTAATATTTCTTTACATGTCTGACAGTTGGTTATAAGTGTGATAAGCTAAGAAAAATATTGTCGGAGAAAAAATAATCGTTTCATTTGTTAACCCTTTTGATACCCTTCCATTTTGACCTCGAACAAAACAAATGAGACTGACGATCGATTTCTTAGGAGGAATTTTTCTACCGATTTCAAGTGTGTTTATGTAGTACAAATTAGCTTTAAGTTCTTGTATTTTACAGGTCTGTTTTCATCACGCATTTCTACTCCATGAACCTCAAAACTGAACAGTTAATTGTGTCTGACATTCCTTTTCCCCTCCTGTAACCCCCTTTGTATGATATAAAGTCGCTAAAAGCTCATAGACAAGTTTGTTATTTCATATGGCACAGGAGAGTATAAATTAAAACTTGTATTTTTGGTTTTGTCAATAAAAACTGTATGAATTTATTGAATGAAATAATATAGTAACAAATTGAAATAGATATGGTACTTTTAGCACACTTGACCTGCTCCAACACTGACTATGCATGTTTTGATATTGTGAAATATATCATATTCTATACATTCACATTTGGATGGGATGTAATTACATCAAAATTTATTTTTGGCGGCTCTAGAATTTCTTCTGGTGTAAATGGGAAGATTACAATCCTTGATCTTCTTAAACTCAACTGTGAGTGCATTGATATCCACTTTGTGATCAAAGTTATATATAATTAATAATGTAATGTTCTCTTATTTTCTATATGTTTTACTCTACATTGATGCTTACCGGGCTAGTGGGAGGGGGGTTGTGAGGAGGTGACTGCGGTTGCGGGGGGGCCTCGGGGGGCTCCAGGTCCAGCAGGGGGGGCTGCACTGGGGGTCGTCTATGTCGGGACGTGAAGTGCTCGTGGTTACGATAGCACCCCGGTCCGGTTTGTGCCGGATTGACACTTCCGCTCTCCCCCTCCGTGCTGTTACCGTCTGGGGCCGCCATGTTATGCCCAAGAACCGCGTCTGCAAACAGTAGTAAGAGAATGTAAGTTCCACATCTGCAAACAGTAGTAAGAGAATGTAGGTTCTGGTACCGTTAAGTTAGTAAGAATAAAAACAACTACAGATGTAACATACGTGTTGAAACTTATACAAAAAAGATATTGGAAATAATTGGGTCAGTCTAAAAAAAAGAATAAAGAACAAATTATTTAAATAATATTAATGATAAATATTTTATATTTAAATGCGTACAGAATATAATGTAGGCTATACGTATTTATTATATTTTTGAAATATTAAATATTTAAATGTTCAATAAAGATTAGGACATTTGTGCCAAGAACTAAATTAATAGTGAATTCTGATTTTAGATTTGATTATAAAAAATTATAAAGGTCTGTTTTAGACTAGTTTAAATACTATCTTGATTCATAAAAAATGTTTAATAACCATTATTCAATTATTGTAACTAACAAAAATAAATTATGACTAAGGACACGTAGGGTGAGGTCAATACAAAACATTACTTATAAGGATAATAAACTTTTCATTCTGTTGGAATAAACACTAGAAAAATAATGTTAATAACTCGTCAATAGAAAAGGTTTAAAATATTGGAGTACTACAGGGCCGTTATAGATAAAAACCAGTCAATAATAATTTTACTTACAAACGTATAATTTTTTCTTAATTCTACTTTGAACAAGCTACAAAAGAAAAACAACCACAAAGCCAAAAGCCAAAACAAAATGGTCCGAAATTATAACAAACTGAAAGAAAACAAAATACTTATCCACTCAAAGTAGGTTATTACCAAAACGAACGAAGATGGTCGTGTGCCGTTTCAGCAACAGGACGACAGCGACAATTCAAATGAAACCAAAAAACAAAATTCATTGAGACATGCATTTACTGTACATAACAATAAGTAACAAAATGAACCTCATTTGTACGAGTATTATAAATAAAACACTTTAATTAATGCTGTTTAATTAATTCGTAACCATCTACGAAAAGTAAATAACTAAACATTTGTATAAAACATTGCAGTATTAAAGTGAGTTCTAATAGTGTGTACGCTATTACTGTAATAACATACTACGATCTCTATTTACAAGTCTGTATACTTCTAATCGAACAACAGACATCTTGAGCTAATCCAATATCCATATTTGAGTTTAAATTTCACATAAAAAGTAACCCTTTTAAGATGAAGAAGACACATTTAAATATCTGTCCCCATTTAAAATGCCTCTTGCGGCGGGACGTACGACAGCAAAGTAAATTTAAGTTTGGTCATAAATGTCATTTTGACATATTAGGTTAAGAACACATTAAAAGTATTGTGGTTTTACTATTACTAAACGGTTGACATGAAGGATCATTAATGGCTAATATGTCACCATACTTAACAAAGTTGGAATGTCACCTGTATGTTATTTACACAGTTATGACCAAAGAAGTGGGAGAAAACAGCATTAAAGGCCTTAAAATATAATTTTTATTTTCTTTCATGAAATAACGTGAAACATTTAGTGTAAAATCGCAAAAAGTATCTTTTTCACTTGATTTTACATACCACACATTTGGCGAAATGAAAACCAGTTTTGAATAAGAAATATTTTGTATTCAACAACTATCCTTCATTTACATTTTCCTACATTCTCCCCTCCCCCCCGCCAATTTCAATCAACCCCACCGTCTTCTGATCATGGCTGAAGTTTAAGTATGTACAAAGAGCTAAAAGTGTACAGAAAACAATTTTTTACTAAGTGCCGGTTACTACCGAAATCACTCAGTCCAGTAAAACTCTCTAAATTTAATCTTTAAAACTCCCCAACTTTCAATTAAATTCATATAAAATGATAAAACCAAAACTCTGATGCAGTGTATTTAATTCTCTATAACTTCCATTTTGACAAATTTTCTGTGAAATGAACATTGAGGCATTAGAAAAGTTTAGCATAAAAATGTGTTGGCATAAGAGTGTTTCAAAAATTACAAATTTACGAGAGCTAAAGAGAAACTATGAGAACCATACAAATGTCATCCAAAAACTTTATATTTATTTTAACTAAGTAAAAAAATTATTTATTTTTGAATACGTGTTCAATTTTGTTAGGTATATCCCCTACCTAAAAATATAGACGAAAAACAAAAAGAATATCATTAACCACCTCTCCACTCTTGCACTATTCATAGGGTAATTGAATTTAAGTATGTTATACTATTAAGTAGGCCTACCCAGAAAACGACCCATAGTTAGTTTTCCGCTTAGCGATTTTCCTTCTAGAATAATTCCCTGACTGGGCTAAATGTTGCTAATAAAATTTTCATTGAACTGGTGTGTTCCATTTCTGTGTTGAACTGTTGTGATTCATCGAATCCAATTGTTAGGTCCAATCCAAGGTTATTATGGATCACAACATTTTGATTGATATCTAAGAGCAATTATTAGAAATTTTAAAGACTCTTTTCGAGGCGTGTGCATGTAGGTTAGCTATTAGAGATAGCACCTGAGTGTTGACTAGTTATGTGGTAATTCCTGGAAGAGGTGGATGGAAGATGTTCTAATTTGAGACTCGTCATTATTGTACATTTTTTGTAAGATAATCTTATAGACTGATTTAGTATGCAAAAAAGACAACCAAATTTACAGGGCGAATAAGAGAGTACAACATATTACATTTTTAACGACAAAAAAAAAAAACAAGCTTTGTGTACATTTTTAGGATACGAAACTGCACTTCGATCAGTATCATAAAAGTGATCCTAACCCAAAATGTAAACCATCGTCAAATTACATATTGTTTTAAAGGACTTTTTGAAAGAAAATTAACCGTGTAACTCGCTATCTCAATCAGTACAAAATAAAGGATAATCCAAATAGAAAGTATCCTTATGCATAAAACTGTTAAAAATAACAAGTTATTAACAAAGTTATGACATTAACCCCGATTGCCCTGTATATAAGAGGCTATATTGAAACGACCTTGAGATTTATCCCTATATAATATTTACAACTCTGTTTCTTTAAAGTATTAAATAGAATTTCACAATTTGATTAATGTGTTTTATATTTGTATTTTTATATATAATACTTAATACCATTTCAGTCATAATATCACGTTAGCAGTCGACCGGTATTCCGGTTTTGGGCCAGGCACATGTACGTAGCTCTTTTTTCTTTAAGATTATGTAAATTTAATACCATCCAAGGTAAGGGTATTTATAGAATCTCCTCGTTCCGCTTTGAATGTAGTTTCTAAAATGTGAATTAAGAGTGCGTGAATCTCGATCTTGATTGTTCGTTTTGGGCCAGGCATATGTGGCTTTAATTATCTTCAATTGTACCCGCACTTCAAAAAAGGTTTCCCATATAATTGAATATCCCGCCCTCCTCAATGCCAAAGTACTCTTGAGTGTGAATGTATTGTACTCCGATCTCAACTGCAAATGTGCCTAGACAGTCTGTAGACCCTGTAGTACTTCTAAGTACTTCTCCTGCTTGATACTTAACTATTATAATCAAGATAGCCGTTATGAAAAAATAAGGAAATAAGTCCGGATGTCGCGATTTCTCCCTATAATATAACTGGTATCAGGTGAGTTTGGCTTTGATTGTTTCTCTCATATTTCTTAATGATTCCGGTTAGAGGCCTTACACTTCTAGGGAAGCGAAATATGGATGTATTAAATGACTATCACTGATTTTGGGGAAGCTTGAGCATGCCTCTTCCCCACTCTTCAAATTGATCCTTGACGTATTTATATCAGTGTAGCCGGCCATAGGCTTCAGTGTTCATGCAGCATGACGTGAAACATACACTCGTGGCACATTTCTAAAATGACAATCATTGACATAAAATACTATATGGGGTGGTTAGGTTATTGAGATTATTGTTACCAAATACATATTAAGCGGTGGCGCCTATTTATAAGAGAGATCTTAGTGTACAAAGCTAAATTGATGAAGAGACATGTATGCTTATAAAGTAAGTGTGTGCTTGTAAAGTAAGTGTGTGCTTGTAAAGTAAGTGTGTGCTTGTAAAGTAAGTGTGTGCTTGTAAAGTAAGTGTGTGCTTGTAAAGTAAATGTGTGCTTGTAAAGTAAGTGTGTGCTTGTAAAGTAAGTGTGTGTAAAGTAAGTGTGTGCTTGTAAAGTAAGTGTGTGCTTGTAAAGTAAGTGTGTGCTTGTAAAGTAAGTGTGTGCTTGTAAAGTAAGTGTGTGCTTGTAAAGTAAGTGTGTGCTTGTAAAGTAAGTGTGTGCTTGTAAAGTAAGTGTGTGCTTGTAAAGTAAGTGTGTGCTTGTAAAGTAAGTGTGTGCTTGTAAAGTAAGTGTGTGCTTGTAAAGTAAGTGTGTGCTTGTAAAGTAAGTGTGTACTTGTAAAGTAAGTGTGTGCTTGTAAAGTAAGTGTGTGCTTGTAAAGTAAGTGTGTGCTTGTAAAGTAAGTGTGTGCTTGTAAAGTAAGTGTGTGCTTGTAAAGTAAGTGTGTGCTTGTAAAGTAAGTGTGTGCTTGTAAAGTAAGTGTGTGCTTGTAAAGTAAGTGTGTGCTTGTAAAGTAAGTGTGTGCTTGTAAAGTAAGTGTGTGCTTGTAAAGTAAATGTGTGCTTGTAAAGTAAGTGTGTGCTTGTAAAGTAAGTGTGTGTGTGTAAAGTAAGTGTGTGCTTGTAAAGTAAGTGTGTGTGTACTTGTAAAGTAAGTGTGTGCTTGTAAAGAAACAGATCGTTGTCTATCGTGAACACGAGGGTCACAAAATATCAGGATTTTTCAGAAAATACCCGTACTTACAAAAATAAACAATAGAATACGACAAAACAAAAGTAATGGCATAAATTGCTCAAGTGTAATAAGATAAATCTTTGACAAAATAAAATAAAAACACCTCCAACAAAGAAGTAGTATTAAATTGTCAAACATTCGGAAGTCTTTGGTAACAATTATATTATTCGGTGACTAGTTGAGCTTCAGCTAATCACAATACAGTACCGGCCTTTATAAGCGCCAGTTAACGAGATAATAGTATAGGCTGAAAATAAACCGAAAATAACAATTTCAGGCTCTAAGATTGTGTAACTTATATAGCAGTGGCTGACACTTACATAAGTATTATTTACATGTGTGATATTTGCTGATAATTGTGAAAGGCTAAAAAATGTCCTCTGACATAAATTTATCAATTCGAATTCTTAACCTTTGTGTAGCTTCCAATTTCGATCCTCGCCAAAACTACTATGATTTTTTACTTTCTTCAAACCCTGTTCACACCTAATGCCTGTGAGTACCATTCCAGTAGAGCTTTCGAACCAAATGTTTTGCTCTACTACTATGAAGTAATCGGTTTTGCAGGGGATGAATATAGAATAATTGCGATGAGCACAGTAAGTCTAAGCTTCCCCACACTGAACAATAGACGAGTATCAACATCTTGTAATACATCAGATTGCTAGCTTTAAAGGAACAGGACAGAAAAAAGTACGTAATGCAAGTGTATCTTTAAGCTTTTACTCTTAATCCATTACTAAGCACTAACCTGATACTAAACATTGTGTTAAGCTTGTATTTTCTAAAATTTCACTGATCTCCGATGCCATTTTCATCGCCGTACATTTTGATAACTTTGAGGTATCTTCGGATATTACAATATCAGGTTATAAATAAAAATAAAGGAAACAATCGTCTTGTTAAGTTTATCTGCAGACAATGAATAATCGAGTATCAATTGAAAATTTTGATATAAATTCATCGTTTGAATGAAATTAAAAAATAAGAATAAAGATTCATTATTTGTACGAATAAGAATTTTCTTTATGACGACTGCAGTCATACACTACCAGATTTTATATTTTATTTAAATAAAAGCTATTTAAATAATTTAAAAAGGATTTGGAAGTTTTATCTAAACATGTTTATGAGTGATTTTTATTGTTATATATATTTTTGCTAAGGGTCGATCAGTTCGGCCAAAATAATGAGATCGATAAAAAAATTAAGTAGTAAACTAATTCACTGTGATATACTCTGTTTTAATTTAATATAAAAATCAATATTTAAATGTCAAAAAGAAACATTTTGTCTAAAGACAATCTTCAGAACCTTTTTCAAAAGGAATCACTCTTATTAAAAAACTCTATCCTTAACGCAGATCCTTTATTTTTCATAAAAAATCAACACAAAATTCTAAATCAATGACCACTCAGCGGTATAATTTAACTAAATAGTTTATTTAACTGAACGCTTTTTTGTAGCTTTTTAAAACTAATATGATGTCATTGACATTAAAATCTAATATAATTGTAATAATATATCATAGCAATATTTAACTTAGTAATTTTCCGTTTCAAGCCATTTTAGATCGATATAAAGCAAATATATTTTCTATTGAGATTCAAAAAGTATGTAATGCAATAACGCAGGAAGGACTGCAATCCATACTGAGAGCCAATGGTTGCTGATGCTGGTTAATAAACTAACTGACCAGTAAAAGGTCATGTTATTGATGTTATTGTTTGCCGCAGCCACTGTTATTAATGTTATTGTCCCCGAAGTACGTGAATGTGTGGGATAACAGCATCCTTAAATCTTTAATGAGGTCTTATCCTGTAAGCTATCCTAAAATATACATGCTTCGATGAAGCCATTAGAAAGCAACTTTAATATACGGGTCGAATTGATTGATCGAATTCTTTTAGTTGAATAACATGCCTCACTGTATCAAAAGGCTTTACGAAGTAAGCTACAAAAATTGTTCAAGACTTTGAAGCAATATAGATCACACCTCGTAAAGTGATAACCTTAGGTAAGTCCACTTCATATTTTGGCGAACTTATAAATGAAGCAACAGCGAGGAATACGTTGATCATTTAGGCTACACTAGCAAATAAGATCTCAAGTAATAAATAACTTGTAGCTCTTGGGACGAGCAGTAAAAGGGTTTAACAGTTATTTTAAAAAGCCGACAAATGTTTTTAATGTTAGTTATAAGAAAACAAAAAAAGATACTCTTGAGGTGAAAATAATCCTATGGATATTTTAACGAATAAAATCCTATGACTGAACAGACGTGAGGGGGATTGCAGAGTGGCAGGGTTTTCTCATAGGGTTAGAGCTTTTATAAACGCCAATCCTTTGCCTGTGGAAAAATACCGATTGGTTTACTAAAATACTTGTAAACCTCAGTCTGTTGACAGCATTAAGCTCATGTCTCTAATTTTAAAACGTTTTCTTGAGGCGGTCCCTGGAGTCTGTGAACTATTTACTACATCACCAAACATGGATGTTGCGATTGGCATTGCTAAACACAAAATTTGTATTATAAAACTTAATCTCTTGCAGTCTGAAGAGAGAAAATCACGTCTTCGTACGTTGAAACCCTTGCCGCAGGTTGAACTATTGTGACAGAGCCAGTTCTCTGGAGTCTGTGAACTATTTACTACATCACCGAACATGGATGTTGCGATTGGCATTGCTAAACACAACATTTGTATTATAAAACTTAATCTCTTGCAGTCTGAAGAGAGAAATCACGTCTTCGTACGTTGAAACCCTTGCCGCAGGTTGAACTATTGTAACAGAGCCAGTTCTCTGGAGTCTGTGAACTATTTACTACATCACCGAACATGGATGTTGCGATTGGCATTGCTAAACACAACATTTGTATTATAAAACTTAATCTCTTGCAGTCTGAAGAGAGAAATCACGTCTTCGTACGTTGAAACCCTTGCCGCAGGTTGAACTATTGTAACAGAGCCAGTTCTCTGGAGTCTGTGAACTATTTACTACATCACCGAACATGGATGTTGCGATTGGCATTGCTAAACACAAACATTTGTATTATAAAACTTAATCTCTTGCAGTCTGAAGAGAGAAATCACGTCTTCGTACGTTGAAACCCTTGCCGCAGGTTGAACTATTGTAACAGAGCCAGTTCTCTGGAGTCTGTGAAACTATTTACTACATCACCGAACATGGATGTTGCGATTGGCATTGCTAAACACAAAATTTGTATTATAAAACTTAATCTCTTGCAGTCTGAAGAGAGAAATCACGTCTTCGTACGTTGAAACCCTTGCCGCAGGGTGAACTATTGTGACAGAGCCAGTTCTCTGGAGTCTGTGAACTATTTACTACATCACCGAACATGGATGTTGCGATTGGCATTGCTAAACACAAAATTTGTATTATAAAACTTAATCTCTTGCAGTCTGAAGAGAGAAATCACGTCTTCGTACGTTGAAACCCTTGCCGCAGGTTGAACTATTGTGACAGAGCCAGTTCTCTGGAGTCTGTGAACTATTTACTACATCACCGAACATGGATGTTGCGATTGGCATTGCTAAACACAAAATTTGTATTATAAAACTTAATCTCTTGCAGTCTGAAGAGAGAAATCACGTCTTCGTACGTTGAAACCCTTGCCGCAGGTTGAACTATTGTGACAGAGCCAGTATTACGATATACCAATCTCGTAACCAAAGTTTTGAAATAAAATTGTATTCAATAAATATAAAGAAAATATAAGGATTTATTTTTTTTGCTAATGTTAGCGCACTCGTGAGTGCATTGCTTAAAAAAATCATGCTTAATTTTAATTTGGAATGATTTTACGTTGCCTAACATACTTACATAATCAGATTTGTATTAACCATAAATACATTTCGTGTTTATTTAAACTTTTAGCTTAAAACATCGCTCAACCACATGTTAGATATGTTTACAATAATGTGGATTATCTCCTTATATAAAGGCAAGGGACCTCGTGACCTACTTAACTAGTAAAAGAAATTCATTTTTAAGATAAACCATTGCATTGCAATGTGGTTACAGTCCTTACGAAAACTATATTTTTGTTTTTCAACTTCCCGGTGTATTGAACGATGAATTTGACCAACGTGTGTGCCTCATGCTCTCAGCAGAAAACGAAAAGATTTTTCATGCAGACCAACCACACAGAGAGATTAAAATATGGATGAGGTATAAATTAGTTTTAACCCCTAGAAAAAACTACATATTTGTTATTTAACATCCCGATAGCCTAGAAGGATAAAATTTGATTCATTAAGGTCAACCACAGTTAGGGACTGAAATACGGTTGCAACCCCTTGAAGGGTGAAATTCGACACACAAGTATTATGTTCGCAACTTAGGACCTTTGTTAAAATAACCGGAAGTAGGCGTTTTCACAGAAGGCCCTCCTGGCATGTGTAAGTATATATTTTCTTGATCGTGGCATTAATGCAAAATCTACTACTGCACCGGAAGTACATTAGGCCAGAAGTAGATTACTATGGTTGGAAGTAGAAGCTATTTGACATAAGAGGACTTCTCAGATCTTTGTAATGTGTATGTTTTCCTGACAGAAACATCATTGTAACTAGAAAGAAAGAAAGAAAGGAAGAAAGAAAGAAAGAAAGAAAGAAAGAAAGAAAGTTAGAAAGAAAGAAAGGAAGAAAGAAAGAAGGAATTTATTTCTTAAAGAAAGTAATACATCTGATTTTTTTTCTTGTTTGACAGCCAAACAAAATATAATCCTTTTGACAATATTCTTTTCAAATTTAAACAAAGTACAAAAACAAAATAGAATACTCGTATAACAAAGCCTTCCTCGTGCTCAGTCTGACCTTAAGACAAACACATAATAATATTTAAAATATAAAATATTATATAGTAACAAAATATAAACAATAATAGCATTCATACTAATAACATAAACTTTAACTTTCTTTAAGAAAAATACAGAGCCTCCAAAGCAGAGCTTGTAATAGGGTCCCATCCTTGAATTTAAAATACATATTTTAGATCGGTTTTATTATTGTACTTTCTTGATGGACTCCCTATTCTTAAATTCTAAATAGAACTATGTGTATAAACATAAAAAAACAAAATTTAATGGTCAAAGGTGTGTTAAAGTAATAAAAAAAGAAAAATACATAGGCTACAAACACATATATATCACATACATACTCTCAGACGACACGCATACATACATCTGCATTTTTATACTTAAGGGTATTGTGCATTTCCAGGACAAAAAAAGGAATATTAATATATGCATATACTATAACACAAACGTTTTAAATCAAATAACATAATTTAAGATCATACAAATTAAGTAAGGAAGTATGCGAAAAAATAAAATAAAATAATTTATGGAATAGTTAAAAGTAAATTTCAATATTATCTAAACTATTAAGCCAAACTCTTAACTTAAAAAGAAATTCCTTTTTTTACTCGAGTTCTTTATAGCATAAGGCACGTAGTTAAATAGTCTACTTGTCAAAAATAAATAAGTTTTGATAAAATAAGTTTTTTTTCAAGTTTTGAAACAAATAAATTATCAGCATTTCTCAATTTTAATCTATATTCCACACCTCGCTAAAAATTCCCACTTCTATCATAAAATATATTTAGCACTTTGTATACATATAAATATCTCAATGAGAGTATTATTAATTGAATAAATAAAGGATGTGATGGATCTCTAATATTACGCTTCGATATAATTCTAATAAATTGTTTTTGAATTGTAATTAAAGGTTTTTAACTTGAAACATAAGTACCCCCCCCCACCCAACATACAATGCCATACTGCATTCTACTACTTACAAGTGAAAAGTATAGACTTTTCAATAGCTCATTAATACACATTTTACTTAGAGAGTGTCTTATTACATCGATCAATTTAGAAATTAAATTTGTTATATATTTTTTCATTAAATTCTTTGTCGAGTGTTATTCCTAGATATTTAATCTGCGCTTGCTCTAATACTTCACATCAATCTAATTTGCATGTTATGTTACCACATAGATATTTTAGACATTTGAATATTATTTTATTTTCAAAAGTAGGATAACCTCGTAAACAAAAATGCATGTAACTTGTTTTACCAGGACTCAGTGCCATATTATTTTCATTAAACCACTATTTCAGAGCTTCTAAATCCGTATTAATCTGTATCAGATAGCTTGTTTCTATGTAACATAGTGCTGTATCATCAGCAAATGATGTAACCCGTCCCCTAAAATTTGCATTACAAAGATCATTTATATATATATATATATATATATATATATATATATATATATATATATTAGGAATAATAATGCTCCCAATACAGAACCTTGAGGTACACCTTATTTAACTATTCCAAATCCACTAATTCTTACACACTGTTTTGTTAGGTAACTTTGAAACCATTTAAGCACAATACCACAATCATGCAATTTTTTCAATAAGGGGTTTTGTAATTGGCAGTATCAAATAATGCTTTAGTAATATCTAAAAATAAACCACTAACACTTTTTTCCTTATTAATCTATTCAGAAACGTTATCCATAAAACTTTCTAGAGCCAGTTCCATATTTAATCCCTGTCGAAAACCATATTGATTTCAACTGAAAAAACTTATTGAATCAAGGTAACAGATTAATTTATTCTTCATTACTTTTTCAATCACTTTTGAGAATGATGATAACAAAGATATCGGCCTGTAATTACTGCAAGTTTTACGCGAATCCGTCTCATAGCTAGGAATCACTACTGACTCTTTAAGAGTCCCTGGAAAGACACCTGTTTCAAAACTCCAATTAACAATGTGTAGTAATACTTGAAATATTTGTGATTTTAATATTTTTAATTGTCATTGAACTTATATCAATACAGGAACTAAAAGCATTGAATTTCTTGTAGAGAATTTTTTAAATATACCTTTTGTTTCAAGTGAATCAAAACTATCGGGTGATAGTATTCACACTCAATTTATTGACAATAGTTAAAAAGTATTGATTAAATATATTGGAAATTTCTATAGAATCTTCCTTAACAATGTTTTCCACTTCAAGTACTGTATCAGTATGTTGTTTTAACCTTCTGGCCAGTTACTTCGTTTAGTATTTTCCAAGTTTTTTGGAGTTTTTCTTACTAATTTCAAAAAGATTTTTGTAATAATTATTTTTAAGTTCTCTTACGTCTGTATGTAATTTATTTCTAAAATTTCTACACGCTTGTTTAATTTTTCCGTTATTAGGATATATTTTTGTTTTACTATACAGTAAATTTTTAACGCGAATACGTTTACAATTGCTTATCCATGGTTTTAATTTTTTTAATTGTTTAAATTTCTGTTTTACCTCTCCTTTACACAACAAAATTTTCAATTGTAACATTTCAATAAACTTGTTAAAAGCGCATGAGGGATTCCGTTGACCATAGACATCTGCCCAGTAGTCCACAGGTTCTTATAGTTGGTGACCGACACACGTCCCCCAGCACACGCACCGCACCGCTATCATAGCAAGATCAGTCAAGCGAACTGTTTCTACGGTACTTAAAATAGCTTAAATTCTCATTAGATTACACTGACCGGAAGGAGATGCATTTAGACCGAAGATTTTTCATGTCTATTTATGTACTGTATTTACTTGATTAGAGCAACAGTGCAAATCCCTATAACGGCACCGGAAATACATTAGACCAAAAATATATTGCACTGGCCAGATGTAAACGCTTTTTGACCTAAGAAGACTTTTTAGGCGCACATAGTTAATATATTTTCTTAATCGGGTTGACAAAGCAAAGGCTGTTACTGCACCGACAATATTTTACCGAAAGTACATTATAATATTAGAAAGTTTACACTTTTTAACTAAAGTAGGTTTCCCAGAGCGAGTATGTATACATTGTTTCATTGTTGCAATAGCGGAAATTCTACTATGTAAAATAGGATTTATTAGAAAAAATGCTTCTTTACGCACTAGACCTGATATAAGAGCCAGTGGCAGTTTGATATTAATTATGATCCTCTTAACAATTGACACTGAAATAATAAGTACCTTAAACATGTCTACTTCCGAAAGATAAACGAGCAAGTGAATCTCCCTGAGCACAAAGAATTATCGTCAGTGACCGACCATGAATTGAGGAAGATCATTTGATCACTGAAAATAAAGACGTAATCGGGTCTGGACGAGATATCTACAAAGATTGTGAAATTCTGTTCTGAGGAACCCAGGAAACCGTTACTGCACATCTTCAACCTTTCACTGCGACAAGGGATTTTTCCTCAGAAAATGAAAGTTTCAAAGGTAATACCGCTTCATAAGTGTGGAAAAGAGACATGCGAATCTATAGGCCAATCTCTTTGCTCCCTGCCTTTTCAAAGTTGCTTGTGAAAGCAGTCCTCGTGCGGTTACTTCACCCTTGAGGAAAACAGACTCCTCATTGAGAGTCAGCACGTACTCGAGAACATGTAGATTCTCTCTGTCACCGGCTTAATTTGATAATAATCTGCCAATAAATATTCACTTCAAATTTGTTTCAATATAGAATGCTATATTTAATAAGTGAACATAAAATAAATATTACAAAAGTAAATAGTTACAAGAATATCGAGGAAAACCTTTGAAATCATCAAGAAATTATGAAATTTCAACATAAAGACAGCGTTAGATTATCAAAAGATTGGGGTCGTTGAATCTTTGTACTCAAGCCAATAACGACATAGCTCCGCCCCCTCCACACACTTTTACAGCCATACGTGCATCGGTTGCTTTAACCAGTTTTAGGTTAATGGCTCTCCACAGTGACATCGAAATTTCTCGGTGTTTTAATAATGTTAACTATATGTTGACTATATGTTAACTATATGTAAACAGTATGATTATGACCGAAACATCTGTAGTATTAGTTAGTGTACTAGTAATTATATAGTAATAATATATGAATGCTACTTATTAATTTTATCGAACAATTATTTAAAGTTTCTTTTTAAAAACTATCTTCAATAACTTTACACAAATTCCTGACGCAGTAGTCAAAGAGACTTTCGAAGATGGTACTTGGAACAAAATTATGCTGGTGGGAAGAAGCAAGAAAACCTCATTACGAATTTAAGAAGGCCAGAGACACGTACTGGAGGGACAATAACATCAATAACGTCGACTGCGGGACACAATAACATCAATAACGCCGGAAACCCTGCAACAATCACTTGGTTTATTCACCAGCGTCGGGCCCAAAGTTATGTAGCAAGCTGTCCTCCTTCTTTATCAATTCAAGGACTCGTCTTGGCAACAAGACACTTCCAAAGTTAAACTTGCCTGGTTATTACTTATGCGCTGTCGTAGTATTTTTATAAATTTTATGTTGATGAAAAACGAACTGTGTTGAATATTTTAATAAACAACACGACACCACACCCGGAAAAACAACAAGATAGTATTATCATCCTGGATCTCCTATCTACAACAGTTTATTTCCAGTTGAATCCCCCAGAGAGGCTTCGAAACGAGTAAACATTGGAAAAACTTTCCTGAGTAAGGGTAAAGCAAAGTTGCGATGTAACTTTTGTGACGCCATGTATCACTGTATCACCACCGCTAACCCCTCACGACAGTTCAATATTATGATGGAATTCTAACATAAAACTACTGTATTTAGTTGACCTGTAATGTAAAAAAACAATCCAGCAGTAAGATCTCTCTGATTTTACATTTCAGGAACCTCCTCGTAGGACAAATAGTCAATAATTGGTAAGAACTGAACGCCAGCATTTTTCTAGGTTTATGTTAATTTCGTCTTTGTTCTGTGAACTCTCATAATTGGAAACATTCAGAAAATATAACTGACAGATACTCAACATCGAAATTTGCTTCTATTTGCGACTCCCCTGTAGGGCTTTCGTTCCACAAATGTCTGGGTAATTAATGTGCGATAAAATATTATGTATGTTACTTTAAGATTGGGAAGAATTGTATCTTCCAGTTCTCTCTCGATTTGGAAGAAATGGTGGAATAATCCTGCATTAGATTATTCCAAGGCTGAGATTAATTCATAAAAACATATTTAAAAAAGATCCTTCTTCAATGGTGGATCGTTTTGTAAAGAACAGGGGTCAGAAAACTCAAGTGAAAAATTCTTCAACCCGGTAAAAAAGCTAAGCGTCTGGCACTCCAAATGCAGCCGAGACTTTCCCTAAAGAAGAGGATAAATTCTAAGTACGAAAAGGCTGAAAAAGATAACTTTCATAAGTTCTCATAACTGAATTAGTTAAAGCTCCTAAAACTCTAAAGGCGTTGAAATGAGCAATTGCTTCAAAAAAGTGTTTCCCGCTTCACAATTTTAACCGGAATTGAGCTATTAGGCGGTTTTATAACCCCCCCCCCCGGGACGGTTTTTTATTCCTCCCTTTCTGTTTTACGTGATTTTGATTTCCACGGTGACACAATGAGACATACTGAGCTTGAACTTCACGCATTCCCTGAGGCAGTTATCTAATACCCACTGATGTATTAAAGAAACTTACGAGTAGCTTTGATGGAAACTCTTTGACTAATTGTATCCCTTTGATTCTTATTGTAGGGCTTCACCCTCGCATAGCCTTCGTGTACTCCTTGTTAATCCCTTTTGTCCCTGCTAACTAATTGTGGTAAAACCCAATATTATTGTGATTTACATTAATACAGTTAGGCTAGTTGCACACACACACACCGATTTTGGACGACCGATTTTTTACCGGCCGTCCAAATTCCAATAGTGAACTGTCATTGGGGAAACGGAACCTGGCACACACGCCGACAGCTGATCGGCGCCGGTAAAATGCCGGTGAGCAGCCGGCCACTGCCACTGCGTACCGCCGTTGCCGGTGACAACTGTGGCGCACGTGACTAAACACATGCTGGCACACGCACCGATTGTTTACCGATCGTCCTCACAGCTCTCGCTCCGCCATCTTCACGAACAAATCCGTTTCGTTTGGTTGAAAATCGTCAAATTCAGCTGTTGTTTCATTGTCCAGGTTAATGTCCAAATGCACCGGTATAATAGTTTTTTTGTTTTAAAAATATCCATAAATCACTATACTCCTACTAAACTATTTTTTCAGGTATCTAGCGAGCGGGTGCACCTTTACCGACCTACATTATTCCTTCAGAGTTGGGATTTCCACTGCAAGGAAAATAATAAATGAAGTATGCCAAGCCATCTGGTTAGTTATGAAGAAAGCGTGTATACCTGAATTTACTAAAGATTATCTTGAAACCATCGCTTCGATTTTTTACCGACCGTCAAAAATCGGTGTGTGTGCAACTATCATTCAGTTCACTATTGGAATTTGGACGGCCGGTAAAAAATCGGTGTGTGTGCAACTATCCTCATTCAGTTCACTATTGGAATTTGGACGGCCGGTAAAAAATCGGTGTGTGTGCAACTATCCTCATTCAGTTCACTATTGGAATTTGGACGGCCGGTAAAAAATCGGTGTGTGTACAACTATCCTCATTCAGTTCACTATTGGAATTTGGACGGCCGGTAAAAAATCGGTGTGTGTACAACTATCCTCATTCAGTTCACTATTGGAATTTGGACGGCCGGTAAAAAATCGGTGTGTGTGCAACTATCCTCATTCAGTTCACTATTGGAATTTGGACGGCCGGTAAAAAATCGGTGTGTGTACAACTATCATTCAGTTCACTATTGGAATTTGGACGGCCGGTAAAAAATCGGTGTGTGTGCAACTATCCTCATTCAGTTCACTATTGGAATTTGGACGGCCGGTAAAAAATCGGTGTGTGTACAACTATCATTCAGTTCACTATTGGAATTTGGACGGCCGGTAAAAAATCGGTGTGTGTACAACTATCCTCATTCAGTTCACTATTGGAATTTGGACGGCCGGTAAAAAATCGGTGTGTGTACAACTATCCTCATTCAGTTCACTATTGGAATTTGGACGGCCGGTAAAAAATCGGTGTGTGTGCAACTATCATTCAGTTCACTATTGGAATTTGGACGGCCGGTAAAAAATCGGTGTGTGTGCAACTATCCTAAAGGATATTACGAGAAAAGGGTTTTCGTATCGGCTGCGTAATTATTTTACATTTGATTGGCACCAGCTTACTTTATGTATTTCTCTTTGTCTAAAACTATTGACCTTATTGAAACTAAACAAGAAGACTTTGCATTCATTTTTCTGTTAGTTACTTTTGTTTCGATCAACGCCTCAGTCGAGATAGTATAAATAAATTTCTAATTTAATTTTTTTTTTAAATATATTTACTTATTTAAATATACATGTAACGTATTCATATCTACATTATTATAAATATTGCTACTTTTATTTTGATTAATGTTTTATTTGATACATAATTTTGTTATTACCTAATTTTATTCATTATTCTATTTGTACACAATTGCAAAATCATCCTTCATATATATAAAATTCAACAAATACATTTTATCATTGAGGTTATCACCATAAAAAATATAAAAATGTGTAATAATAGTATTGATATTATTTTTGTATATATATATTTTTTATGGTGATAACCTCAATGATGAAATGTATTTGTTGAATTTTAAGGTTTGATTTTGTTTATTAGTCAGCACGTTTCATTACCCCGATTCTCTTGCTAATTACTGTACTTTTATAAATATTTGTTCGATCATATTATTCAGCTACTTATGCGAGAGCAATTGCATAACATGAAGTCACCTCAATAAATAGCGTTGGAAGACATGATTATCAATGAAGTTGTTCTGATTCGTCTGTTTGACTATCATGCACCTAAGAGAGTGATCAAACATTCTGATCCATGGAAATCTGATCAACCTCGTCAGTTACAAAAACTGAAAGATTCTGCCTTTTAAGGCCAAGCGAACTAAATGTATTCAGAATTTAAATGCCTTGAAGCACTACGAAAGCAGACAAAAAACATATCAGAAACGCCAAGGACAGGTTTTTTTTTGCAGGACATTGGCAAAGCAACAATCTACTAACACTGTTTGGGCAAAACTGAAAGACCTTGGCTTGGCAAAGTCCTGTCAGCACATGCTTATCCCCATTGATCTGAACATCATAAATGATCATTTCATCATCATCCCTGTAGATGTTTCTGGAGCTCGTAAGTATGCCACTGAGCTTGAGGCTGTCAGTTCTCGTTTATTCCTGTGTCTGAGGATGATTTCCTAAGAGCTATCACGAGGACAACCTGTAACTCAGCCGAAGCCGAGAATATTCCGATACGATTTCCTAAAGATGCGTTTCCTTTTGCACTTCCTATCACTGCAATTTTCAATATATCGTTGACTCTGAGTTTCGAAAGCTCTGGAAATCAACTTTTGTGAACCCTTTACCTAAGTTAATACACCCTAAATCACCTTCCGATTTCAGACCCAACATTAATCCTTCCAGCTCTGTCTTAGAGATAGTTGTATAACAGCAGTTTTATATCTAAGAGGTATAATATTCTTTCTTACTTTCATTCCGGTTTCTGTTTAAATTTTAGTACAACCACTGCACTTCTAAAACTTATAGATGATATTCATTTAGCAATGGACGGAAAACAGCTAACACTCTTGACTATATTCGACTTTTCTAAGTCATCTTCTTCTCGTCAAACTTAAACATGTGGGTTTTTCTGATGGTTGTGTCGGCCCGGTCAAATCTGTCCTTACTGAATACCACCAAAGTGTGCAATCAAGGGATAAGTACTCGATATGTAAAACTGCCTCTAGAGGAGTTCCACAAGGCTCTGTGTTTGGTCCATTACTATTTTCATTGCATATAGTCGAGGTAAAAACTGTAATAAGAATTTATAAACTTCAGTTATATGCCGATGAGTTGCAAATTTACACGCATATTCTACCAAACACATAAACGCTGCTGTAAATTTAATGAATAGTGAAATAGATGGCATTTCGAAATGGGCTTACAGAAATGGAATCAAGCTCAATGAAAGTAAAACTCGGACTATAGTTATTGCCTGCTCCAGAATCCGTAATACGAGTAATATTGGTTTGATTACTCCAGCTAAACTTAAAGGCCACAATAAATAACTACAATACAGTGATAATGTAATGAACTATGGACTAATTATGAGAAAACACTTGCGATGGACTGAACAGGTCCGTTACGAAATATAGAAGAGTCGGTCTTTGTTGGTATTAAAACTCTCCAACGTTTTTCTCTATTTTTACTCCTTAATGTGAAATTTATGCTGGTGAATACTCTAATTAAGCTGCATTTTAACTACTGTGACATTGTGTACAATGATATGAATGTTGAGCTATCGGACAGATTACAGAGAGCTCAACTAATGCAACCGGTTAAAAGAAATTATGGATCCATGGATAGATGAAGTGATCATGTTACTCCTTTTTTCCAGAAGCTATTCATAACCTAGGCTGAGCGAACTCCATAAATATCATAAATATCATATTCCTTTTCTTCATGCAATAATCACAACTGTCATCCATTTATTTGTCCGAAAGATTTATCTTCATCTCTGACATCTGTAAATGATCTACTCGTAAGAGATAATCTCCTCTTATATCCATTCCTATCCATCCCTCCAGTTTCTTCAATAAATCGTTCACTGTTGCTGTCTGCCGATTATGGAATGCTCATACCGATATCAGAAACTTTGGCATGCTTTTCGTTTCCGGACGGGTATGATGCTGTCTGGGTCACCTCTGCCATGCTTCGTCATTATTTTCATTAACGTCTTTAGTATTTTCTATAATTATCTGTATTATCTATGATTATAATATTAAAATATTATACATTGTATTGAGGTTGATTGTAAGAGAGGACTTTATAGTCCTACCTACGCTTCCTATAAAGGCAAGTTTTATTTCATTTATTTATCTAATTTCATTAATCAACTTGTTTTGAAAGTTACAGTTCATTGAAAAAAAAGCAATGGGATTAACAGATGGTGGAAACGGTTTTCGGAGGATATTCACTTGTTAACACAATATCGAACTATAGTGTCAAGTGTAAGTCAAGGTACATAAACATCACAATACCTTCGGAAATAAATACCGGTTATTCGCTTGTAAGTTTGGCAAACCGGTTTCAAATAGGTCATCAAGGACCTCCCGAAGAATGTAGAAAGGCTTTTCGGATAAAGTGGGCTTTAAAATTTATTTTAAACGTGCTGTGATAGTGAAATGCACAATTTCACTATCGAGAATTTTTGAGAAATATTGAGATTTTAAATAGAATTAGTTTGGACATGTCCAGAACAAGATCGTGGCGGTTTATAATATGGAAGCCATGCACACGAACTGAAAATCTCTTAATTAAAAAAGATCTTTGTAAGAGGAAAAGAAAGGTATGCAATATAAGAATTACAATTGATCTAAAAGACTCCCTACAGGTCTCAAACGAATGTTAAAACTCTCTTATATAAATGATTTGGTGTTCAAAAGCCATGGAACCAGATGGCTGAATCTACATAAACAAGTCAAAGTAACCTAGTTGGAGAACATTTTGGATGAGGAGTAGAGAGACATCAGGGCAAGAGGAATTGAATTCGGCTGCTTGACAAGGTTATTTACGTGGAAGTCCCATTCGATCATTGGAATCGATGAACTTTAAAAATTCTGTTGAGTTTGCAAATAATTGTAGTTTAGTATGAAAATCCCCGATCAAACGATTTTCGGATTCAGATTTGGTATAAGGTTCTCTGTTCCATAAGACATTAGCGGGGAGAGCTGGTTCGCAGTTTCTCCAGGTTTGTGAGAAAATCGTATAGATATCTGTACATTTTTTGTTGAGCGACGATAAGTGGTGGAAAAGGCAACTAGTATGAGTAGTTAAATATTAGTTAAATGACGGGAAAAAGAGTTTTATGCAAATTTAAGAACTGGTTACAATACATTGGGTTTAGCTTCAGTTCACCTTCCTCTTAAATGCCGCGTCTGGAGTCTGACGCTGTCACAGACTTGACTCCTGGAATCTGGAGTCATGTTCGTCTGAAGAGACATAAAAAAAGTCTTTCGACGTCTTCAGGTGTTTAGTACTGCAAATTTATTTATAGCAAGCTCGAAAACAGTTTTATTTTTTGAGTTATATTTTCCAGGCACCTTAAAGACACATTCCAATCCGTAACAAAATTTGTCACAGTAAAAGACGGCCTACATACGTCAAGGTCTCACTGGTTCAGAATCTACATCTACAGCTTACAACTGCTAGTCAAAGTCAACTTTATAGTATTGTATTTTTATATGGGTACTTCAAAATGAGCAAGTATTAATTCATATTATCTATGCATATTTCGGTAAACATTTTCTGAAAATTTACTTTAAATAGTCAAACCTGAATTAATCTGTTTTTAGTTGATTTCGTGAGAATCAAATAAATATTTTCGTACATTGAGAAAATATCTTTTGTGATCAAATGCCTCTTTTTATAATTAAACACTACTAAAGGGGGTAATTTTTCAGGATAATACAATATCCATTTTTATGATATTTAAGATGTGTTTTGTTAAATTCCTACGATTATCGTTTTCTACTGACTCCTCAAACGATGTCTTCCCTTAGTAGGTAGAGAGGCAGGGGTACAATATACGTGATTTTCTAGCCCTGTTGTTAATATGCGCGTATTTGCTAATATAAATTTAAATAAAGCAGATATGTTGGGAAGGAATGATTAGATATGCATGTTAAATTTTACTCCAGTTCACCTGTCGGACCCAGGTGCTACTTACGTGCAGCGCCTGAAATCTGATGCTGTTGCAGACTTGACTCCTGAAATCTGGAGTCATGTTCGTCTGAAGGGATCCAAAAATAGTCGGTGACGAAGAACGAAGACGCTCAAAACGAACCCCCCTCGCATCGTTTTGACATCAGAGACACCCAGACTACCAAAATATAGTGTAATCTAGGTGAAAAGGTATTCTCATTGTCTCATCAGGTGCAAAATTGTAGGTACACAATCAGATTTCAGATGCTGCACGTAAGAGGAAGGTGAACTAGAGCTAAATTCAACATTCACATAAATTTAAATATTAAAATTGATAGGTAATTTTCATATCATAAAAATATACTGTTTACTGTTATTAATGTTTCTTACAATGTTAAATTAGAATCATAGGTAAAAATGTTAAATAATCTCCAATCTACTGTAACTAATATTTGGGCGCCAGAAAGTATTTAAATAGTTAACATTGGAGTTACAACTTTAAAGATTGAGATAGTTCAGTTTCTCATTGAGTGCACATTTTTTTGTTCGGATATTGATATCAATTAAATTTTATTTAATTGATTAAATAAAATTTACGTGTTTCTATTTTTGACAATCGTATATAATGCTGTTTAGCTTCAAAACCATTCAGTGACTGCAGACTTTACACTGGCTACAGAAATACACGTTGAATGTTGGTCTAAAAACAAGTAAGTGGCGATTAAATAAAGATTGCTCTTGTTTTGTAGAATAGCAGAGAAATTCGGTAAACATTTAAATGTAACATGACAAACCGCAGCACTACTAATTAAGGGTTAGAATGTGGTACATAGAGGATAATAAAACAAATTAACGTATCCACTTTTGTATGTCCAAATGGAGTTTCGTGCATTCGGTACGCAAGATTAAGCCGACACACACACGCTGTATAGCACGTGTGTATAGCAAAAATGTTCTATAGCTCGTTGCTGGTGTTGGTTTGATGTTGTGTGTTGAGATTTGTTTGATTGTGTGTTTATTTATGATTGTTATATAGGTGATATTTGTATTTTTGCTGTGTTGTTGAGGTTTGGCATTTTGTTAAAATTACAATTTCTAGTAGTAAAACTTAATTCGATAAAAATAACTAGCTGCCACGAAGCTTAAATTGTGTATGGTATTGTATATTCATATTACCCTAACCCTCGCGCGCCTTTTTGGGTGATTGGGTGTAGGAAACATTGTAAGCTTTGTAAATTTGTTGAATAAAAGATTTTTGACTTTGACTTTGACTTGACACACTCGGAATTCTGAAAGAACGATAGTAAGTGACGTCTACTTAGCGAACTTTACAATACTTAAAAGATTTCTCCATTCGGTACTTCAATACACATTAAAAAAGGCACTACAGGGTTTTTAATCTGTATGCTACAAGTTCGGGAGTGGCTAATTTGTGAAAATAGATTTCAATAATTATCTTGAATTTTACAGTGGTTAATAATATTTAAGTCTACTTAAAGGTACATACACGTATTATATACATAACCACAAAAAGTTTAAGAGAGTATAAACGGGTAGTAAATTAGGTACTGGTAGTCTGGATATATTCTAAACAGATTGAGATATCAATGTACAACCTTAACCATACTTATTAAAATACTTTTTGGAGGATAAAAAAATCACACGATAAGGGATGCGGTTTGAAAATTTAAACTTACTCCCTCTAGCCCCTTTGAAAAAGGGGTGAACGTTTTTATCCTCCGAAAAAATAAAAAAAAGTATTTTAGAGAGTATGGTGAAAGCTGTATATTGATCAGTTTTTAATATTTCCAGGCGTATTAGGACCTAAATTATACCCTGATATGTAAGGGGTTATTTACCCATAACTTTAGCTAGGAACGTTATAGAGATTCATGTCAATATTTTTATACTGAAGAACCTTTAAACTAATATGTCGCAAGATAGGGCTTGCATTTTGAAAATTTAAAATTACCCCCTTTTATCCCCCTTTGAAAAGGGAATAAAAGTTTTTTTATCCTAAAAAAATCCAAAAATGTATTTTAATAAGTATGGCAAAGTTTCTACATCGATATCTTAACCCATTTGGAATATATATAGATATATCAGGGTTTATGTTACACCCTGTATATAATATAAGTTATTTTTATCATCTAACCTCCATTCCTATATCCCGATCTCAAGAATTGCTAACAATAATGTGGTTGTAATAAAAACTCCACTGCAGTATATACAGAGTAGGCGTACGACACACCTCGTGTTAATTAACAGGCTTCACTAAAGTTGCATACAACATTTCAAATATATAACACATTTAATTCTCAAGGTGTCATGTGGTAAATATACAGACGGACGTCGTATAGAAAAGAACCTGACACAAAAATTACACTCAGCCAAAATCCATGGTTGGACATACACCATCACCGATCACATTCTTGTCTACGTAAAATAAGTCTTATGCAAGATTTAAAGTCTACGGTTGAAACCTTTCACCGGATATCTTGCCACATGTTACATTCACATTTTTCTTATTAAGTTATGTTTAATAGCAGTAGTCAAATAATAGAAGTTTCGATTAGGTAGGAAGGCTGATACAACGCAAGCGTGCTGATATAAAATTTTGCCACCGAATTTGAACATTAACTTAACTCTACTGTATTTCTCTTTACTATATAAATAAAACATTATACTTCTTCAAATCCTGTTTGATTTTACACAGTTTGTCTACAAATTTATTTATTTTGTAATTTTCTCTTGCCGTTACGTTTATCCAAAAGGCAAAAGTAAAAGTATTCGCAAACGCTCTGCAAAATCCTGTGGAGTTATATGCACCATCATCGAACTCAGTGTAGCTCATATAGAAATTAAGCTTCATGCAAAATTTCAAATCTATAGATAATTTAGTTTTTGAGCTATTTTGCTGACAGACAGACAGAAATTACATTTTTCCAGCCTCTTGAGTAATACGTTTCGCTAAAGCTCAGTCAATTAATAAAAGCAAGCGCTAATAGAACACAAGGTTAGATCTGATGCTGTTAAAACAAGAGCACACCCAACAGGTTCAAGAACACCCAACAACAAAGCCTCGAGAGAGAGTGGAAAACTAAGCCGCATCGCTACGTCAATCCTCGCTTTGTTGGAAAGCTTACAAAGAACAAGTCAATCAGCTCTTCTTCATCCTTTGATCCATTCAATTTCTTAAAAAGTTTTCACGGAACCTAAAAGTATAGTACATTAAACTCTTATAATTTGGTTCAACTCATATGATTTTATTTTTCATAAATATCTATGAAGATGGTCTATTATAATTAAAATCTGTACAACAAATGAGAAGTAAAATTTCTCACTATAAATAAAATTAATCAATTCTGTTATCGATTGGGCCAAGGTGACCATAATGTGACTTGCAAACAGTTGTGGAACAAAGACAGTTCCTTGTAGGACTCTTAACGAAGGAGAGGACTTGACTGTCACCAAACAATGTGAAGGCGATTAGTTTTAAGATAACTACTAAATTAACTGAGAAGTGAAGTGGATAAGGAAATGATGAAAGAAATATGTGTGCGGAGGGGTGATGGGTGGTCGAGGGTGGGTGAGTGAGTGGGTGGGTGGGCGGTGTATTGATCAGCAACAGGTAGACTAACAGGTGGTGCTGACCTCCCCCTCCTACATCCCCTCAATCCCCTTCAAATTGGAATACGCTATTATCAAAATGATATTGTAATTTGTTTGAATTACTCGGATAACTTTCAGTTTTGGAGCTTTGTTGGAACGCAGTCGAGTGTTAAGGCATACTACGATTGATCAACTAATGCTGCATATGAATGTACACAATGATTGTTATAATTTAAAAAGTAGTAACTTCAACACACAACTACTGTCAAGGCATCATTCAAACATTCACTTAAGCTTAGTCTGTGAGAGTTCACGTAGTGTATATAGATTTACAAAACAAACCTAATTGTTTACAAATCTGCAATAAATTTAGAATAATAATTCATATTATTATTAAGATTATTTAAACCGATAATTAATTCACTTCGATAGAACAAATCTTGCATCTAATTCAAGTTGGAATGTTTAGTTTAGCTTTATTTCACATTCCGCTTAGCTCAACAGCATCCGAAATCTGACGCTGTCACAGACTTGATTTCTAGAAACTTAAGAGTCAACGTCCCACTGAAGAGATCCTAAAAAGCGGACTAAGGAGCTCAAAACGCATCCGAAATCTGACACTGTCACAGACTTGATTTCTAGAAACTTAAGAGTCAACGTCCCACTGAAGAGATCCTAAAAAGCGGACTAAGGAGCTCAAAACGCATCCGAAATCTGACACTGTCACATACTTGATTTCTAGAAACTTAAGAGTCAACGTCCCACTGAAGAGATCATAAAAAGCGGACTAAGGAGCTCAAAACGCATCCGAAATCTGACACTGTCACAGACTTGATTTCTAGAAACTTAAGAGTCAACGTCCCACTGAAGAGATCCTAAAAAGCGGACTAAGGAGCTCAAAACGAACTGTGCATCGTTTCGACATCAGAAACTCCTCGAGTACCAAAACATGTAATATAGATGAAGAGGTGTTCTCATTGTCTCATCAGGTGTACAATTGAGTGCACTACGATGTTTAAAACACGATCCCATGTCACGGGGGAGCGACCGAGTTTTCTACACATAACGCAGCTGTGGTGGGAAGGGGGTGATTCAGCACGAATGACGAGTTCAGCTCCATTTCACTTTCCGCTTTTTACAAATCTGACGTTACAGTCAGTGGAAGGTAAAATGTAGCTGAACTCAACATGCGCACTTGAATTAGTTACTACAAGTGTTATTTTTCACAGTGAGTTCATTGTCAGTTTAAACGAGCATCTTAATAATAATATGAATATAATAAGATTTATCCTGAATTTATCGCAAAGATTTGTAAGAAGTTAAGTTTGTTTTGTACATTTATATGCACTGCGTGAACTCTTTCAGACTGAGCATAAGTGAATGTTTGAAGGATGCCTTGACAGCAATTGTGTGATGAAGTTACTATTAAAAAAGCTCTAGTCAAACATTGTGTGTATTCGTTTACGGCATTAATTTATAGCCTGAATTGTAGAATCCTTCGTTATTATTTGTCGCAGCGAAATAAATTTGGTATCAAAATGTTTATATTAAAGTGACCCACATTTCACTATCCCTTTAAAGTATTCAAACAATCATCAATTCATCTCAGAATCTACTGATGAACTTGTTGTGACGCTTATTTATTTCCCAAGACATGTTTTTGCAGTAGAGAATTATACTATTTATGAAGTACGTTTGGAGGAAATTGTTATTTTCAGGTATTGTTGTTAGATTGATAACATAGAAACACATTTTTGGATTAAATTAAACATAAAATCTAATTTGTAAATTCCTTACAATCATGAATTAATTAGTACTAAAAGTAACGATTATGTCTCGCGAATTGAACCTTCTCGCAACTAGAATATCCAGTGCCTTAAAATCCCTTAATCTCGTTTCGACTTTGATCACAAAGTCAGATCCGGAATTTTTCATTCGTGAGGCAACGAAATGGTGAACATCATTTTACAAATTGACTACCACAATTTTACAATGTACCAGGCAGTCTCTTAAAGTCAGTTGACATTTTCTTGCACTTCTTAAATTAAGAAAATGAAAGCTTACTTTTAAGTGAAGTTGTGAGTACAGGTAAATACAAGTAACTGAATGTAATGAAATAATTATTTATACATACTGTGATAGAATCCCTTGAGTAGGTACTGTATAAGTTTAAGAATTGACACTGATATATAGGGTGTTCATTTTAATTGTGGGTTGATGCACTGTAAATATCCTGATACATCGAATCTTGATCTCATCAGGTGATGATTTCTTTAAAAAACTATACTTTGATCTAGATCTGTTCCACTGTTATTGATCGCTTACTCAAGCGATCTCCTCAACGAATGTAAGGAACGAATATTAGGACTCACCTGTGTCCACAATGACGTCTATCAGGTCCATGCTCTTGGCGAAGGCGTCTCGAAGATTGATGTGATGGAAGGAGACGATACTGCCCTCGCGCTTGGCCCTCTCCAAGGCCTCCCGACGCTTGAGCGCCTTCTCGCGCCGCATCTGATTCTTGTAGAACTCGGCGAAGTTGTTGACTATGATGGGAATGGGCAACGCAATGACCAGGACTCCACAGATACAGCAGACACTACCGATCACTTTCCCCAATGGAGTAGTGGGGTAGATGTCTCCATATCCGACTGTGGTCATGGTGATCCCTGCCCACCAGAAGGTCTCCGGGATCGAGATAAACTTGGTGCCTGGTTCCTCCTTCTCGGCGAAGTAAGCGAGGCTCGAGAAGATCAGAACTCCCATCGCGAGGAAGAGCATCAGAAGACCCAACTCTTTGTACGAGTTTCTCAAGGTGAACCCGAGACTCTGGAGGCCTGTAGAGTGCCTCGCCAGTTTCAGGATCCTCAGTATCCTCATGATCCTGAAGATCTGTACGACCCTCCTCACGTCTTGAAATTGGTCCGTTGCGTTTTTATTGGTCTCAACGAGAAATAACGATACGTAATACGGAAGAATCGCTAACAGATCTATAACGTTTAGGCCACCCTTGAAGAACTTCCACTTGTTCGGAGATGCACTGAACCTCAACACGTACTCGAGGGTGAACCACGTGATACAGACGGCCTCCACCATCGCCAGCTGAGGATTGTCTTGGACGGCACCTTTCTCGTCATTCACTTGCATCTGAGGTATTGTGTTCAGCGTCAGGGCTATCGTGGACAATACGATGAATAATATTGAGATAACGGCTATCACCTGAAACCAACACCCCAACAATATAGATTACCGAGCTTGAGAGGTCTGAAGTCTTCTCGAGTAAGAGTGACTGCAAATGTTTGGAAGACATTGCTCGGGAAGCACTCTTAGGAGAAGGGTGAACATGTTTTGAACGACAATTGATGACATAAATGTACCCAAGCCGTACATTGTCGTATCTGCATTAAAGAAGAATAGCTATTGGAAGAAAGACACCAATAGTTTTGGTCGATGACATAGAATTCATCAGAAACGTCCTTCACAACATCCTCTGATGTTAATTTTACATCAGTGAGATTTCTGTACAAAGAACTTAACATTTGGGAATATAAAAATATCAATTTGGTCACTAATGTTATATTTCTTTTTCAAAAATGTGAAACAAGTAATATAGAATTTACTTTATATATTAATAAACTACCATTAAATGACGATAAGTTTAACAATTATTATTAAAAATGAATAAAACAAAGTAAATTATTCAGAACTATTACGAAAGTAACGTATATTTTAAGCTAAAATACAGTATAATAGCCAAGTTTGAAGCTCTCAGAATACTGTACTAGTAAAACGAAACATTTATGACTATATTGAAAAGAAATTCTTTTAGCTTGTTTATTGCATATCTGTTGATAATTGAAAATTATCAAGACACTACGGCTATGGTATGTTTAAATATTGTTATTAACTTAAATATTAAAAAAATATAGTAGTATTTATGTACTTGTAGTAATATGTAATAATTCTGAGTTTTGTTGTCTTCCAAGTTTCATAACTGTAATTATCAAACTCATCTTTAAAGTTCAGTACGTCACAAATCTACATTTTAATCCAAGGTTAAGTCAATAAAAAATCTGAAAACAAGTGTTATGTACACTACAGAGCTATGCGGCAACGAACTGCATACAGCAGAAGCCACAAGTCTACAACCAGCATTTATATAGTGTATTACACCGTTAGTTCAGTGTTAGTATGTTAGTTTAGCACAACTGCAGTGCACGGTCACCCAGCGACATAGCAAAGCGTTAAGTTAGGTTAGGTTAGGTTAGAAGACAGAACAGAGAAGAGAGCAGAAGAAGAACAAATAACAACCAATCGCAGACCATTCTCCAGTGCCAACAGAATCTTGTCTAGTTTTAACGACAACATACTGTATGGAATCGACGACAGTAGGAGTTCAGAATCCCACAAACGTAATTCATAACACAATTGCTGTTTGTTTTTAAATCTTCAAGTTTAGTAATAATAGATTCTATGGAATTATTAAGAATTATTTAGTAGTTTTACATGAATTTAATAAAACATTTGAAATAAAGTAGAGGCCATTTTTGTGATCATCTCGACAAATTTGGATATTATAGTTTAATTTCCATCATCAATGGACAATATTTTATAAATCTTTAGTTACTATAACGTGAATGAAAGGATTTTTATTTCTATACGTATATTACAAGTACGATTTATATAATGTAGAAATACATTTGCAATAAAGTGATTTAAAATTATTTTAAATAAATTAAAAAGCTCTATCACTGCTGTCTAAAAACAGTTTTAAACACCAAAGTTTGAAATAATTAAAATTTATGTTTTTGTTTAATTTATTTAAATATTATTTTAATGTTAGAGAATATAAACATTATTTCAGTTGAATTTAGATTTATTTTTATAATTCATGTATTATATTGTGGTAAATTGATTTAATAATTTTTAACTATTTTATTTTGTAAATAATAGATTATTTTAAAATATCAGTAATTATTAATATAAAAACTTAAAATTTCAGTTTTATGTTGTATGGTCTATCTGATTTGAAATCGAAGATTCTTTTGTTTCCTACCAAAACACTTGGCAAACTGGCCTCCTCTCCTATTGGATGGGATGGTGGCGCAGTCTGCTCTCGAGCGCGTTACATTCCTTAATTACAAACGGCTCAAGAGAAAACTACGCGAAGGATGGAGTGGGAGGATAAACGGAGTGAATGTTGTGTTTCTATATGGTATACTAAGTATTACGTATGATTGGTAATCAATATAAAAATGTTGTGGTGAATATTATAGTCTAATAAATCTATATTAAAAATATCACATATATTATTTACATAATGTATAATATAATAAATATATATTTGGCAATGTATTCAATTGTACGACTTTTACTACACAATTATTATTATTTAACAAAAAAATTACAATAATAACAATTGAGTTTAAGATAATAAAAATTCATATCTAAAATTGTCATATACCTAGTGAATCTATTTAAATTTTTTAGCGATAATATGTAACGAATGATAGTTAAATTATAAGTAAAATAGCAAAATGTTTAAATCGCATAAAATCGTGGAAAATAATTTAAATTAAAATATAATTCCACATGAAATAAATTTTTCCTCACGTGCAATCCAAAATTCATGACATTAACTATTAAATACGTAAACATTTAGTTTATTTAAATTTTAATGTACTTTTAAACACAAATTAAATTATTGAAGAAATAAGATTATAATAAAAAAATATTAAAAAACCTGTATTCAATGTAGAGGTTTATTTAATATTTCCAGTTAAGTTGTATCGAAGAAAAAATAATTTAAGAGTTTAATCCTCATAACTACGTTTATTCTATTTGTGTAACTGTTTTGATTCATTGTTATAATATTCTTATAATGTTGGGTATTTGCATTAGATAAGATTGGGAGGAAGAGAGAGAAGAGGTGGGCCGAGGTTTGCCGAGGTTTAACGAGGGAATGCCGAAGCCCACGGTGGGGTCGTGATCGTCGCGTCACCCATTCCCCCACAGTAAGCCATAGACCAGCAACCATCAACGTGGCAGTGAGGCACATCTAGAACAGGCAACAACACAACAACAACAAAAACAACAACAACAGCAACAACCGGCCGACCACAGTTAGTCGAGTTAACGCATCCGCGAACAAAACCCAAAATGATAAAGTAAAATAAAGATGCAGATTATGATAATAATGGAGGTGACAAATGAACTCAGAGAATCAACAGCATGATCAAAATAGAAAGGAAAAATTTAATCCATGGAGCAAAATTCTAAAAATTGAAAATACTACCATTTCCAAAATGACTGAAGACAAATTGATATTTTAACAGTATAAATAACGAATAGTTTGACTTTTAGGCTCTCCTAAGTAATATCATTAAATTAAATCATATTTTAAATAAAACTAATAAGTATAAAAGTCCCTGGTTTGTAAAACGATGTCCATTAAAAATTAAGTTAAAATGCCACATATATATTAGAAATAAATTTAAAGTAGTTTAATGTACAGTTTGCCATGTAATAAATAGTTTTGATAATTTTTTCATAAATATTACTTTTATTGTATGAAAAAGAGATAACTTTGCATAGCTTTACAAATGAAACCTATAATACACATCATCCAATACATTGAGTAAATTGAAGTATTTGCAATACAAAACATTACGATTAATCCTGCAAGTAATGTACCAACCAATTATTAAGTATAATTTTTTACACATTTCAATATGTAAATTATTTGAATGACTATAGACACATGCTACAGTGAATATATCAGCAATGAGCATAAACACGAATGCAACAAAAAACATCGATGTAACAAACAAAACATATTTATTGAATAATTACAATATCAACATATATTATGTTAAGCACCAGGAAGTAAATAAACTGTTTGAGAAAAATTTATTAGACAATGAAAAGTAATCATATTTGTATGTGAAATATTAACTTACGCTAAGTGAAAGAATTTCTCCAAATATTCTAAGCTGAAGCATGTTATTAACACAAAACTAAAATGTGTGATGTATGTGTATAAGAAATGGAGGTATGTATTTAAAAAAGAGAAGGAAGAGAAGTATTTTATGTTATAAAAGTAGAACAGTAGAAGGCGAAGCGTAGAGCAAAAGCGACTAACTCATACCAGGCCTCTCAGAATATAGTTGTGACATTGCAAACGAATTGTAAGCATTGATAAATATTTAGACACATATCAGTATTATATATATATATATATATATATATATATATATATATATATATATATATATATATATATATATATATATCTTGTCCACTATTTGGACTGTCAGGATAGGTATACTTGCACAATACCGCAGTTGTAAAAATTCTCAAAAAATAAAAATAATAACTCAGTATTTTTGGTTGGACACGCATTTGTGTGTAATCCTGATATGTATTTGTTTTAAGAATACTTATATTTAATTATTTTAAACTCTCCATCTACTGCTGACGTTTGTAAACTAATAATGGCCATCAAGACAGACATGAGCGCCAAAGATGTTTAGTTTTGAACCTAATCATAAAAGCACATGTTAGCTTTAGATAAAATAATGTTTATTTACATTGTTCAGCACTATTTCTTATATTTTACTCGAAATATTAGTACAGCCATTCACTTGTTTCACTACAGTTAGATTTACATAAGCGATTCTCTGTCATATGTTATTGAAAAATTGTATTTCAAAATTTTGGGTTTGCGGCGCACCCCCGTAAATCCGCACGATAATCCGACATATCATCCATTATCGGAGTATAGAATATAAAATATCACTTTCTATATGTATTGAATTAACAGTACCACATCAAATTTGCTACCTAAGAAGTTGTGAGGATAATGGCCTTCATTTCGGTTATACTTTTTTTTTTTTTTTTTTTTTTTTTTTTTGAGACTAAAGCCTAATATTTCCATACTGTCAATTCATCTCATCAATGAAGCAGCTTTTAAACTAACTCTAAATATCGAACAAACTGTATCAGTACAAAATCTGGCATCGAATATAAAATTGCGTAGATTGGAGAATTGTCTAAATCAAATGAATAAGGTTAAAATGCAAACATTCCAATGGAGGCCACTAATCGGAATGACATAAGTGAAAACATAGACTCACAAGGAGATCGAGTGTTTTAACCAAATCAATAGAGAAGAGGAGGGCCACAAGGAGCAGTTTATGGTCCCGACTGACGTCAGTAGGCCGCCGTAAACCCTAGTATCGATACTCGTCCCCGGCCCGCAGTAATACCGCCGCCTGTCCCTTCTCGTCTACGTTATATTTTACGAGCAAGCCCACCAGCTATTTCAATATTTTAAAGGGTAGAGGGCAGATTGATTTGATCTCCTTCTTTAACTTATGCAAATGTCCACGTGTTCTAAGTATAACTAGAGGAAGTTATTCAAGTAAAGATCATGTATCATATTTAGGTATCTTTCCCTCCACTTGTTTTACTGACGAACTTGAATGCTGTTATTAGTACTGTGAAATATACGCTTCTAAATCCACGGACGGTTGTTTTCAAGCGTCAGCAATAAATTTACTTGAGTAAAATTTTAAAGTTTCGGCCTACTAAATAAATGTGGTGACCGTTAAAATTTAAATGTTAGACTACATGATTATAATATTATTAGTTTAATCGTATATTTCACAAATTAAGAAAAAGAACCAGGTGTTATTAAAAAAGTTGAAGACACTTTAGGACGTTTATTTCCGTATTTTTAAGAAATAATCGTCAACAGAAACTCAGCATACGATTTTTAATTAACAAGAGTAACCTTAATCTAGATTTTTGTATTTCAAAATTTAACATTGTCATCCGTTTTAACGAAATGTATCATCAATATATTTAAATTGGCCTTAGTTTTGAAAATTATTATTCAAACTTAAGAAATATTTTAATAATTTACACTACAAATCCCAAATAAAACTTAAGTTTGTACCTCAGATGGTTTATTAGGTAAATAATAAATTGACATGAAACTAAAACTTTTAAGACATATGTCCATGAGATCTTTTCTCTTGGTTTTCGAACGTTTAAAAGCTATATAACAAACTCCTTTACAATAATTTTGAATCTTTCACATACTATATTATTATATATCGCCTTTATATTCAATCCATATAACTATATGAAGCCGTTCCATAATTTTTATACCTCATATGTTCAACCTGGCACAAGTTTCTTTCACTTATTTACATCTGAAATGTATAAAAGGGTAAATCTCTGTACAAAGTATCTCACCAAAACATAATCTAAACCGTTCTTAGTACGGCTCTGTGTAGAAAACAATGAGAGAAAAATGAGCAAAAATTGAAGGAGGTTGTTCAGGTCAAAATATATTCAGCCTAATTTTAAGAGTTCGTCTTAATTACGTAATTTACTGTGATCATATTCGCCGCAGGTGGCAACATTAAACAGATCTTGAGTATCCAGTTAACTCTAAGGAAAATCTAAGGAAAATTAACTCTTTGTTTTGTTACTTTGTTTGCTTACAATTATTAAAAACAATTTAATTTCAACGGTTAGTTTGTTATCCCATACATATAGGATAAACACATCCTAATAATTAGTAATATAACTAAAAAATATCAAATGTACCATTCCTTTGAACGCTTGTATTAACACCTAACACCTTCTTGTACTACAATAACGATGACATCTTTCACTACGAGCACATTACTCTTATAAGTTAGGATCTGAAGATATGATAGAATACAAATTAGTTTCTGAACGGAAGTAATGGAGGAGGGGGAGTGAAATGAAGTTAAAAGACACAGAATGAAATACAAAACAACTGAGGATACCCCCCACCCACGCGATGCAGTTTGTTTGAACACAAAACTAATCTACTAACTGATACCATTGTTTCCTTTTTTACAGCAACATTCATTATACGGCTGTCATTTATCTAAAGTGTTATTTGTGTATTTAGTTGATTGAAGTTCTGTGTATATTTCACACAATACTTTGAATATAAAGACAAACTTATTTCTTTAAGAGAGACCTAGCGTTATGAGGTAATGAGAGAGTTATGGTATGAATGAATGAGGCTGGCCAGAGTACAATAATGGTAAATTATAGTTTATAATAAGTTACGGTAAAAACAATCGTAATAAAATCTTCATATACTGTGTTAATTTGTATGAGTCTAAGCTAATTATCTCCACTTCAGGAAAAATTGAGTATAATTCCACCCTAATTGGATATCTTCTCAGCCACATGCGAAATTCCAAGATCTGTGTCTGTACGTATTGACACAAGAACTGTTTTCGAATTCAAAGTTATAAGTATAAATTAACAAATCATGAAGTAAGATTGTTCTTACCTTTTAGTTTTCAATAAACCAAGATCGTTCAGTTTTACACATGACCGACACTTCTGCTCAAGTGGTTTCATTTATTTCTTATTAATAAATGTTTTGGATTAAGGTTAAACTGTTAAGCGGGTTTGTTTTCTTTCCCTTGCTCATTAAGCCTCCATTTTATTCGATTCCTTTGTTGTTGGAATTTATGTTTGCAGTTTGACCATCCTCTACGGCCATCCGATAAGTCAAGCATCGGGATGAAAATATCCAGTCAATGGGGAATTAATAATTTTTGAAGGAAATGTGAATATTGAGTGATTTTCGGGTGTTTTCAAGGCTAAACTGTAAGGTCATTTAGTAGGTGAACATTCCCAGAAAATTCCTTATGGCATAAAGTCAATTTGGTATTATAATTTTCTTATGTAACGGATTGAAAATTATAGCCTCCTACTATATCTGCAAAGTCTTCTTTCTACAGAATGTCGTCTGGCCGAGAGAAAGGTCCATTAGGAACCCAGATACCAGTGAAGCTATTTACAAAGTGACTAAACTGTTGATCTGTACAATATGAACTTCGACGGCTTCCAAATGCGACCTTGCGGCATGTACACCCCACGTGAACTACGGCGACAAGCGTCCTATTTATGATATCCTCACGTTTGAGACACGTATATTTGGGTATATCAGTCTTTACCCACGTGGGAGTTGAGTTCGTGTGTAAATAGTTCGCATGTTGACAAGATGGTAAATTATCATAACAGCCACATAACATATTTAAGGCTCGTTTTGTGTCAGAGTACTATTATGAGGGCATTAACATTGTCTTCTCTAGTGTCTGATCTTGGCTCGAGTTCTAGCGAGGAGTTATTGCTAAGTGAATGTAGACTCTTAGGCAGACCCCATATGCTTATAGGATTCATGTCCAGAGATCTCAAAGATAGTTATATATTTTATCCCAAGACAGTAAGTGAGAATCGAGCGAATTAGACAGTATTCAGTATTATGGGTGGCAGTGATTTGTTGTACTGTTCTATTTTACATGCAGTGGTCAAGTGTACAGGTAGTGATCTATTGTACAGGTAGTGGTCTACTGTACAGGCAGTGGTCTACTGTACAGGCAGTGATCTATTGTACAGGCAGTGGTCAAGTGTACAGGCAGTGATCTATTGTACAGGCAGTGGTCTACTGTACAGGCAGTGATCTATTGTACAGGCAGTGATCTATTGTACAGGCAGTGGTCTACTGTACAGGCAGTGATCTATTGTACGGGCAGTGATCTACTGTACAGGCAGTGATCTATTGTACAGGCAGTGATCTATTGTACAGGCAGTGATCTACTGTACAGGCAGTGGTCTACTGTACAGGCAGTGATCTATTGTACGGGCAGTGGTTTAGTGTACACGCAGTGATCTAGTGTAAAGGCAGTGGTCTAGTGTACAGGCAGTGATCTATTCTACACGCAGTGGTCTAGTGTACACGCAGTGATCTAGTGTAAAGGCAGTGGTATAGTGTAAAGGCAGTAATCTATTGTATGGGCAGTGGTCTAGTGTACACGCAGTGATCTAGTGTAAAGGCAGTGGTCTAGTGTACAGGCAGTGATCTAGTGTAAAGGCAGTGGTCTAGTGTACAGGCAGTGGTCTAGTGTAAAGGCAGTGGTCTAGTGTAAAGGCAGTGGTCTAGTGTACAGGCAGTGATCTAGTGTAAAGGCAGTGGTCTAGTGTACAGGCAGTGGTCTAGTGTAAAGGCAGTGGTCTAGTGTACACGCAGTGATCTAGTGTAAAGGCAGTGGTATAGTGTAAAGGCAGTGGTCTAGTGTACACGCAGTGATCTAGTGTAAAGGCAGTGGTATAGTGTAAAGACAGTAATCTATTGTACGGGCAGTGGTCTAGTGTACACGCAGTGATCTAGTGTAAAGGCAGTGGTCTAGTGTACAGGCAGTGATCTAGTGTAAAGGCAGTGGTCTAGTGTACAGGCAGTGGTCTAGTGTACAGGCAGTGATCTAGTGTAAAGGCAGTGGTCTAGTGTACAGGCAGTGATCTAGTGTAAAGGCAGTGGTCTAGTGTACAGGCAGTGGTCTAGTGTAAAGGCAGTGGTCTAGTGTACAGGCAGTGATCTAGTGTAAAGGCAGTGGTCTAGTGTACAGGCAGTGGTCTAGTGTACAGGCAGTGATCTAGTGTAAAGGCAGTGGTCTAGTGTACAGGCAGTGGTCTAGTGTACAGGCAGTGGTCTAGTGTACAGGCAGTGATCTAGTGTAAAGGCAGTGGTCTAGTGTACAGGCAGTGGTCTAGTGTACAGGCAGTGGTCTAGTGTACAGGCAGTGATCTAGTGTAAAGGCAGTGGTCTAGTGTACAGGCAGTGGTCTAGTGTACAGGCAGTGGTCTAGTGTACAGGCAGTGGTCTAGTGTACAGGCAGTGATCTAGTGTAAAGGCAGTGGTCTAGTGTACAGGCAGTGGTCTAGTGTACACGCAGTGATCTAGTGTAAAGGCAGTGGTATAGTGTAAAGACAGTAATCTATTGTACGGGCAGTGGTCTAGTGTACACGCAGTGATCTAGTGTAAAGGCAGTGGTCTAGTGTACAGGCAGTGATCTAGTGTAAAGGCAGTGGTCTAGTGTACAGGCAGTGGTCTAGTGTACAGGCAGTGATCTAGTGTAAAGGCAGTGGTCTAGTGTACAGGCAGTGATCTAGTGTAAAGGCAGTGGTCTAGTGTACAGGCAGTGGTCTAGTGTAAAGGCAGTGGTCTAGTGTACAGGCAGTGATCTAGTGTAAAGGCAGTGGTCTAGTGTACAGGCAGTGGTCTAGTGTACAGGCAGTGATCTAGTGTAGGCAGTGGTCTAGTGTACAGGCAGTGGTCTAGTGTAGTGGTCTAGTGTACAGGCAGTGATCTAGTGTAAAGGCAGTGGTCTAGTGTACAGGCAGTGGTCTAGTGTACAGGCAGTGGTCTAGTGTACAGGCAGTGATCTAGTGTAAAGGCAGTGGTCTAGTGTACAGGCAGTGGTCTAGTGTACAGGCAGTGGTCTAGTGTACAGGCAGTGGTCTAGTGTACAGGCAGTGATCTAGTGTAAAGGCAGTGGTCTAGTGTACAGGCAGTGGTCTAGTGTAAAGGCAGTGGTCTAGTGTAAAGACAGTGATCTAGTGTAAAGGCAGTGGTCTAGTGTAAAGGCAGTGATCTAGTGTACAGGCAGTGGTCTAGTGTACAGGCAGTGATCTAGTGTAAAGGCAGTGGTCTAGTGTACAGGCAGTGATCTAGTGTAAAGGCAGTGGTCTAGTGTACAGGCAGTGGTCTAGTGTACAGGCAGTGATCTAGTGTAAAGGCAGTGGTCTAGTGTACAGGCAGTGATCTAGTGTACAGGCAGTGGTCTAGTGTACAGGCAGTGGTCTAGTGTACAGGCAGTGATCTAGTGTAAAGGCAGTGGTCTAGTGTAAAGGCAGTGGTCTAGTGTAAAGGCAGTGGTCTAGTGTAAAGGCAGTGGTCTAGTGTAAAGGCAGTGGTCTAGTGTAAAGGCAGTGGTCTAGTGTAAAGACAGTGATGTATTGTACGGACAGTGTTCTACTAGTGTTCTATTCGACATCCACCAAACTAGTGCGACTTGAAGATTGAAGTTCTCAGTGGAAATTTCAATATCGATTTCACGAAAAAGTACGTCATGAAAGTTGACCACAATGATATTTGCTCTAGTCTCAATGGACTATGTTATTAATACGCATAAGGGTTCAGATTTCTGTTGAACTTTCAGACTATCAATGTTGAAGCTTGAGAAAGTGACACACTTTATTTTTAGGTACAAACAAATCAGGAAAACCTTACAATACCAAAACCGTGGTCTACAACTTGAAAGGCGGCTGAAAATAGAAACGTCATTGAGCCTTTTTCAGTAAGGGGAGACAAAGACGGATCTGAAGTACTTTGATGTGATGGAGAGCAGATGGTAAATCGACGCTTAGAGACAAAGGAATTCGTAGCTCTTTGTGTCAAATTTGGGGTTGGGGTGTGGGGGTAGTTGATGGGTGGAGGGGTGGCGCCGTGCTGACTGAGTAAATAAAACAGTGCCCGGCAGCTCGATACCATGTCAGTGTGGATTACGTCGCCTACGGCTTTACCGTTGTTGAGGTTAAATTGTATTTCAAATTAACTTTTTAAGTTTTGTAAATAAGGCTGTATTTTTTTAAATCGAATGATACGTTTATTTTGGTACAAAAATCGAATCTTAAATTTTTTATCCACAAAAGTTCTTGAAATTAACAAGAAGCAGATAGAAGTAACTTCTATTTTTGGTTTAACTTTAAAAGGAAGCAATTTTTCAGTATTTAGTGGAAACTACACCAGTAATAATCCAAATAACGTAAATCCAGTGAGAAAGGTACAAATATAAAGTATTTAAAATGGGAATTTTTCTACAATGATGTCGTTTCCGATTTGACAATATCTAATTTCAAAGGCAAACATGAAATATTTTATTACTGACCGATAACACTGTAAAGCCCTGTCTTCTTCTGGACTTGTACGTAGTACAAGGTGCCAAGCATTTAGAATTAATATTATTTATAGTAAACAACAGCTACAATACAAAGTTATAGTAAGGTTTTTTAATTATATTTTACATTTTTTTCCCACTTCGTAGTTATTTAAAAAAATTGGAAATAGATAAAACGTAAGTATTTAGACTTAATAATCAGATTTACTAAACATAAAATAAAAGATAATAAATGCGCAAGTTTAAATACGGTGGCGGCGGTCATCGCAACATAACCGGATCAAGCAACGTCGAGCGTGGCTGCTGCTTGGATGACTGATCGCTGAGCGATCCTTGGTGGTGGTTCGGAAGTCACCTTTAAGCCGTTGGTCCTCAGTTTAAGTGTTAGAGAGGGCTTCTTAGCCCTAACTTCGTCTGGTAAAATAAGACATTACTTTACTTTTAAATTCAAAATATAGGTGAATATTTCCCCGGAGATTAAAACATTCTTTTAAATGAGTGTATTTATTTTTAAGCGAGATTGGGACACCAACGATTTATAAAACTACTTTTTTATACATTAAATTTTATAATTATTAGATTGAATTTATAGAGAGGGTCTTAAAATAGAAAAATTTAATAACTTAGTCCACAAATGCTACACCTACAACCACGCAGTAATATTTTGAGGTAAATGGTATTGCAAGAAGAATGGCTAGAAGTGAAGAGGTCTGCCACTCAAAATGAGTTAATAATTCAACCAGCCACAAATCTAGTTGTATGCGTGAGTGCTTTTCCTAAACAATCCGCAGATCGTATTGAAATCAGATTGGGGTAAAAATATTACACTTGTAAGAACAGAAAACTAAAACATTGATTTTTCCATTCCTTGTCTATTTTTCATGTTGTTTAGCAGTTATACGAGTGCTTTTTAAATGAAAAAGAAATATTTATTGGTAACGCCTCTTTGGAACGTCGTATACTCATAGTAAATGGACGGTTTTGACATTAAAGCAGAAGCACTTTGGCGACAAGGTAGGATGACGTCACTTCACTTCCGGTTTGCTCTCGGTAAACTCCATTTCCCCTCACTTCCTTTCCCGATTCCACGCAACAACTTTCCGATAAAATCAAACAATGCCAACTTGTTAACTCCATGGGTCACTATGAATACTACTATAAATATGACAATAATCTATATCAATCGACATGAAATGCTCTTCGTTAGTAAAACGCCGACTAAATTTGGCTCTTTTAGTTCTATAACGTTAGTAATATTCCAAGTTTTTGTTAAGAGAATAACTGGAAAATTTTTCAAGAAACTTTGTATAATGCTGTGGAAAAAACCTGAACGTTCTTTTTCGTAAGGTGTCAAGACCACAACTCACGAAAAAAATTAAATGCGGAATTTTTTATTTGCTTTTATATGGCCATGAAAAGGTAATCTTAGAAATTTATGATGCGGATGGAAATGCGGCGAAGTTTAGAAAATATCACGCAATAAAGATTTTAGTTAGGCATTCGAAATTAAATTGTTACATTAAATTACTCGACATTAAAATTTTCTTTTTTGTTTATTGTTTACGTTATACGACATTATAAGGTGGATATTTAGTTTATTATGCTAGTAAAATGGACGCAGTTCAAATGACTTAAAATTTATTTTCTGCGGCCACAAATTGGTTCAGATCTTCTTGATTTAATTTACTTTTTCGCGTTCTGCATGTTTTGGGTGTAATTAAATTGCAATACCTGACGCCACATGATGTCTATTAGACATCTAAAGCGCGCTAGTTACACAGTGACTTGTTTACTCTATTACTTTAGAGAATGAAACATTTTTTTATTTCACTGAAAGCTTAAGTTGGGTCTACCCTCTTATTTCCAACAGAATTGCAATACAAAAACAAGCAAAATAATAACAAGAAAAATTCCAGATGGTCTGTCCAAAAGGTTTTTTTCATACTTTCTTTCAAATTAATGTTCAGTTTTTCATCTGTTTGTACCACTATTGCTAAATATTTTCTTCATTGTTATTGTTGTTATTATAAAATTGTATCATCGTTTCTAGAATACTTGTGTGTTGTTCTAGAAACATTATTTTAAGTAAGCTGTGACAATATTCTGAAGAACAATTCAAAGAACATAATGAATCAGTCTATTGTTTTACTGCTTATGTAAGTAATACTGTTATATATTCATACGTTTAAGACATATATAGTTTTTATTTACAAATTTAAAGAATGTTAATGAGAAATTGAAGAAATACGCTTGTGACTACGGACAAATACACGTATAAATATTACGCTCTGGACTACGCTCCGAGCTACGTCATAACGGGAGGCGTGGGTGAAGTCCAATACTAAACACGTGTGGGAATGTCTAGTCGGAGATTGTCTGAAGATATGCACAACCCCACAATACCCAAATGTGCGGAACATTCTTTACATAACGCGTTACGTTGTACATTTACCATTTATGCTACAGGGCGCAAATGTCTAAGGTGGGAAGGATGTGTTCTAACAAAGTATAACAGGCTGAGTAAGATGCTATTTACACGTGGTACAGTCAATAATAATACTAGTGCATTGACAAATTCTAGATATTTACTGCACGAAAACGAGTTCAATAGAATTCTGTTTGTGGTGTAAATACGTTTTAGTTCAACTCCCAGTAATGTATACAGTCTGGATATCCTAAACTATCATAGAGATTTAATATTCAAGTTTGTGGTTTGCATGCGTCAAAATACAAGACAATTTATACGTAAATACCTATAAATGTGTGTATATAGACCTTATATATGTGTATAGAGTTTTTCTTTTGTATTTAGAGTATTGAATTAATTTTAATTAATAAATTTTTTAAGTTCATTTAATTGTATATAGGTTAAGCATTTTTGTTATTTTCTATTTAAAGACAAGCAAATAATTAACCACGATTGTATCATACTATTGTACATTTACTGCATACAATATGAAGTTAAGAGGTCTTGGTAACCTTACTTCGCTCATTTAATAAAGGAGATGGCCCACGACGTCTTCCTCGTGGGTTATGCCGATGACGTAGCTGCAGTCATCATGGCGAGGACTCCGGACTTGGTCCAGTTACGCCTCAATCAGGTAATGATTCGGGTCAATGCCTGGATGACGAGCCACGGACTTGAGCTGGCGGTCGCCAAGACATAGATCGTTATGCTCACTCGACGGAGAATCCCCACTCTGATCTCTATGAATGTGGGGGGTGTCGAGGTTCGGACAAGGACTGCGGCGAAGTACCTAGGTGTGTTACTCGACTGCCGTCTTCGGTGTTGGGAGCACATCCAGGCGGTGTGCGACAATTCCTCTAAGTTGGTTTTGTCTCTCGGCAGGCTGATGGCTAACGTAGGAGGCTCTAGGTCAAGTAAGAGACGCCTCCTCATGTATATTGTAAACTCAACCCTTCTGTATGGCGCAGAGGTTTGGGCGGGTGTCATGAGGATACGGCGATACACTCAAAGGCTGTTATCGGTACAGAGAAGAGCTACACTTAGGGTCGCCTGCGCCTACCGCACCGTTTCCGGTTATGCCGTGATGGTCGTGGCTGGGGTGATTCCTATTGATCTGCTGGCCATCGAGAGACAGACCGTCTTTCGGGAGGCTGCTGAGCGGGGTAGAGAGGATGTCTTGGCTGCTGCCAGGGTGGGGACTGCAGGTTTGGCAGCGGAAGTGGAAGGAAGGATCGGACGGTCGCTGGACCGATGGTCATCACACCTTCTTCGCTTGCGGGCGCATCACCGAGGCCAGGCGAACGCTCGCCACCACAGTTGGCGATGTTTCGGCAGACACCATTGTGGAGCGGATACTGCAGAGTGAGGACGCATGGAATGCAGTCACCACTCATGTACATGCGATCCTTCATCAGAAGCGTGAAGATGGATGCCTGGCTGACCCCTAGCTTCCGAAACAAGTAGTTTTGTCCTGGATAGGACATAAGACACACGGACCTGGCAAGTTGTCATCCGAAAGGGTTCCGGCCTGGGTCCTCCGAGGCCCGTAGGAAGTTTAGTGGGTAGTCCCACACTCCGTGCGCAAATACTTTCCCCCTACGTAAAAAAACCTATTTCTATGTTAAAAAGGGTTTATATATAGATGATAAAATTATCACATTTCTTTACTAAAAGCCACTTTTAATCGATCAATGTGATACAAAATACATTGTTATTAATAATTTAAAACAATAAAATATAAATTTTTGTAGATTTTAAAACTATTTTAACCTTATTAACAAAAAAGACTTCTATACAGAATTTTAGAGCGTACACAGGGGAAAATGGGATGTGGCGATGTTTTCACTTTTGTGTAAAAGCGAGGTGCTAATGGAAGCTTTACACGGACATACTCAAGCTCTCGACTTGGAGGTGACGTCACTGGGTATTCGGTTTCTTCTTACGGTAAACTTACCCTTCCATTCTAACCAACCCATCATCCTTCTCCAACGATAAACCACATTGATCGTAGTTACATTGGTACACCGCAGGTATAGTGAGTAACACACTCGGCTTCAGCTCGCTGGTGATACTCAGGCCCCTATTCGGTTGTTGGCTAAATTCGGAAACAAGTTGAAGTAGATGAATGTTTGAATTAGAAATTACGTTTTCTAGGGAGTCAAGCAGACCGACTTGGATTTTTATTTATGTGATTCCATAACCGACTTATTAACTTCAAAGACGTTTTGTGCCTCAACCATTTCAAATTCATTAAAATTTGACTTCTTTCAATGTAGCCAGGAGATATCTGAGCGTACCAGAGAGATTCGGCGGGAGGGAGGAAATGTTAAAAGAGTAAAAGATGTTAAAAAGTGTTTAAAGATTTGTTTGTTTAAAGGAGGATTAAAGAGGAGAGTATTGTGTCTGCTACGAGAATAAACAGACATTAATATTTCCCAGCAGACCATATCAGGGGGGGGGGAGGAGATTCCACCGTATAGCTAAGAAATGTAAAGGCATGCTGTCGTGTCTGCTAGTTTTTCAGACTGTTTCCTTTTTACCTACCGGAATCAAGAAATACTTGGATGACATGTAAAGCTGTTTAAGAAACGTTTTCCTATTATGAAAGTTTTACAAGTATTTAAATTTAAGTATATAGAAAACAATTTGAAATACATTATTTTGAACCATATTTAGTTAAGCAGCTTATGATAGAATATAGTATAGTCGTTGTAATATCATCAGTTTAATTATTAACACCCGAAAATCAGCTTTATCATGCTAGGAAATCTAAAGTTGTGAACCCATCCTAGCTCTTAGGCTTGTGTCATGACTATAATTTAAGTTTTTGTGTTTTCATCACGTTAAAATACGGTTGACACTATCAGAGTCATGAAATATCTGAACCTAGCTGTGAAGAGTGAGTCGGTCAATATAGCTTCAGTCTACAGTCGTTAAATCGGAACTTCCAATACTACAAATCCCGCTTATGCAGGTGGATTGAAGGCCATGGAACGACCTATATGCCTCTTTATCGCAGCCTGCCAACTTTACGATAATTTGTTGCTTGCTTCTTTGTTGAAGTTATTTTCTTTCTTGATTACTTATAACATATCTCTCATTACCTTCAATAACAATAGTATAGAATATTACTACTATTGCAAGTACTTTTTTCGAATTCTATTGCTTGTTTAGATTTGTAACCGTGTCATAATGAACAATTTCACGTATCCTGACGTTTCGTATGGCTGATGTTTATTACCTCATGTACATACTAAACATAATGCTTCCTCAGTGTAGAGTACGCCACAACTATAAAAGTTTCTTCCGTTTTCGTATAAACAAAACCTCGACTTTATTATTATACGAGCCATAAATTATAAACCATTTTGCTTCATTAATTTTAACTGTACAATCTTACAAGAGTGTATTATTTCAATTCATACGAATCCCCAAATATTTTCGTAGGGTCAATACTTGTTATACAAATAATGGATCATTTTAAAGGGGAAACCGTAATTTTTCGTAGTGCCCAAAATAATTTTGATGCATCTGAATCATACCTTTCCTTTGATATTTGTTCTAAGATTCTGTGGTAAAATATTAAGAATTAGCCCTGCTTATTATTTAATGGTGATTGTTATAGAAAAATAACATGGTTTTCATGCTACAGTTAATACTCCTTACACTATTCAGCTGACCTATTGGGGCAGAATTTGTAATTGTAGGCCCCGATCTTACAACGATCAGTGTTTTACATTATTTGCATGGAAATTGTTCTAGTAAGGCATAACTATTAATTTGAAAGACCTGGCCCAAGTTAAATTAACAACATGAAAAATAATATTTCAGACATAGTTCAATATAATTTTTAAGAGTCTGTGGTACTATTCCTTTCTGCAAAATTTAGATTTTTTTTAAATTGGTAATTGAAATGAACGATTACATTTTTTTTTTTAACTAGACTTTGAATTAACGAAGAAAGAGGTTTGTGGTACTAAATTTCGCCACTTTCCAAAATTTAGATTTACATTTATTGTTATTTCTTACATTCAGAAAATTTGTATAAATCCGGTAATCATTACATTACTCAATAATATAACGATAAATAAATTTAATAATGCTAACTTTCATTCATACGTGTCTGCTTTGTAAAGTGTGTAATTTTTAAATGTTTAAAAGGTTATAACTAAATAAGTTAGAATTTGAAAATATTAGATAGCTATATAGGTACCTTAAATCACTGGAGTCCTGGAATTTCTAGGATAACATTACGCGTCAAATAATATTTTTACTCTGTATGTAATGAATTTGTAATTACTTTGGAACATTTCCCTTAAGTTTTAGATAATCCTAGTACAAATTGTAAAACTTTTAGTTAACGGTTTCTCGAAATAGTTCCTTGAAATAAAGTAAACGCTCCGCGCCGAGCTGCGCCGCGCTCGCCCTTCAATCATTGATGACAGAGGGAGCTCATTGATGTTGATTGGGGGGGGGGGATGGAGCATTGATAACGCGTTTATAGCAGAACACATGACCTTTCTTATCTCACACACGTTTACACTTTACATACTCTCAATAAATGCTGGAGAACAGCAATATAACAAAATATTGCCTCCTTGAAAGGAAGATTGTTTTGATTTCCACTTTTATTGTGAAGAAATTAAAGAAGAATTTAATTAGTGAGGTAAAACTAATTATTGTGGTGTCGGACATCCAGATGTTATTAAGTTGACAATCATATGTTTGATATTAAGTTGACAATCATAAGTTTGATATTAAGTTAACAATCATAAGTTTGATATTAAGTTGACAATCATATGTTTGATATTAAGTTGACAATCATAAGTTTGATATTAAGTTGACAATCATAAGTTTGATATTAAGTTGACAATCATAAGTTTGATATTAAGTTGACAATCATATGTTTGATATTAAGTTGACAATCGTAAGTTTGATATTAAGTTGACAATCATAAGTTTGATATTAAGTTGACAATCATAAGTTTGATATTAAGTTGACAATTATATGTTTGATATTAAGTTGACAATCATAAGTTTGATATTAAGTTGACAATCATAAGTTTGATATTAAGTTGACAATCATATGTTTGATATTAAGTTGACAATCATAAGTTTGATATTAAGTTGACAATCATAAGTTTGATATTAAGTTGACAATCATATGTTTGATATTAAGTTGACAATCATATGCTTGATATTAAGTTGACAATCATAAGTTTGATATTAAGTTGACAATCATAAGTTTGATATTAAGTTGACAATCATATGTTTGATATTAAGTTGACAATCATATGTTTGATATTAAGTTGACAATCATAAGTTTGATATTAAGTTGACAATCATAAGTTTGATATTAAGTTGACAATCATAAGTTTAATATTAAGTTGACAATCATATGCTTGATATTAAGTTGACAATCATAAGTTTGATATTAGGTTGACAATCATAAGTTTGATATTAAGTTGACAATCATATGTTTGATATTAAGTTGACAATCATATGTTTGATATTAAGTTGACAATCATAAGTTTGATATTAAGTTGACAATCATAAGTTTGATATTAAGTTGACAATCATAAGTTTGATATTAAGTTGACAATCATAAGTTTGATATTAAGCTGACAATCATAAGTTTGATATTAAGTTGACAATTATATGTTTGATATTAAGTTGACAATCATAAGTTTGATATTAAGTTGCCAATCATAAGTTTGATATTAAGTTGACAATTATATGTTTGATATTAAGTTGACAATCATAAGTTTGATATTAAGTTGACAATCATAAGTTTGATATTAAGTTGACAATCATAAGTTTGATATTAAGTTGACAATCATAAGTTTGATATTAAGTTGACAATCATATGTTTGTTTTTTGAAAGATATACACAGTTGCTAACATGTGAGGTTACTTATGTGTAATATTTATAAGACTAAGGTCTCTTGAAAGAAATCATAGAAAGAGAAGTATTTTAATTGCAAATTAAACCATAATGAATATGCCACGGAATGAATTGCTTACTCGTTGTTTGCTTACTCGTCGTTTGCTTACTCGTCGTTTGCTTACTCGTCGTTTGCTTACTCGTCGTTTGCTTACTCGTTGTTTGCTTACTCGTTGTTTGCTTACTCGTTATTATGTGATCGAAAAGTGTATGCTCAAGTTAATAGAGGATGCATCCCAGGCATAGTGTATACTGTTGACAATCAATATGTATAAAAAAACGGGAGAATAAAAATAAAATATAGAAACAAAGAATCCTGAAACCATTTGGACTATAAAAATACATTAAGACGCATTAAACAATAAATTAACAAATTGTAATGTATCAAGATTTAACAGAATGTTATATCACTAAAACGGTTTGATATTATTATCAGTCGACCTGTAACTGTTCAATGTACGATATTTGCTAATAGATACAATATTATATCAAAATAGAATACTATTACAAGGTAAAATCCAATCAAAACATATGAAAACACTTGAGCCACAACTCAAGATGTTATTGGAAACACAGTTAATGTATAGTTCTTAACATTGCAATACAATTCAATTACACAATGCTGAAAACTGTTATTGAAATATTTTAAATTTTTATGACATTGCTATAAACGACATATACAGACATTAACCGACGGGGCTTGTGTGTGTTTTACCAATGTATAGCATTTGTAACAGTTTTGATCTCTTCTACAATATATATGCAGGTACGGTCTCGCTGATTAGGTAACAATACACATCCCAGGTTACTCTTATATGTTTTTAACCTTCTAACATCAACTTTATCACGGTATGTATTACAAGAGGAAAGGGGTTCTGATGAAGAGACCTCAGTAACGACCCCAGATAGAGAGGTTGGACTGGACGATATCGGCTGAACTTCCGACATATCCTTTCCGAGCTAAGGACCATAACCTCTTTATTACGTCTTATTACATCATCGCACCAATTCTTTTCCGTTATTGACGAATTCCTGCCAGGACAATGACGTAATGCAGTTATCCTCGTTGTGAAACTCAAGCCCGGAAATGTGAAAATGTAATGATCCTTGCCTACAGAACACACTTCTTAATGATAAAGCTAGTTAGAATTGTTTAAGCTCTTACGAATATTTTTATTTTTGGAACACCATTTGAATCAAGAATTTCAGCATTTTTGAGTATCGAGTCTTAATTTCGGAGGGTTAACTAGACTACTTTAAAATCTAAAACTGGTACATCGTAGTTTATTTATATTGGTTTATAAATGTATGTCCATATTTGATTTGCTTTAGATGTAATTAGGAAAGAAATCGTGCACTACACTAATTTATACATACGTAATATAGCTGTAAAAATCGTTCGAATATACAAACCATTTGCCTAGAGAATGCCTTAACCGCTTGATTTAAAATTCAAAACAATTTAAATCAAACGATCCATAAGAACAATAATTAATTACAATAATTTCAACTGAAAAGTAGAAAATAAGTTATTTGATGATTAAGGTAATTTATATAAATTATTATTATCACATATCAATTGTTATGCGTTTAGAAAAAAAAACGTAAACAAACTAACGTTAAGAATTAAAGGAAAGTCGTTTAAATAAATATCAGATTATTTGTTTGTAATATTAAATAAATATTTGTATATAAAAATAGCTACGAACCTAATTTTACAAAATACTGATCGTGGTTTCAATGGCTGGAGTATTTATTGTTTCACTTGCTATACAGGTACAGCATTGTTAAGAGGTGTGTTTGTGGCCTATAGCAAAATGCTATTTCATGAAACTCTTGTTTATACATAACTAACTACACAAAACACTAAGTATTGACTTTCAATAATACTACCTGAGACTGTATGTAGGAATTTATAAATCGAACCAGCTGCTTGCTGACCACCTCAGAATAACCTTTACGCAAAGGTCGAGGCTCAACCCTATTCTACTGAATGTCACAGGCAAAAATTGACTTGGAGCAAAGATCACTCTAACATATTTTGACAGTATCACATTGTCTGACGTCCATTTCAAGTGGAGAATATTTACAACACGTAAAGTTTGGGTTTTGAAGTTTTAATAAAAATTTAAAAAAAATTGAGTATTTGAATAAACATAATTTATGGGTTGATGAAACTGTAAAAAACTGGAGCGTTTTTCATCTGCCCTTAGCACGCGAATTGTGGAGTGTAAATGAAATGTGAGATAAGGAAGTCGCGTGTTCCCATATCAGACATTATCAGAGCCTCCCTCCGTGACCGAAGCGCCTTTATCATCAGCGTGTCTGTTGTGCTGCCAGCAGTTTGAAGAGTGGCAGAATGAACGATTTTGCAGAATTCGGGTTAAAATTAGTAAGAACATTGCACCAGAACCGATCTTATTTTACCCCTGGAGTTTGCACTACTTGGCAACACTGTAAAAAAGTTAAAAGAGTAAAGTAATTACTTATCTTACCAGGTGAATTTAGGACTAAGAAGCCCTCTCTAACACTTAACCTGGGGCCCAACGGCTTAAAGGTGACTTCCGAACCACCACCAATGGCGGGCTGCTTGCAAGGACAGGATCGCTCAGCAGTCACCCATCCAAGCAGCAGTCACGCTCGACGTTGCTTGATTCGGTTATCTTGCGATAACCGTTGTACCCACTACACTGCGCCATTGGCCACTGTAAATGCCATACACACTTTTTTCCTTTCATTTCCAAAATCTAATTCTCTTTATCATTCACTAGTTAATTTTCTTTCTTCTGACATATCCTGGATGCTTCTTTATGTTTTGCAGCCCTCTATCTCTGCCTTTAAGCCAATTCCAATATTTAAAAGAATTGAACTCAAATCCGTTAAATTTGAGAGAATAGGATGATCCCGAAGAACATAGAGACAGCGTGAAGTCAGTACCCAAGCCCACTTAAAGACCTCTTTGCACTGATCTCTGTGGTTATATTCTAAAACGAGTTCTAACATTTTTACATTTAAAAACTCTTTTAAGTTTGTATTTGGAACAGCTGTTCCACATTCCTAAGACGTAATAGGATTGGGAACAATTCGTCTAGTAGAGTTAAATATGCAGAAACAATATTACAGGCAGGGATTTCAGATAAACAAAGGATTCGTTCCATCACTAGTCTTCTGCGTACTGAGGCGGCTTCATTTACAATCCAAACACAATTAGTGCAGTGTTTGTTCCAACAGTTTGTGTTCTGATCAATCGTTTCCGTCTCAGTTGGCAATTAAAATTCCTCATTTGTCGAGTCATTAATTCTAAATAATTCTCTATTTACGGCGAGAAGTGATGAGGCTGTCCGGCAGTTGTTAATTAGAAATTACCACTGCGCTCGCTAGTAGCGCTGTAGTAAACAACGACAGTGCTGCTCTGTGTGGTAATTTCACAAACTGTATTACCTCACGTTCCGCTTCATCGCATTGTCCATGGGTTAGTTTACACGTTGTTACAACTCGACTGTTGCAGAGCTGAGTCAGCTTTCATTTGGGGATGGTGTAATCGTGGTAGGGCTAGAGGTCTTCAACGAAATTTCCTCATTTTTAACTCACGTTACTTTATAGTACAACACCCAATCGAATATGCACTGACAGTAGTACTTCAGCGGTGCTATCATTGCACTAGCAATTCCACTAGGCGGAATTTGGCCTTAGAGGCGTTCAGGCATAATCCCACGGATGGTAGCTTCGCACCACCGGCCGAGTTGATGGAGGGGAAGAGATGGAGAGTTTGAGTTGATGGGGAAGAAGTGATGGACACATTGATATAAAAGCAATGTTATGCTGATGAATGAAGTTTTCGTGAACATTAAACCGACCATCAACTGAGGGATTATCGTAATGGAGTGGATTGTTACCTTTAAACACAGGTAAATTAACCAGCCTGTGAGCCTATCGGTTGTGTTTATTAAGAAAAATAAGGTTATGTTTACTGCTATGACGTTACATGCATAATCACACCAACGAAAGAGATACACGTAAGCTTCAATGTATATATCATGAAACCTAACATTTTCAGTACTAGACTGAAATAGGAAATTGGCATCATATTAGTAGGGAGGAACTGTTATGTCAGTCAGTCAATGTGCTGTGGCATTGTATGATCGTACTTATGGCAAATGTCTCTCTACAGTTGGGATTGTTTCCAATTTATCATTCTAAGTTGGTAATGAAAGTTCCATTACAAATACGTATTACGTAGTCAAGAAATAGTAAATTTTGTAGTAGCAGCTTTCATTAATTCTTGAATGAAGTGATGTTTATTGTTTTTATTTAATAAATTTTGAAACTGGGGTACATCTACGTAAACTGTTAGTTTGAGTAAGCTAATCGGTCGTTATCAGTAAATGTCGGCATTTTAGAGTAAGATGTGCGTAAATAATTATATTTCGAGCATATTGATGCTTGATGATCGAACTATTTTAAAACTCGTATATAATTTTAAAATTTTCATAAAAAGGAGGAAGCCAACTTTTCAAAGTAATTTCTGCTATTGACATTGGTCTGCTACTCTGCAAAGAGTTTAAAATATATTTTTTAATTATTATACATATTTATAAAGTTAGAAACAAATTTTGTTAACTTATCTATAACTTAATAATAAATAACAGCAAAATCAAACTTCTCATCGATTAGCAAATCTAGCAAAAAGGAATTTAATTAGATCCCGAAGCGCTTGCTGTTTCCGCTCAGCAGGTAATGGAACAGCCAACCAACCACGGCGGCCTGTGAGACGATTCTATGATTGTAATTACAGGGAACCGCCACATGGGGCGCGGCGATCAATCAGTGGTGCCACTACACGGCAGGAACTGGAATGAAATTAACTAAACGCGCAGTACTATACTCCATCCCATTTACATTGCTGTCAAACGGTGAATGAAATTTCAGTGTATAATTTTTGATATTATTTATATGTATCATAATATTCATAAGCAATTTCCACGGTTACGATTTCGTCATTAGCTTATAATGATTAAGTGGACATCCTAGTTTCAAAACAGTACTCTTAGTGGCACAAACGGGGTGGGTCTCGTAGATGTTCGAAATGTTACTCAATAAAAAATAATTTTGTATTTAAAAAATAAAAACAGTAGCAGGCCTTATATTATAAATATATATCTGCCAGAGAATACAAATTGTTGTTTGTGGAATATATATATATATATATATATATATATATATATATATATATATATATATATATATATATATATATATATATTAAATGGTTAGTAAAAAGATCGTGCAAAATAGGTAGAATATCGGTTGAAATCCATATGTATCTGATTAACTCTCTATCTATTTTTGAACTATCCTAAGCATTATTTTCGTCGGTATTCTTCCCTTATGGAACGGCAATATTCTCAAAAATAAAAATTTAAGTGCATGACTTTTTGATGAACTTAAAAAAAGTTTTTTTAGTACGGTACTAAACAATTCAAGGGCTTGAAGTAACTGTGATCGTGGTGGCATAGAAGTCAACGGAAATGTATGCTATGAAAATTAGTTACCTATGATGATTTAAATATTTGTGATAATACATAATTTGCTATGTGCCATCCCATTACATTCATAGTCATAAGTTCTTATTCATTTGGGATAACGTTGCTTTCATTGTTGTAAACATTTACACAAACTTACTTTTTGTTTTTAATATATTGCGAAAATAGGTCAGTGAAAGTGGACAGAGTAGGTGAATGATGAATGATGAGGTCAGTAGATTGTCACCCAGTAATTACCTCGGCTCTCACGGGGAGCGCTGTAAACAACAGTGCTGCTCCGTGCGGCTATTACACGTACTTCATTACACTGCCCTTGCTTCATCGTCCCTTTCATCGCCCACAGATTAGTTTAGTCTGAACTGTAATAGTGTTGAAGCCGAGTCAGCTGTTTGGACAACACGTTTTACAAGTTTATTCTCATGTGCAAAAAGTTGAAAATTCATCAAATTATGCCAACGCAACAATAACATTATTCATACCTAAAATTGTTAAGTACATAATCAAAATTACTATTTGCAAATACAAGTAATGAGGTTTACTAACGACATCCAATCTTTGCTTGAGGAACACGAACATAACATAAAACATAAAAACTTAACATAAACAATAAATTCTAAGGCAATTATCTACTAAATTGGTAAACTCAATTTTTTGTTGGGATAGTTAATTTTTTTAAAGTCAATAGACCTTTGAGATTCATTCCTACGAAGACAGAAAAAGTAGAAACATTTTTGATCATCCTACAAGAAAGGTTATACATGTATTTAGTTAGGAAATATAGGAGTATTGTAACTAGGCCTATAAAAATTGCTCCACATATAATGTTGAGTTATAGCTTCTGGAAGTGACATATTTCAAATGATTTGTAGTTCAACGAAATTATATGTTTGTAATTAAATACAATTATAAAGTATGACGTATTTTAAACTTTTTTGTAAGGAAATTAACGTTTTTATGAGTGACATCCATATCATACATACGCATTTTCATATACACGCTGTAAAACATGCATATCCTTAAATTCTCCAAGTGCCTACCACTTCTTGTTGGAATTATTAAAGAAATGTCTATTTTCCTTCTCTTCAGCAAAAAGTGTTTTGAAAGGCTAAGACAAAAATGTTGTATAAAAATCAAGAAAAGAATACAAACCGAAATTTGACTGAACGTTGTAATAATACAATTTTAGCCAAAGTACTAAAAGATTTAAAGTATTGAAGTGCTGGCTTTAGGGAATGTAATGGTCTTTATTAAAACTTGCAATATGAACTTCACTAATCCTCTATTCTGGTGATATTCGGCATCCTGAGAGGCCTGTATATAAAGCATGTACAGTGTCGTGTGGCTGTATAGTGTACACGATACTCACCCGGGCGGCGATGGAAGTGGTCGGTTTCTCCAGGAGGTCCCACAGGAACTGCTGGTAATGAGCACACTTGCCTTCCCCGAATTCCTCTTCGTCTCGCTGCCTGAGTGACTCCGCCTCCTTGCGCATCTCCTCGTGGACGTGCTCCTTGCGTTGATGGTACTTGTGCTGGCAGCACGACTCCAGGTAGAGCTCGTCCACCCCCCAGTACTCCAGGTCGTCACTAAAGGCCAAAACGCACATTTCGTCCACGAGATGGAGCTTCCCGGTCCGGTAAAAGTTCAGGATGGACGAAAAAGACTTGGGGTGGCGGTCAAAGAAGTATTCGTTGTCAATGAGCGAGTAGTCGTCGCACAGTTCCGTGATGGCCTCGTGGGTGTTGCAGTCCCGGAGGCGGCCCAGGCGTGTGTGAGGGAGTCTCTCCAAGGTACGCCACAGGACCTCGTGCTTCACCCCTCCCACGTTGATGCAGACTCGCCGGTTCAGCGCCTTGGACCGCATGATCATGAAGGGCTCCGGGGGCAACGAGGACATCGAGCGGGAATGTGAGCGGTTCTGCAGGATCAGGGGAGGCAGCGGGGGTGACGGGAAGCGGACTTCTTTCGCATCGTCCCATCGCACTACTGACGGGTCTCTCTCGCGCTCTTGGGGTCGGTCTTCCCACCGGACCCCGCCGGGGTCGCCCGACTTGTTGTCGTCCCATCGGACCACGCTGGGGTCGCTTCTCTCGCGCTCAGTCGGGCCCGCCATCCCCACTAGCGACCCCGCCCCCTGCCGGCCCGCCACCGCGGCCGCCTCATCACGCGTGATCTGCAACAGAACAACACTCATTATAATACATACAGATACAGATATATTGAAGTTACACAGAATAAGTATTGGAGCAAGGAAGATACTACTGATACTGATACAACTGGTACAGTCACAACCATGCTTGGCTATCATCTAAGTTTTTCGGTTTAAACCGCGGCAAAACTTTTAAATGTCAACCTCGCTGTTTAGAACCATCTTTAGTGAACATATGTTAAACAGAAACTTCCAATAATACGTATCCACTTGTGCAGGTTATTTGAAGAGGGCGGAGCTGTGTCGTGAATGGCTGAAGCTTGACCAATCAATAACCAATATGACAAATAGTGATCCATTTTGCTTCTTTATCAAGGTTTGCCAGGTCTTTGACGCTATCTTCTTCTTTGTTTAATGGTTTTTGTTTACTGAAAATGGACGTTTTGAAAGGATAACAAGATTTTGGCCATTTGCCATCATTATATGTTACAAAAGGTATAACACAACGTTTCGAGGGTTGGGATCTATCCTCTTCGACGCGTGGGGAAGGTGTTTATTAATACATTAAAAAATAAAGAACAGAAAAAAAGAAAAGAAGAGAAAGAAAAGGGTTCAAACATTTTTGTATGTTTTAATATCCCCTCCCCACCTAACGAAGAGGATAGATTCCAATACAACTTTATGTTGTAACTTTTGTAACGTATAACAATGGCAAATCTCCGAAATCCTGATATTTTCTTATTGAAGCTGTTTCATTTCTTCATCATTTCTGAGGTTTCTTCTGTTATTCTTGAAATCAAAAGGGTTTGCAAGTATCAAATTACGTTATATGTTGCATTTATGACTCCATATATGACGTTATATGTCCCGCTAAGAGCGATTTATCCGTACATGAGACTCGTACCCCAATGGGTGGATATCAAACGTGCATTTCTGCAGTGAAGACTGAGTCAAAACTACATGGAATTTAATACAGCCTACTCCAGACTACACAATGAAATAATGTCCTTTACTACTCTTAAAGAGCTCTTTGGTGTTTTGAGCCAGCTTGAATATGGTTTTATATCATGTGTTTTAATATGTTAGTTATTTTTTTAGACAGTCCTTAGAATTAAGTAAGATACATCTGTCTTGAGCATTCTTCTTTCGACTTAGAATTCAGGTATAACAGTGTATTATTGATTATACATTCAATAGGGCGAGTTATTTAGCCACAGTATTGAATAATATCTGTATTTTATAAACCTTATCAAGAAGATTAAAGCTGAAAATATCTCTTTTGACGCTCAGTGAAAAATTGTTTAGGTAAGAAAAAGAAATATATTCAAATAAATAACTATTAATTTAAAATCATATTTATTTTCTATTAATACACACGTAGTACACTAAAAGAAATTAGTTTCACATGGATTGTGCGTGATGACGAATACTCATGTTAGAAATGCATTTCAAGTATTATAAAAACACTTTGCGTTAAAAATTTATTTAAAATATAACAAAGTTTTCCTGAAAACGAAAATAACGAATAAACAATTGGAATTAACCGACCATAGATCATATCAATTAGATAAAAATAGAGATAAAAAATATAATTTATAATCTAATTGGATGTTGCTTAAATATTGTAAAACTAGACAGAATATGGTTCTAGGTACGTATGAAATACAAGTAAAAATAAATGTAATAATTAAAATAACTTACTTTAAGGGTGTTGCTTATAATGCACAGAACATAAATAATAGGGTACAGGATGGCAAAGTGGGTGGGACAGTACAACAATACGTTGACTGTACGGTTATAGTAGATCCAAAGACAATAGAAACCTCCAAACCCAGAGATCTCACAGAGTTTAGTAACTACACTCGGTCAACAGAATTCGCTAGTGATGGGCGGGACGCCAATGATAGTTCGTGGTATCGCCGCCTAACGGCGCTGTTCAAGTGGCATTAGTGTTCTCTCCTTTATATGGTGGTAAAGAGAATCTTAGCAACAGCCAGGCAGACAAGATGTTCACGTCATTATCGATTTAAGTGATCTGAGTTTTGATAGGGCCTTGGGAGAGCCTCACTGTTCTACCTAGGGTCAGATTACCTTTCCGATTCCATTGTTGTGTTTGTCTGTTGTTGTCACAGAGTAGTGTCATTTCCTTGTTACTTTATGTTGTCACCTTGAATTTATTATTCTAACAAAATTGTTATCACTATTTAAATATAGTAGTTATTATTACTGTTATTATTATTACACATATTTATTTATGTACACTTGTGATTGTTGATATTGTTGAGAGATTACATTAGTTTTAGCTATATTGTTTATTGTTATTGTTATTTTATAGCAATTTGTAGTTTTTCTAATTACCCTCTTCTTGGTTGGATAAATATTTTAATAATTTCATATAACAATTGTTTTAGTTTAGATTATTTTATCTTTTAGTTGCTAAAGGTATTACAAGCTACTTTTAGTTTCAAGCACGATTTTAGTTTATTTATTTTTATTATGATGCGGATTAAGTGTAAGAAATGGGCCTTTGAGTTTTAAAATAAATTATTTGTATTAACTTTTTCTTCATTTCATGGGTGCGCCGTCGGTATGTAAATTTATTGTTGCATAGATATGTGTAACAATTTCCTGTCAGTGACTCCTAGTTTATTCTAGCAAAGTTTTGATGCGAAATTACATAATATAGGAAACTACGTAGTAAATAAATATACATTAGTATGACGTACTGTAGTTTCCCACTGGTTTGGTGAGTTCTCAAGTAGTCTCTACTTAAGCTACCCAAGTAGTCTCTACTTAGGCTACCCAAGTAGTCTCTACTTAGGCTACCCAAGTATTTTCTACATAGGCTATTCAAGTAGTTTCTACTTAGGCTACCCAAGTAGTTTCTACTTAGGCTACCAGGCACCACTCCGATCAGTGAAGATCAAACACAGTCCTTCTGACCTACTCAAACGAAATAATTTGACGAAACAAAATGTTTTGTAAACCTTATATTCGTATAAAGGGAATTAAGTGAACTAAATGTGTATTTTAAATTTAAGAAATTGTAAAAAAAATTAGTTAAAAGGTTAATTACAACAACGTACTTAATCATTTTCCATGTATTGTTTTGGAAAAGTAACAACTGGATTTACAGGACAATGAATTAGAGTTGAAAGAGTTTAAATTGCATACATCCGATTACAAATAAGGTGAGGACGACAGTTTCAAATTAAACATTGATTATATGGGACTAAACTGAGGCGGATTGCGTCCTTTTAAGGAGTTATCCTCAGAGAATGTTGCAATGAAATTGTCAATATTACAAAATTACTTTTATACTCGTAATTAGCCTACCATCCGAGGGGCTAGAAAAATTTAATTTCTTCCTGTTTTTTTCCGAACAATGTGTTGAGAACGAACTATAACTTTGAAGCATAACGTTTTACTTGAAACTACTTGAACAACACGGACTTCGATGATGGTATAAATTACTCCATGGGTTTTGAATAATAGTTAGCAAACATAGCAACGAGAAAATCGCAGAACAAACAGATTTGTAAGCAACTTGAGTAGGTTTAAAATTATGTTAAATTTTTACATGTGACATAGTAAAACACGTAGCTTAGGCCTAACTATCCGAACGATATCTCGAGAAAAATGTCGTTAGTATATTAAAAATTTTGCATGAGACTTCATCTCTGCATATACGATCGGCAAAGAGACCCTAATATAATCAGAGTAGAGATAGAGATGTCACAGTTCAGCATGTTCTTTTTTTTAACCAGCAGCAAGAAAATCAGTGGGCACAAATTGGAACCTTGCGACATTCCTGCATTGGTAACGAATATTCCCCACCAAAACGAACTCTAATTGCCCTTAAAACATTGAGTATGATGCATTGAATTAAAGCTAGAAAATAAAATAACTATAAATTCCTTCCGAAATAGGCTTGCTCACACTCAGTCTGCGGTATTGTGTGCCAAAGCAGAATCTTCCAAGACATCCGTTGAGGCAAGAACACAGGGCTCCCTCCGTTTGGACAGTTGAGATAAAAGCCACACCACGTCCGAAGGAAAATATAGCAAGCATTATGCCGAAAGATAAATAGCAAAGCCATTACAGCGTTGGCGGAAGTTTTCCTGCCTTACACTCCCCTTCTGATGGGAGAAGGGAAAGATAGGAGGGAGTCTGACGTCACCTAATGTGTCTGCGGGAAAGGTGAAGCCCTGCTCCCAAGATTGATGACACAAGGCTACGCCACTTAGGGAACTCCAAATATTAACATTCAATTTGTTCTTTTCGCCACTGTAATTGACTTACACAATTAGTTTCAATTTTGGGTCATCAATAAATTGGAAATCCGTGTTTAGAAAATTTTTTAAGTTCGAGCTTCGATTTGAGTGATCAATCGTTTCATCGAATGAATTTAACAGATTGTTGTTTTAATTACATTTTGAAATATCTTAAGCCTGTAATTCATGGGCTCAAAATGGGGTCTCGGGGAGGGGGGAATCCAATTTTTTTAATAGTCACAAGAAAAAGTGACATGTACAAAGCGATACATTTGAATATTAAAGTAATACCAGGAAAAGTTAGATGAGTATCTTTCGTTTAATAGTGGAATGGTTTAGTTATTAAACTACACATTGCTGCAAGAAATTATCAAAGGTAGTGATTTGGAAATTTATAATAAATAAGAGAGTTACCGATAATCAAATTTAATCGAAAATATAAAATTCTTTTTAAGATATAGCTATCTGGATAAGATAGTCAGTCATCGTTTATCAAGATAGGGTGATCTGATCATTTATTTACTTAGAGTATTGAAACTGGATAAAGACGTTTTATGACATTTTTATTACGTAAATTAGTTTTTAAACAAAGTTTCAGTCAAGAAATGAGCAAGAACAATATACTTATTACAATAGTACATTTTGTTATGTCTCGTAAGTAACCTATTGTGGGGCGAGATTGCAGTTACGCGCTTGAAACGATTCTTTTCATCACGGTGGAAAAAAGCACAGGAAATCTTCCAAAAGACTATCTGATATTTCATAGTGTAGTAATCATTCTTCCAAAAGGAAACTTAACATTATTTTATAAATAATTTTGGCGTTAAAATAAGATGTTCAAACCCAGCCGGGACTGTCGAAACAAATAACGGATCACACTGCTGTGTCGATTCAGAGAAAGAGACGTTTACACAGAGAAAGTAATATGGAAGTTAAGTTTAGCTCTAGTTCACTTTTTTTTAGTCTGGAGTCATGTTCGTCTAAAGATAGTTCCAGGAGTAAAGTCTGTTACAGCGCCAGATTTCAGACGTTACACTAAGAGGAAGGTGAATTGGAGCTAAACTCAACGTTCACATTGAATCAACCCTTCCCACCATAGCTGTGTTATGTGGGGAAAGTAATGTTTGGGAGAGAAACAGTCAACTCACTTGGATACGAAGGAAACGACTTTTGCAGATCTCAGCGGTATTGGAAAGTAACCCATTACTACACTGAGTGATGAGAAAGGTTTTACATATCTCTTAGTACAATTAATTTCATAACAATGCCCTGGAAGAACATTATAGCTTAGAGTATAACTGTTAATTAGCTGAGAGTTAGCAAAGGAGCTGACAAATTTTATACGTTTGACCTATAGTTTTCAAATTTCGCACGAAGCTTCATTTATAAATAGACAGTATCGAGTTCGATAATGGTGCAAATAATTACATAGAAATTGGCTGAGTGTTACCGAATATATTTATATTGGCCTAACCATGATGGTAACGAGAAAAATGAAGAATAATTAAATTTGTAAACTGAGTTTGTTACATATTACATAGTAATAAATGAAACCTAAGTATTTGTAAGATATATCAAGAAATATTTCATAGAGTATATCTTTAAACCTTGCAGGAACTTTTTTACATAGACAAAAATGATTTCTATGATGTGAGATGGGATTTGGCTGAGCGTTATTAAAACCTATTCGTCAGTAGGCTGACAAAACTGTCAGGGCATCTTAGAAATGAAAAAATGTTATAGGCTTGAAATTTTGCATATAACCTCAGAGAAATCTTCTAATTAATTAAATTATAGAAAGTGCAAATGTAGGCTACACTAAACACTCTAATCGTATCTCCAAAAATGTAAACCATGTTTGAATGAAATCTATGTTTGAAGTACACTAATGGGATGAAAATTAATTTCCTGAAAATTAATCCATCAAGAGGGTGAGTGCTGTTGCCTTACTTACTCCTGGGAAGCAAATTACGATAAGAGGGGAGGTGGGTTGGTATCAGTCACGTGATATGGGTTCAGCGGAAGAACGTTTACTGCGCGCCTTATCTTGCTGGTAACGTTGGTTATGCTAAGTTTAAGTTTCTAGCTCTTCAAAGCAACAAAAGCCCCGCAAATATCAGAATCGTTATCTCCTGTTATTTTGAGAAAGGCCGGATTCTAAATTGTAAGTTTAATGGGCATGTCGTAACAACAGTTGTATATGTTGCTGATGAACTGAGATAATATTACTGGCTCTGTTATTGACGATAGATGATATTAAGGGATAGTAGGATATGGGACATTTGCTATTTAAAAAAAAAACATAAAAATATGTTTCTAAGATAGAAATCTATTATTCTCTTCTTCGGATACCAGCAACCATAGTACATAAGCATAAAAACACAAAATTGCAGCAATAAACTGCAACTCAGATGGGTTTTACGTATTACGTGACTGGTAAACTAACAGCATGAAGTGCATACCACGAGAACGAACCGAGGGGATGTTACTTTACAGAATCCAAGAGCACAAACAACACGTCACACGCACCAGCGAAGATGGAACATTGTCACACTGAGCGATCAGTGGACTGGATTCTCTCCAGTCTGGCCTTGCTGTTGGTGTACCAGTCAGCTATTACGTAAAACTGTCTTGAGTGGAACTCCATTGTCACACTGAGCGATCAGTGGACTGGATTCTCTCCAGTCTGGCCTTGCTGTTGGTGTACCAGTCAGCTATTACGTAAAACTGTCTTGAGTGGCACTCCATTGCCACACTGAGCGATCAGTGGACTGGATTCTCTCCAGTCTGGCCTTGCTGTTGGTGTACCAGTCAGCTATTACGTAAAACTGTCTTGAGTGGCACTCCATTGTCACACTGAGCGATCAGTGGACTGGATTCTCTCCAGTCTGGCCTTGCTGTTGGTGTACCAGTCAGCTATTACGTAAAACTTTCTTGAGTGGACACTCCATTGCCACACTGAGCGATCAGTGGACTGGATTCTCTCCAGTCTGGCCTTGCTGTTGGTGTACCAGTCAGCTATTACGTAAAACTGTCTTGAGTGGCACTCCATTGCCACACTGTTGATAGTTATTATTTGTGTCTGTTCATAGGGGTTTATTATTTTTCACACCTAAAGGACAGTGTAGATTTCATTCCTCGAAACGTATAATGTCGGCAAATGTCCAAAATCCTATTTTTGGTTTGCTCCTCATTTTTCAAAATTGCAACAAGCGACGCGTTATTTTCTCATATACATAAACACTAAAACCAGACGATCCAAACCTAGGTCTCATTGAGATTAATACTAGGGGGGGGGGGTAATCAAAAGTAGCTAGAGTTGCGATACATTTAGTAGTTAGTAGTTACTAGGTCTGGCCCAAAAATGGCGCTGAGAACTTTGTTTTAGTGAAACCCCTGTGTTATTGTAATAGAAACGGTTAATTCAGGGCAGGATATTTCTCATTTTAAACTTTTAGGTTATAGCCATAGCCAATCAAATTCGAATAAATATACCGCCTTCTTTAAGGTGGTTACGTCGGTGTAAACGATTTTTGGTTAATTAGCTGTTTTAAATTGGAAAGTACAATTTAGTAATACATCCTAAAGCTGACTTACCTGAAGGGAGGAAAAGTATAAAGTTTTTTTTTCAATTCTACGAGTCATTACGTTCAAAGTAGAATTTAAAGGGCATTTTATAATCAGCCCTCTCAAAAAAACAAATTCTGAAGGCTAGTAAAACCTTATCCAGAAACATGTAACTCTGAGAGGCTGCAAGCTTCGATCTATTTACGTCAGTAATGAAGACGGTTGAATCACGTCAAGACGACGAGAGAGGACACTTCACTAGCGAGCTCAAGTGTTTCTTCTCAGCTCAATAGAGAGGGTAGAGAGGGGGAGGGAGAAGCGGAGGAACGGGATTAATCAGCAATATCTCAAACACCCCTTTACAGAATAGCCTCTCTCAATTAATTTACACAAACAAAGCGAGTTGAGGTTGTCAGTCATCGAAGAATCAATAGTCTGGGAGCCAATTTCCATTTTATAAACACAAAGCGCAGTATATTAATTAAATTTATGGATTCATTTATTTCTTCTGAGAAAGAAATCTGATGCAGTGTTGGTGGATGGTAGAAATCAGACGTTTTAAAATATATTTACAGATCCGATAATTAGTTTTTATATTGATACCAAAACCACTGTCAGGACGTAAATAAAAGTCAACGTCAGCCATTGAGATTAAGACCCACTATTTGGCTGAAGGTGACTATAGCTTTGATTGTATAGCTACTCAAGACATAAGAGATGACTAAGGCTCGGACAAGTGAGCGCTTGGATTACCCTCTGTGGAGTGAGAGGCTCAGGTAGCAATCAAAGTTAGGTGGCGCTGCTCTAGCGCCGGACCTCAGAACTAACTGACACTCTCCGGATCTCAGTGCCTTCATTATTTTGAATGACTTATCTCCTTTGTAACCAATACAATGATAGATGTTACTGCAGTGTCTCCATTCGTTTATCAGATGAAAAAAATAATGCTATTTCGAGAAAGTAAATAATTAGGGATCAGTCTTCTAGAACAACTGTTCACAGCACTATTCGACGGCCGGACTTAGTACTATCATTGACGGGACTCAGCGCTACACTAACGGATTCTATTGGCGGATCTTTGTTAATAGACATTAGTCTTAGTAAGAAATCTTTGAATTGTCTCTAATCCCCTGATACTAATTCGGGAATGGGGTAACGATAGGAGTGTCATAAATTAAATCTACCTGTCATCACCAACGTAGAACAAGAAGTTAGACTTGAGTTACAGGCTAACAACATCGTTTCTTGTCATAAAGACTTTGAGTGGAATACCGCAGTTTTAGAGCTCAGAATGTTAATGTTCAATACATTCCAGCTAAATATTCTGAGCTCAGAATGTTAATGTTCAATACATTCCAGCTAAATATTCTGAGCTCAGAATGTTAATGTTCAATACATTCCAGCTAAATATTCTGAGCTCAGAATGTTAATGTTCAATACATTCCAGCTAAATATTCTGAGCTCAGAATGTTAATGTTCAATACATTCCAGCTAAATATTCTGAGCTCAGAATGTTAACGTTCAATACATTCCAGCTAAATATTCTGAGCTCAGAATGTTAATGTTCAATACATTCCAGCTAAATATTCTGAGCTCAGAATGTTAACGTTCAATACATTCCAGCTAAATATTCTGAGCTCAGAATGTTAACGTTCAATACATTCCAGCTAAATATTCTAAGCTCAGAATGTTAATGTTAACGTTCAATACATTCCAGCTAAATATTCTGAGCTCAGAATGTTAATGTTCAATACATTCCAGCTAAATATTCTAAGCTCAGAATGTTAACGTTCAATACATTCCAGCTAAATATTCTGAGCTCAGAATGTTAACGTTCAATACATTCCAGCTAAATATTCTGAGCTCAGAATGTTAAGGTTCAATACATTCCAGCTAAATATTATCTATCTAATTAAATGATTCACTTAGTATTTCAAGATAATTACCAGTACTACTACAGATACTGAGAGAATAACATAAGATCACCTTGCGGGGAGGGACGGAATAAGCCCAATCTGGTCAGCAGAAGGAGTGACGGTTGTTCTGTTTAAGGAAGTCTGTTTAAGGAAGTCAGCCGATTTTGGGTAACAAAAGTGATGTTTTGTTATTCATTCTCAAAAGGTGAATGAAGTTTTAAGAAAGTTTTAAGTTTTAAAGGAACTTACTAGCTTCAAATTTTTGGTTGTTTACTTTTTATTTTATAAGCAATTTTTTAAGTGCTTGCACTGTATAATTTTGCGTTTTAACTTAGGTTTCTGTCATAAAATTACATATATTTTAAGAACTAAAAGGAGGACTTATATAACCCATCTTATGGCGGTAGGGTTTGTTAAAAGAAGCTTTCCAGAAAAAACTGATATTTATGATTAAATGGGTTTTTCCAGAAAACTTAGTTTTCTTCCATAAAGGTAAAACACATATGTTAAGAACTAAATTATAAATTTTGACGATTAGAACCATTTTCCTTACAACGTAATTTAAAATGAGATGTTTTCCAATTCTAATGTTTCTAAAACCTTTGGTGGTAATTTTTATTTTTTTAAATGTTAAGTGTAACACATATTTTAAGAATTATAATGACGTTTTAATATTTTTAATATATTGTCAATTTAAAATGTACTCCAGAGAGTTAAAAAAATAAATAATATAAATATAAAAATATAAAACCCCGGACTCTATTTTATTATTACATGATATAGAAATGTGTACCTCAAATTTGGCTCATTAATATGCTAAGGAATCATCAGGGTTCACCACCAGAGCTGCAGTGGAGGGGGTAGGAGGAGTTAGGCAGTCTACTTACATCCTACATGCTGGGTTTAAAATGGTCAGAATCATGGGTACCCCTTTCTGCTCCCAAGATAAAATATTAAATAAACAGAAAATACAACGATCTTGAACACTTGCCTGGAATTCGAACTCTTACATTAAGATACCTCATCAGGCCTACTGCTAGTCTTCTCAATCTGTCATCTCTCACGAAAAGATGCATTGTTCAAACCATCATGTCAACTACGAGGTGGACTGCCCCGACCTTCTCCGGAGAATTGCATTCAGAAGCCTACCGGAACAAGATCATGTGATGTCTTTCCGAGACGAGTTGTATCGACGAACTACACAAAGAACCTGTGCTAAGGATGCAGGAGTGGGCGAACTCCGTGGACTTGGACCTCTTCCATGTGAACAGTGGCCCTTTCGAGAATTGTCTGCTGACCCTCCTTCATTAATACACTCACACACGCACAACCACATGCCCGCGTCGCATGTTTTGATAATAATTTCCACTATTGTTAATGCACCCTCAGTTGTTCTTACCCTTGTTATTGTTTTCATAGTTTATTACTGAACTTGTAACCTTGTTGTGATATTTTTGTTAATTTATTAATATTTATTTATCAGTTGAATTTTGAGTTTAGCTCCAGTTCACCTGCATGTTATTGCAGCGTCTGGTATCTGACGCTGTCTCAAACTTGACGCCAGGAATCCGGAGTCATGTTCGTCTGAAGAGATCCAAAGAAATTCGACGACAGAGAAGCTCAAAACGAAATATTTACATCGTTTCGACATCACATACAACTATAAATAGGTGAAGTGGCAGTCTCATTGTCTCATCAGGTACACAATAGGTGTCTGAGTGTATTCCAAGCTAAAAAACTTTAAACAAATATTACACTAAAAAAATACCTGATATCATAGTAAAATATTAGAAAATAAATGTATAAGATTAAAACCAATTTAGAGATCAAAGACTTTAAACGCAAGCGCCACGCAATCTTGAAATCGGTAATAGTACTAAACTAAATGCGGTCTGCAGGTCTACTCGAGAAGAGTTTTTATTTTTAATTTCATGTTTACGAATTGTGATCCCAGAAAATAGTAGATTTTACGAAAATTTTAACTAAAAGATATTTGATCTACGTACAAAACAAGCTATTCATTCAGTTCTGTATGATACATAAACTCCATACAAAGTATTATAGCATATTATATACATTACAAATAAAACAACTCATATCCTTTTTATCAGTTGTTTCCCGTTAGGTCTAACTCAAAAGATGGGCCTGCAAAACCATGTTGACAATGTCAATAATTTTTTAACGAAAATTACTTAAATAAAACAAAAATAAACCGAAGACCGATTGCACCATAGTAATGTGTGTATGTACCCTCCAGTTGTACCAACCCCATAGAATATAAAGGAGAATCCTTGCGTTATTATAGTACAGTTGACTCTCGATAACTCGAATTTCAAGGGAACGGCTGTTTTCTTCGAGTTACGTATAGTTCGACTTAAGAATAGTTCGAGTTATAGAGGTAATTTTTCACTAAATTCGACTTACAGAGGTAAACAAAATAAAATTCGAGTTATAGAGGTACAAAAAAACTATGTTTTTTATTCCCTACATCCTTTACAAAACTAATGTATGTACTATAACTACATACAGCATTTATACTTACTGTCACACTGCAATGTATGCCTACAATTCATACGTACATACAATTCGAATTTGAAAATAACTTCGACTTATCTACTGAACTTCGAGTTATAGAGGTAATTTTTCTATCACTTCGAGTTATTGAGGTAACATTCGGGTGCAAAATTAATTCGAGTTACGCATGGTTTATTTTCGACTTAGGCAGGTTTTCTCAAGGGAACGGAAAAAATTCGAGTTATCAAAGAATTCGACTTATTGAGGTTCGAGTTATCGAGAGTTGACTGTAATAACATATGTTGATGGAGTTAAGCTCTATGTTACCTTCTGTTTAGTGCAGTGGTATTGTTACAGATTGACTCCTTTACTCTGAAGTCCGCGTCAGTCTGAATAGCTATATACAAATTCGGCGGCGAAGACGTCCAAAACATCAGAGACATCTAGACTAGAGTGCAGTCTGGTAAACAACTGTCCAGTGTAGTCTAGATGAAGTTCTCATCATTCTCAGTATCTCATCAGATGCAAAATTGAGTGCAATACGGGGTTTTAAACACGACATGTACCGGTGTCAGATTTCAGACGCTGCATTAATTCGAATTTGAAATGGAGCTTAGCTGAATATTCGAAGTGAGTTAACCCTTCCTAACATAGCTATGTTATGTGTAATCAGTGTTTTTTAAAAGGGCGGATTCGACATTTTTTGTCAAATTCACTTTTTTAATGTTTTGTGTTCTTTGAAGATAGGTTTATCAGTTTCTTTTAAAAGGGCGCCTGTATGTCATCTCCTTATACAAGTAAAGCCAGCTGTTAAATCATGGTTTTTATTAAATGGGCGGATTTGCTTCAAATCAGCCCTTTAAAAAAAATATTCCTCTGTGGCTGTAGCAAGCAGCTGGTGGGTTGTTTTTGTTGCAACAAACCTAACCTCTATTTGCCACAGTAAGTTACTGTAAAGAGGTAGTAGTATTTGTTCGCATTGTTTGCTGTATATTAAATAGTTTTGCCGTGGATGATCCTATTATTCCGAGTCCCAGAAAAAGGAAAGAAAGTAACTCATCCGAATACAAGCATAATAAGATCAAACAAGCTCGTTTAATGGGACGATCAAACATCAATCACAAGGGAAATGAAGTTTCACCAAAGCATCCTGAGTTTACTTGCAGGTAAGGAAAATTTTTCCAGAAATCTTAAGATTATTGGAAAAACTCCTGAAGATAAAAGAGGAAAAGGTATTACTCACAGTATATCTCAAAACGTTCATGATCTAGTAAGTAATCACATACGATCATTTCCATTAAAGCAATCACATTACTCAGGGAAGAAAATTTATTACCTCGATGCCAATTTAAATATAAAGGCAATGTGGCAGCTGTTTTGTGAAAAACATCCTGATGTAAAAGTGAGCAATTCCTTTTACTGGAACCATTTCAAAACAAATTTTAACTTTCGCTTTGGCCGCCCACAAGTGGACATTTGCTGTAAGTGTGAAGAACTAAATCTGAAAATAAAATCCCCACATCTTAATGATGTAGCTAAAAGGGCGGCACAGGCTGCGTTAGATGTTCATGAGCGCATGAGTAATACATTTTACAAAGCTCTAAAACATGAAATGTCAGAAGATGGTTCAAAAGAGGAGCATGTTTTAGCATTAGCCTTTGACTATATGAAGACGATAAGTTTACCGAAAATTCCAGTTCAACAACTTTATTACATGAGACAGCTGTCAATCAATGTGTTTTCTGTAAACGACCTTAAGGAAGGAAAAAGTCACATATATTTGTACCATGAATGTCAAGGAGGGAAAGGGCCCAATGAAGTCACTACTTTTTTAAATGATTTTTTAAGCTCAGTTCCACCTAAGTATACTACACTTCGGTTGTTTTGTGACAACTGTAGTGGACAAAACAAAAATCAAACCCTATCACGTTTCTGTTTATATTTGACTGACAGTGGCAGGTTTCTTAAAGTCGAACAGTTCTTCCCGATAAGAGGGCATAGTTTCCTCCCCTGCGATAGAGATTTTGGTATTATCTCTAGAGTTTTAAAAACACATGACCGGCTTTACCAATCCACCAACTCACGGAACTTATTATTATAGCAGAACTTATAGCTCCAACTCTGAACAGTTTACTGTAAAAGAAATATCAGATGCAACTGAATTCTTTGATTTTAAAACTTAGAGCACTAATCATTATAAACGCGCTTGCATTTCTGCAGAAACTAAGGGTAAAAATACTCCAAAAGAAAGAAAGGTTCACTTTTCTATTAGTAACCTATTTCATTTTGTATACGAGCTTGACAAAAAAGGCTACATCAAGGGATTCACCAATATAAATGGTTTGGTCTGTCATACGTTTTTTATGGCCAAACATACCGGTGCTGTACGGTGAATAATTTGGCTTATCCAAGTGGGCAGGTTACACTTAAAAAAGCGAAGGTGGAAGATATTAAAAAATTAAGCGAATATATTCCTGAAGAATTTAATGAGTTCTATACCGAGTTGTACTCCTGGCCAACCACTGCTTGTGAAGATCTCCCCGATAGTGACTTTGAGGAAGAAACGGAATAAAATGCTTGGATTTGATGCTTACTGATGGCTAGCTTAGTTCAATAATTCATATTCATGTACCGTATTATATTAATTTATAACATATCAAAACATTATTTTCAATTACATACACGTGATTTAAAAATGTTGTAATTTATTTTCCTTCCAGAAAATTTTGGATTTTTTTTTAAAAAGGTGGATTTTTTGAAAATTCAAAAATCTTTTATTAGTTAACAAAAAAATGTTAAAAAAGTTTAAGTGCACTAACAAGTTACTCTTGCATACATCTTTTGAAAGTATATAACAAAAATAATGAATATAAAATAGCCTCGTGTATAAACAGTTTTTTTTTTTAGTTTTCCGAAAAAATGGTTTTTAGAAAATCCGCCCTTTTACAAAACACTGATTCAGCTATGTTATGTGTTGAAAACTCTGTTGCTTCGCCGAGCTTTGGGATCGTATCTAAAACATCGAATTGCACTCAATTGTGCAACTGATTAAAATGAATGAGCATATAAATGAATTTCAACTGTGCGGTCATGAAGGCCAGATATGACCTGCACGTGAAGCCAATTAAAACACTTGAAGAAACAATTGCTAAATCCACGAAACCACTTGAAGTACTTCGGCCACGAAACCGCAAACGTGTTGAGATACGGAGTGAGTTGTCGGAAAATTGCTGCCCCGTTCTCGCCATTTTTCCACCGACAGCCCCTCTTTTAACCTGATGTATGCAAATTGTGGCAAGTTAATTACTCCGCCACCAGATAACAGCCAGATACCGTGAGAGAGAGAGGGAGTGATAGAGTGAGAGTGGGGTGGTGGGGGTGGGGCGGCAGGAGGGAGTAAATACCCCTCTCTGCCGAGACATGATGATTACGTTGGCGTGAGAGTTCCCGAGTTATTCCTACCTTGGCTGGCGCCATGTCCAAATATGACGTAAACTTACAATAGATTATGAAACATTGATGTGCGTTTACATCATTTATCATCTGCTGTAAAACAACAGAAACAACGGAGAAAAAAATTTAATATTTAAATTCGAATTGAGTATTTTAAATTCCTGATTATTTTCTTTGAATATAGTAAACGCTCTAATAGAGTTATCTTAAAGTGGCTTTGTGATCATCCAGATCCAGATTGAAAGATTGGTTTGTACGATTCTTTACGAATACTGCTGTTTGGAAGTATTTTACTGAGAGGAAATTTTCTGAGTCGTTTGAGCCGTTGGGCATCCTTTTTTCTGAATTATGTTTGGAAACAAATTGAGTGTTAACCTGGTTAAACTAATTTCGGATATCTGCTCTTATCGATATTCATTTACCCTAAAACGTCAATAAACTTAAAATTTTAGATATTGGACGGCTTTTTATTTAATACAACATGTATAAAATGAGGTAAAAATAGCTGAAACATTCTAATCAGGTTTGTATGTTATTGGGGATGCTAAATCAAGATTCTGCACGTGCCACTTCTAAGATATGAGAAACACAGATTTTTGGATAATGCAGTTTGCAAGAGAAAACAATTACTCTCAAGTTTGCAAGAGAAAACAATTACTCTCAAGTCCCCAATAGGTTTCATCATTATCATTATGAAATTTGCCAAGGTTTGACAAAATTTGTCTGTCTCTTCGGCACTGCTGACAAAGTTCACAACACTGGTGTACTTGTGTGAATCCGAAATAGTCATATATTTAAGGTCTGTAGAGAAATCTCCCATGCCAATTTTGTTCGAAATTCGTTGGTCAAGGCTGTTACTCCCTCAAGTCTCAGATGTGACACAAGCTCGTGGAATTATCGATAGCGTTTCGAAATGTGCGAGACGCTAGGATCTGGATACACGTGGACACTCCGTCGGTGATCCCAAAGTGAAGGAGTGCATACTCCGCCTAGTGAAGCTGAACCGACTTTGTTACGTTTCTTCAGCAGATTTCATCTGTCACTATGTTACCAGTATAAGAGACTAGGTAAACCGTTTACAAAAGATTAGGTTGATTTCATGCCACAGCAGGACCAATGGCTAATTGCAGAGCTAAATATGGTCTATCGCTGTAGAAATCTTATTGTATTATCTTTAATTCCATCCTAACAATAAATCATTTTAGGACTCATCTATAGAACTATCTTAATAGCAATAAAAAGATTTATTTGAGAACGCCAAATATATAATCTTATTCATATAATGACAACACATTTAATGAGATAAAAAATTCAAATGTTTTTAGTTCACGCAAGTTGAGGTAAATACCCCTCTTTCCCCGTATCCCCACCACTGCTCGGCATTCGCCCGCTTGCTCTATCCCCTGACCTGGCCACTGCCACTTAGCGGCTAACCTCACACCAAAACGCAAGCTCCCTGGATACTTCTATGGCTACATTAGTCTGCTCAATTAATATTTTACGCTTGGTCGCCTACACACAAAAATACAATATACTTATAGGACAGGTAAGTAGCTACAGTGTAAACAAAATGGCGCGAGCGAAACACGACCCACACAGCTGATAAAACAGAGACGAAGAGATGCTTGTCCCACTCCCGTCCAATGGAGAGGGCCCCTCCTGCGCGTGACTGCTCAAATATTTGCTTCTGCGCAGGTTTTTTTGCGAGCGGTTTATCTATACCTTTACATAGTTTGATACGAAGTTATTTAGACAGAACGTGCGAGTTAAACAATGGCGTGGAACAAGCGAGCACAACCAGAACTGGTTCATGTAAGCCAACAACTGTTCGGGTTGCGCCGGTTAGTACGAAGCGGGCAAGGGTATCCTTTAACTTGGACTTGTTCTGTAGTTGTCTCATTTAGAAGTATCGTTAACATCCCCAAACTCTCTACCCTTAGAAACGATTTTATGATAAAATGTATAATCCGCCGGCCACGAAAATGTCTGAATGAAAAATTATCAGCCAATATTTTCTTTACCAATGAGTAAGAGCAGACAGTTACGTAATGTGATAAATTTAAAATAAAATTACCAGAGAAGCAGTATGAATAGCAAGAATAAGATTTCTGAATGAGTGCAGAGAATGAATGGGGTAAGATTAGTTTCTTAATTAACCAGAGCTGACAGGGTACATACTTCGTCGCACCACAGCGAGCACTCCGACCTCACGCTAGGCTATATGGGGAACACCTTGGGAACCACAGGCAACTTTGTAGTCATGCAATGCCTTTTAGCCATATTAAAACAATGTTTGGTTTTATCACAGACATTGATCGTGACATGGAGCGTGAGCCGTTCATGATACTTTCGACACGCACGGTGGTGGAGTTGGGGTTGAAATATACTCGACACACACATTTGGGAAATTTTGTTACATTAATCAACATTAAATTTGTTTATTATTTATGTTTTTCTATTTAAATCTTTACCTACTTAAACATTTAGTTTTTTATGGATTCCTCATGGACCACCTCCTACAGTTGCAAATTGACCTTCACCATTGTGTTATGTTGCGGCCTTGCGAGAGGTCACGGGTTCGATTCTCGAGGAGGTCAATACAAATTTTTTAAATGGATTTGGCCTGGAAATATTGGATACAAGATAGGAGTACGCAGCACCACGTATTGCGTAACAGGCTTCGCTGAGATCGAATGCAAAATTTTAAGTTCATAGCTGAAAGATGTCCTAGACAAGTAATCATACAGAAAAGTTATTTTGAATGCCTCCGGTAGATCAAAGAGAAATTGTGCCAGTCCACTAAGTAGACTTTAATCCCATATCCCATAGATGCACCATCATAAAACTCTTTTTTGTCTATGTAGAAATAAAATTTCATCCAAAATTCAATGTCTACAGATGAAATATTTCTCAATAAACACTACGGAATGTTTGGCTACATGTGTGAATATGTCATATGTTAAAATGTCATAAACGTTTGGGTAGAAACTTATTTTCCTGCTATTATCTCGTTGCTTTCTTGGATACCTTTAAGACCAATGTATATACAGGGTGATTCAAAACTAAACGGCAATCTCTCGAGAGCTTATTCTATAGCTAAAAACAAGTAAAAAAGTTCATATAACCATATGCCCGGAAACGCTTCGTTAGCGAGTTACGCCTAGCGAAAGATTTCGCCCGGATTTCAGAACCCTTGGTGAAGTCAGGCCGTATAAAAATGGTAAAGGTAGTTACAAAGATACAAATACGATTGTTTTTTATGTTTTTATATCTGACAAATTTATTAAAATTCGTCCCAGAGCTGTAAATGCAATACTTTCAGAGATATCTTACGTAAAACACAAGAATTGGTGCAAAGAAATAACACATTTTTTTGTTTAACGTAAGATTACTTCCATAAATGTTAAATAAAGGTCATTTTTTTTCTTAAACAGGTTTGTAGAACATTTAATTCTGAAAAGATTCATGTGAATTACTTAGGAAAAAAATTAATAATAGGTATTGAAATTTAGCTTTATTTAAAAATAAAACAGAGGCACAAAAATGCATATTCTTATCTGCATAAAATATTAACTAATGTTTAGGTTAATATTAACTACATGGATTACCAACATGTAACACCATAGAACTCGATGTTGCTTACATAGAAATGAAGGTTCATACAATATTAAAAATCTGTAGGTTGGTTCTTTTTTTAAGATATCGTGAGGACGGACTGACAGCGAGTTATTACATTGTCCAACACCTTGAGTAATAGGCATTGCTAACGCTTAGCCACTAATTAATACTAAGACCAGTCGCGTAGATTGAACCCACTTTTACAACAAAGGCAGCCTTCATATTATAGAACGGAGATACACATAATAGTAAATAACACTCTAATTAAATAGAACTTAGGATTGCAAAGGAATTACTCAACCGGTAATTGGTTTGGTACTGACAAGTAAAAATAATTAGTAGCCACTTATTTTGGCAATTATCTTGTACTTGTTGTGTTTTAGTATTCTTAATTAGTTTAGTTCGTACTTGCGACCATACGGATGACTAACATCTTAATTGTTTAGATTACTCCGTCAACCGTTGCTCATACGATTGAATTCTTGAAATATTTCGGTCTCGCTGCCTTGCTGTAGAGCTATCTCCAGTTAACAGAGGCTAAACTGAATAATACGTACCCATCTGTACAAGTGAGCTGTATTGTGATTGGCTGAAGCTTAACCAATCAACAATCAATGTGACCAATAGTGATCAATATTGCTTCTTCATCATAGGCTACCAGCAACTTTAACAAAGCACTCATGTACATGCGATCCTTCATCAGAAGCGTGAAGACGGATGCCTGGCTGACCCCTAGCTTCCGAAACAAGTAGTTTTGTCCTGGTTGGGATATAAGACACACGGACCAGGCAAGATGTCATCCGAAAGGGTTCCGGCCTGGGCCCTCCGTGGCCCGTAGGGGGTTTAGTGGGTAGTCCGCAAGGGAGTCCCACACTCCGTGCGCAAAAGCATTCCCCCTACGTAAAAAAAAACTTTAACAAAGAAAATTCCGTCAAATTAAAAAACTAAAATGAATAGAAACTTCAGGGGATGAAACAAAATAAGCTGCAGGGGCTGCAGGGCTGTGAAGGATCAGGTAATCCTTCCATCCCTCATAATTGGATACTGGTGACCTACTATTCTATATGTATCCTGACCTACTATATGCTGGCAATGCAAAAACAATGAATATATCTTCGTTTACTATATATCTGATTTGTTTACCGCAAGTAAATTAATTAAAACAAATTATTTTTACCCGATGGAACTAAAAGCGCAATAACTAAAATGAAATATTTTCACTTGTTTCAAAGGGGTAGCGATTTTTAAACCAAGAAATAAAAAAAAATAGTTAAGAAAAATGAATCACTACTCGCCCCTTAAAGTCAATATACAAAGAATTTACATTATGCCAAACATCACGATGTGTACTGCCATAGAAGTAATAGTAAACAGTCAGATTAGAAACTCCTGGCAGGCCTTGTCAACGCATCTAAAATAAAATTTCAAAGACGAGACGCCCTAATATACAGGAGCGGGAGGAGCCCTGGGCCGTTTGGTAGTAAAAGTGTTAAAGTGGGTGTAGGGGGAGTGGCGTGAAGAACAATGCACCCCCTTTCCTCTCCTCTTCGCTCTTGTATAATTTAACGGCCTGACATTTTGATAAGCTTCTGGATTAAATCCCTGCAGTTAACTTTATCTGCAGTTCATTTTAACGTTTTGGCAAAACTGCTCAGCATGTCTTGAGAGTTCATTTCTTTGCGTGGAATCTCTATAAAGAGAGGCTATGTGATGGCTTTTTAATTGGCCTATGATTATGAAGTTTTAATTTGATGGTCCTCAGAGGTAAATTAAGGGCGAATTGTGTCCTCGAATAGTCTCAATGGGCTAATGAAAAATTGTAAAGTAAGAGTAAAGTAAAGTAATGTCTTATTTTACAAGACGAAGTTAGGGCTAACAAGCCTCTCTAACACTTCACTTGGGGACTAACGGCTTAAAGGTGGCTTCCGAACCACCACCAATGGCCGGGCAGGCGGACTGCTTGTAAAGCCGCGGTCAGACTAGGCTGTTTAGCAGCCGCTACTAACCAGTCGCTGGTAATATTGCCAGCAAGCAGCCTAGTCTGACCCAGGACCAGCGGCTGGTGAATGCCAGCTAGCTAGTGTTTACTAGCCACAATCGGAAGTTGAACATGTTTGGACAGGATCGCTCACCGGTGACTAATCCAAGCAGCAGCCACGCTCGACGTTGCTTGATCTGGTTATCTCGCGATAACCGCCTTAACCACTAAAAATGTGAGCGGAGAAAGAGGTTTTGATACTATACAGGATACAAACTTCTATTTTAGATATGCAAATACGAGTAAGTTGTTTTTACGCAATAATATTTGGGTTTCGAGTTATTTCCTTCTAAAAATGTAAAAATAATATTGTTTTAATTGTATGCCATGCTTTTTGAGCATAGAAAACAATGGGAGTTTATAGATTTTAACAATACTATGCAGAATTCATATTAGTCCGTAAAATATATTCCATAATTTACAGGAGTTTATTTTATAGTGAGGATTTCATTCATATTTACACCTAATAGATTCAATAATCACCTAACCACTAAGGAGAACCTTCATTTGATCAAATGTACAAAACAGACCAAATAAATAAGAATACAATATTTGTAAAATATGTCTTATCGTAGTAGAATGACAAGCCTTCAACTCTCTAAGTAAGAGATCGGTCGGTGGTTCGATTTACTGGGAGGTATTACATAAAAATTACAATTTGACTTTTCCCTTTAAACGTTTAGTGTTATCAATTTAAAATGCCATTCACGTAGAAAGAACACACGAAAAACCTGCCAGAATAAGTAACACAGCCATCCTTCTGCACATCTACTCCAACCCGCTCAAGAAAATTCTACGCCATCCAAGAAAGAAAATTACTTTGCACAGCTTTAATTAAACATACAGAGTCATCCAAAAGTCAGTGACCACCCGTCTCATTTAAAGACGATTTGATCAATTGAAATAACATTTGGGGACCTTTGTAGGTTAGTGAGTCCTACTTTTGGCGTATCAAGAAAGGTTGAGGAAGGTCCTCTGGGAGGGAGTGGAACCCCAACATCCCAACAATACATAAAGAATAATTTGGCCCAAACCGGAAGTCACCATTTATCACCATTACAAGATGACGGCCGCTAAATTGCAGAAAATAGGAGTTTCAGTTATTTACAAACAGATTTGCAAGAAACTTGGTGTAAGGGGGATTTTCGAGTCAAGAAACGCGTACCTGATATCGCTTTTACAAATTATCCACTCACTCATTTCCTAAACGGCAGCATCAAACAAGGGGAAGAAGATATCCGGCACATATAAGGAGTTGGCCGAGGTCTGTAAATTATCAGGTGGTGTTGAAAAATGGCCTATTTACTTACCAAGATCAAAGCCTCCTAGCATTTGAACAACTGCTTACGTGTAAGAAAAAGATAAGGTTAGAAGTAAAAGTACACCAAGGTCCCGCATGACGTTTCTTCTCTCCCATTGCCCATAATGTCATAAAAAAATAAAAATATAATAGAATAATTTACGAGTAAAAAAACCACAGATTTGTTAAGGTTCCGGGAGATTAGGTTGATCTCATGCCACAGCAGGATCTCATCTAATTGCAGAGCTAAATATGGTTATCGCTGTAGAAATCTTATTGTACATCTTTAATTCCATCCTAACAATAAATCACTTTCTGACTCATTTATAGAAATGTCTTAATAGTAATAAAAAGATTTAATTGAGAACGCCAAATATGTAATCTTATTCATATAATGATAACACATTTAATGAGATAAAAAATTTCAATGTTTTATATAATGTATAACAAACAATATAAATAAAAAGGTTTAAATATTGTCTAAGGGATGCTATTTTAATGATTTATTAATGAATCTATTCTATTCATCTTTTGTATTGTGAGGAGTATATAAACATAGGTTGGAATTCCAAGAATTTCTAGTTATTAGATATATAATAACGAGCCTGCTTCTTTAGTTAAAAATATCAAATGTTTGTTAATGCTATTTCATAAACAAGGTAGGGGTACGCCACACAACAGGTGTCGCCTAACAATCTTCCCTGAGGTTGCATGCAATCATTCTCGAAATATTCTGTGGACAGATATACGGAAGTTTATACAGAAAAGAAAAGTTAACATCCTCAGCCAATTAACCAAGTACTGTGCAACAGCATAGAGAAATAAAAGAACTACAACAAATTTCTCTGAATCAAACAATTTTAGAATTGAATCAAAAATTAAACAGTCATCGTTGTATTAAGCCTTTTTCATGTAATAGTATAAGGTTATTTATTTTATCAGATCCCAACGTTTTTATATTGAAGGACCTATTCAGTTCCTTTGTAGGGGAAACACACAATAAAACTTTAGAATCTTGCTATCACCCCTTTTTATAGGCAGTATGACGTTCTTTATGTTGAGGGAAATGGCCATTCCCCATCCATTTCTTCTTCATGTTCGAGGGCGTATAGACGTGGTCTCCGTAGACAATATGAGACGTTTTGAATATTTTCAAGGCTTTCTTGACCTTCAAATAAACTGGCAGTTGGCCAAAATATTTGTTCTCTCATAAAAATGTGTGCAGCTCAGCGAAGTGTGGTTTGGGTTTGTGGGTCGTGTTGGGCCAGGTGAGAAATATCAGATGCTAGATGAGGACTATTAAAGACTGGGAGAGGATGATTGAAATTAGATAAGGTTATTAGAGGCTAGATAAGGACTATTAAAGGGTAGGAGAGGGCGGTTAGAGACTAGGGTATCCTGGATATATCTTTACGTATTGTAATGGTAATGGATTAATTAAAGATCATTACGTTATGATATGTGAAAGATACAATGTACGCAAGATACAAAAGAAGGGAAAAGAATACTCGAGGAATTCACTCGAGTTTTTGTAAGGGGAGTAAAAGGCCTTTGCGAGGCTCTTATCAGAGTAAGGATGAGGATCGGTACGGTATGTGATATACGCTATCACTAGAATTTACTGGCGCCGGCTCTCCTCTCATTGAAGGGAAAACAATATAGTCTATACCTTGAACGAGAGCAGAATTAGTTTTCATACAATATATTTTCTTACGCAACTGATAGTTTATTATGGGGTAGAACACGCAGAACAGTGTTTATCGCAGTAGCCAAGAAGTAATGAAATATACATTTTGTATACAAACCTCCTGATTTGTCTTAAAATCGATAGAGGAATTTTGTCTAAGAATGGAATCGACCGCCAACCACACCAGCAGTAGTGCTGGCCGAAATGAGAAATTATTATGTTTACTAATTACATATCTAAACAGAAGAAACTCACATAACCAAGGGTTCCATACCGGTCACTCGAGTACAATAAATTACGACTGGCGAAAATTTGTGGTGGTGAACTTGTAAAGTGAGTAAAAAAGCAATAGAACGTGATAAATTACAAAATGTATATTAACAAAAAGAAATTAACAAATACATAGTTGTGTTTAGTAGGCTGATGTTTTATACGAAATTTAATTTTGACGTGACAACGTCTTAAATTAGGTTGCGGCTCGGAGTCACTCATGAAAAAGTGTAACGCCCGGTAACGTTACGATGCCCGTCCAGTGGGTCCGCCGCACGGGATAAAGCAGATAACTGTGGGTCCGCCGCACGGAATAAAGCAGATAACTATGTTTATTCGTGAAAATGTGGAGTGCTTAGATTCGTCATTTACAACAACTACAACAATAAAGGTAAATAATTGTACACTGATATTTCATTATCGTAAACTATGATTGATTGATTAATTGTTAGATTGACACAAAAGTTGAGAAACTGAGTTTATAGGTTATGTCATACTATTGACAAATGTTGATAGGGTTAAGTAAATTATTAGTTTAAATCACTCTGCAATCAATCGTAATTCAGTCGATTGAGAAGAAACAGCGCGTATTGCTAGTCAAACATTTAAAATAACAAATTATAACCTCTAACCTGTCATAACAGTGCGACCAAACAAACGAACTAAACCGACCAATCACCACGCGCGGAGTTAGAATTTAACTGTGTTTAGCAAGAATTTCAAATTCCAATTTTAGTAAATGTTTTATTCAACTTTACCATTTACAATAACAAATTTTAATTAATTTCAAATTATGTACAATGTTTTAGTAAACAAAATATATTTCTATAGTTAAAATTTGTGCAATTCTTATTTTCATTCAATTCCTTGTTCCTATTGTGCAATTTAATAATATTCATATCAATAAATATTCTACCGAGAAAAAGACGTTGTCACGTAAAATCTTCGCCAGTAAAACCGATTTTACAGGCAACCATATTTTTTTTTTTAATTTTAGGTCATGAACATGAATTGGAGAGCTCTATTAGGAATTAGGAGCTCTATGGTGTAATTGAGCATTATTAGATGGGAATATCAATTGAACTAAGAATTTTCATGGATCTATCGAAAAATGGAGATAATTTAAGTTTGTACACTTTGGGTAAAAGTGTTGTACGGGTGTACAAAACAATCGTCTTAAGAAATTTAACTTCAGATTGTGATAGCTGAAATATTTCCTCAAGGGAGTACCGCAAGTAAGATATCTAAAAAAAATATGGAACGAAATCCTGATGATATAGCTCACATTAGCCAGCAGTACGCTAGCAACCAAAAAAACATAAACATCCAACTCCAACACAAACATGAATCTTTGCCGCTTTAATCAGAAAACACAAAATGGAACGAAACATACCTTGGGGTGGCTTTATATAAGTCATAACAACACTTACGGTAGTGTAAGGGCGGGTATGTGTAACAATGGCCTCCCTTCTCAACCCCTCTCTTGTAAATGTGGCATTTTGATAAACCGGTGGATTATATCGCTGCAGTTACACCACCTGCAGTTTCTCCTAACACTCTACTTGTAATATCTCGCTGGTTAGACGTTTAGTGTTACGGCAAAACTGAAACAATGACCTCCCTTCTCAACCCCTCTCTTGTAAATGTGGCATTTTGATAAACCGTTGGATTATATCGCTGCAGTTACACCACCTGCAGTTTCTTCTAACACTCTACTTTTTATATCTCGCTGGTTAGACGTTTAGTGTTACGGCAAAACTGTAACAATGGCCTCCCTTCTCAACCCCTCTCTTGTAAATGTGGCATTTTGATAAACCAGTGGATTATATCGCTGCAGTTACACCACCTGCAGTTTCTTCTAACACTCTACTTTTTATATCTCGCTGGTTAGACGTTTAGTGTTACGGCAAAACTGTAACAATGGCCTCCCTTCTCAACCCCTCTCTTGTAAATGTGGCATTTTGATAAACCGGTGGATTATATCGCTGCAGTTACACCACCTGCAGTTTCTTCTAACACTCTACTTGTAATATCTCGCTGGTTAGACGTTTAGTGTTACGGCAAAAACTGTAACAATGGCCTCCCTTCTGAACCCCTCTCTTGTAAATGTGGCATTTTGATAAACCGGTGGATTATATCGCTGCAGTTACACCACCTGCAGTTTCTTCTAACACTCTACTTGTAATATCTCGCTGGTTAGACGTTTAGTGTTACGGCAAAAACTGTAACAATGGCCTCCCTTCTGAACCTCTCTCTTGTAAATGTGGCATTTTGATAAACCGGTTGATTATATCGCTGCAGTTACACCACCTGCAGTTCCTTCTAACACTCTACTTGTAATATCTCGCTGGTTAGACGTTTAGTGTTACGGCAAAAACTGTAACAATGGCCTCCCTTCTCAACCCCTCTCTTGTAAATGTGGCATTTTGATAAACCGGTTGATTATATCACTGCAGTTGAATTTTCCTTGTTTGTAGTTTCTGCCGACAAGAAACTACAAACATAATATATATATATATATATATATATATATATATATATATACATATCTGTATCTCAAAACCTACTTTGGTCAGAACAGGTATATAAAGTATAATGTAGAGACATGTTAGTGTGTATTACTCTGTTTTCCTTATGGCACTAAAAAATGCAAAATGACAAAGTCAAAAAAGTCAATCAGATTCAAGTATCTTACGTGTAAAACATTCACAGCTTTGTCCTTTAACAGGTACAAGTAGTATTTCCAATGCTTTAAATATGTCTAACAGTTACTATGTAGTATTTCCAATGCTGTAAATGGTTTAAATTCGTTATTGACGCGACCTGTATCAATAGTTAGATAGTAACTTTATATTTGCTATCTGAATTACACTATTGATCATGCACTCTATAGCGCTACATGATTTATAGGATATAAATATTTAACAAAATTATATTTCGGAATTTCGTCTTGAACTGTTGTCTACACATAACGAAGCTATGGCGGTAGGGATCGATTCAATGCGAATGTTGAGTTTAGCTCCAGTTCACCTTCCACAGATAGTGAGAATACCTCTTACCCTAGATTACAATACACTTTTTATCTTTCGTAATCTAGGTGTCTCAGAAGGGAACAGGATATTTACATCGTTCAGTGATAAAAAATCAATTAATTGGAGTAGGTTGAAAAATATAAAGAGTTCGTTTTGAGCTTCTCCATTGAAGGCTCAAGTTTGGATCTCTTCAGACAAACATGACTCCAGATTCCAGGAGTCGATTCTATGATAACATCAGGTTCCATATGCTGCACTAAAAAGAAGGGGTGAACTGGATCTAAACTAAACATAACAAAATGAATGATCTAAACATTCGCAAAAATGAATAGCCGAAATTGTTCAACCGTTATCGAGATTCTTTGTTAGGAAGTCATTTAGTTACTTTTAAATTATATACATTCGAATAATCAATTTTCGATATTTTGAGTAATGGGGAAATTTTCAGAAGAGGAGGGGTAATCAAAATATTTAATACATAAAGTGGACCGAAATGTAAAGGCCTTAATCATTAAAATAAGAAAACTGGAGTTCGGTAATCTTTAACAAAACACCGTATCGCGTTGTATAAGATTATACAGTATCAATAGTGCCAACATTCGTCGCTATATTTCTTTATTTGTATATTTTCACTGTTCTGTATTGCAATATTCAACAGTGTTACTTAAGATGTTTCTTGGAAATCCTCTTGTTGAAGTCCTGAGATGAAACACTTCAGCTCTCCAATTCATTTGAGGGGTTCTCTCAACCTCGGTTTGTTTCATTACTGATGTCACGTGATCGATATTCAGAAATATTCCCTTTGAAAATTGTCTTTTGAAATCGTCTGAATTTTCTTGAAAATAATTATGCTAGTGAATGACATTACATATACGAGTATAACCATCCTTACGATAAAAACCGTTTGGTATTAGAGTATCCTGAATGAATATTTAACACGACATACCATCGCGGTTTCCACGCTAATAATATTGTCCCTTACTGATGGTTAATGTAGGAATAGAGTAACAATTGACTCAGAAACAAAGTTATGATGTGAAAAGCTAAAAATTATGTGCCACAGATGGAAATATTGGAAATATCTTTTGATTCTAGTATAAAAATAGGACCCAAAAATAATTGTTCTAAAAAAGTTTTGTTCTAAAAGCTCACGCTTTGTCTCATCACTGTTTAGATCTCCAAATGTCGGTGTTTGGTTCCATTTGTTTGCACTGTTTGTATAAGACAGATTGGCTAATTTTACCATCTTAACATTTAAAATTAGTTAATTATCTAAAAGTGTTTTTTCGTATTGTATTTAAAAAAATAATTTTACATCCCATTGAATTTCACTTCTCCCACATATAAAGTTCAATTGTCAGCCCTTCATGAGCCAAAAACTCCAAAGCTTCCAAAGAGCCACCAGAGATAGCCACTACATCGGAAGTTTTTGTAGCAAATCGATTTTCGGTTTTTCAGATATTATGAAGTTAGGGGGGGGGGGGTTTGGAGAAGAGTTATTTTTTTATAATTTTTATTTACCGTTGTAAAGTAAAGATTTTCAAAGTTAGATAAGGAATCGTCAAAAACATTTGGAGGCCAAAATATTTTTTGACCTTAAATACACAGTTTGAGGATATTTATGAATGAAGTTCGTTTGCGTGATTTTTTATTCTAAAGTGCCATTTCAAATGCGGAAACGGGTGGTTGGAAATAAAAATTATGATTAGTATTACAATATTAGCTATTAGGGATTGCTGCTGAATTAGACTGGCATTAATAAGGTAGTTGCTTCCCACGCATCTCTACAATCACAAGCGCAGAGGGTTTTGGCCTGCCTAGCACCTGCCATCCCAGATTATTCAGCGAGATCTTAGACTCAAGATAAGTAATACTATGTGACAATTTCAGTGCATTATAAGTTGTCTGGTGTACGATATACAGAGTGAGTTTTATGTCCTGGCACACCTGGATATAATTGAAACGGCCCGCGATATCTGTGTGAAACCTTGACCCTACCTATTATAACATATTTTTTTAATTTTTCAAGTTGGTGAAAATTTTGCCCCTCTTTTCTAAAGGGGGGCAACTAAACATTTTCAAATACAAACCCCTATCAAGTGTCTGAAGGTGAACCCCCACAGCCGAAGGTGAACAGTTTGAACACCTGCTACATTAAAACAGGTAACTGTTTTTAGAATTTGCGTTAGTGTTTACTCATGTTACGATAAACAGGACAAGACAGTTACTGATTTTATTATATTATAAAATCTGTTAAAATAAACGTAGAGACCTCTAGTTTGCATTATTGGATTTCTTTTTTTATTCCCTTTAAAATGAGGAGTCACATGATAGGAGTTTGTATTTGAAAATGTTTAGTTGCCCCCCTTTACCCCCTTTAGAAAAGGTGGGCAACAATTTCAACAACCTAGGTAAAATAGGTAGGGTCAAGGTTTCACATAGATCTCTCGGGCCGTTTAAATTATATCCAGGTGTGCAAGGACATAAAACTCACTCTGTATACAATCTATATTAATAACTATTTGGAATAACATTACAGATAACAAAAACCTGGGTTTGATCGTTGAGGTACACTACTAGGGCGGAAATGCTGCAGATCCCCTGTGTGTTGGCATAAAAGTACCTGGACCACAGCCACAGTCATTATTTGGTAACATTGAAGTAGGTATTTTAGTTGGTCACTGGGTGGTTTGAGGAGGAGTGAAAGGAGAAGGGTGGTTGAAGAAAGAAGAGGATCATAGGGAAGGAAGTTTCAAATATGGACATATCATGAAGGAACGCAACTTTGTGCGTTTCCAAGTAGCGTTTACGTACAATAATTTGAGATCATCTTTGTAATGGCACAGTGTAGTGGGTACGGCTGTCATCGCAAGATTATCAAATCAAGCAACGTCGAGCGTGGCTGCTGCTTGGATGGGTGGCCGCTGAGCGATCCTGTCTTTGCAAGCAGTCCGCCTGCCCGGCCATTGGTGGTGGTTCGGAAGTCACCTTTAGGCCGTTGGTCCCCAGGTAAGTGTTAGAGAGGGCATCTTAGCACTAACTTCACCTGGTAAAATATAACATTGTTTACTTTACTTTTTATTTTTTACCTTTTGTAATCAACGTATCGTCACTTTAATGTAATTTAATTTATAACTAAAACCGAGGGGGATTATTTAAATCAAGGAAAACTCTAAATGTTAGTGATACTACTGAATGAATTTATCCAGAATTACGATGCAGTTTAAGTTATTTTGCTACACAACATAAGGGAGTCTACATTAGAAATAACGGCCGCTGGGACCTCAGAGAGCGGTACGGTCTCATCATCATAAACCTACGGTCCCCCTGGAGCCACAAACACTACGGTCCCCCGAGAATAGCAAGGTTCTGTTTATGATTTAGCTTTGGGCGGTACTGTAAGATAAGTGGTAAGAGTGAAAGAAATTTCGGGATGTATTATGAATAAATTCACGAGGTCTTTTATACAATATTTGATTACTTAACATTTACAACATTTCGAAATTTGACTAAACGTTTTTATTGATAGACTTAGTAAACAAAGATTTGTCTAAAGTTTAGATTAGTTGCAGTTGGTTCATTAGTTTTAAATACTTTAAATTTTTTTAAAGAAAAAGCACATATACAGAAACAGACAGAAGGTAAACAAGAAATATAGACCAATGATTGAATTTATTTTTGGCTCTTCTTGGCCCAATAAATAATATTGGAACAAGTTTTTAGTAAGAGTTTTAAAACACCCTGAATGTATATATGACGGTTTGGACTCACATAACATGGACAGAGTTGACCCGGGTCACAGCGTCATCAGCATACCTGGAATAATAAAAACTAATTAATGTTAGACACGTAAATGCGCAATAAAAATTGTATAGTATTAAATTTACAGCTTTGTTTCATTAGACTAACATATAATATCATTGATGGATTAATTTGGTTTATATTTGTATTCTGTATAAACCGAGTATAATACTAATAAACTGGCTGCACTGGCTCTAGACGGTGACGTAGAATCGGGTGAATCCTCCTGGATTGGCCGAGACGATTTAAAATACCTGTACCCCTCTAGACAGTAAAAACATCACGCAATCGGTAAGGCTTCCTGCTGGCGTTGTTACCGCGGCGTCTTTTCAAAGTCTAACAGTGTGGGTTGTGTCGAGCACGTGTCTTTTTGTAAAGTTTTCTAACTATGCAATGTAACTAACTCTTTACAGCGCAAGGTGCGGGCATCGTCTAGAACCCCCTTGTCCCGCTTTAGGTTTTGTGGAGTTCATCCTTTGCGACCCTGGATAGATATGAATTACCTCTTCTGATTTTACCAGCAAATGTGCCAATAGACAATGTGTTGACCCTTTTTGAGTCTTTTGGGGGATGAGACATCAGTCATGCCGTGCTGTTGGTATGACAGGTGGCATTATTCCTCTATTTAACCCTTTTTCTCTCAATACTTTCCTTCCCTAACCACATTTGTTTAATTTGTTCTTGTATTTACAATGTAGCCTACATCATTCATTGCTCTCCGAACCGGATTCTTTAGTCTCTACACGACTCTAAAATACAGAAACCGAAAGACCAATTTCTAATATAACATGTTTTATTCTTCACTTGAATTCAAAATTTCATGAAAATTACTATTGAAAATTATAGGCAATTTATGCAGAATATATTTATATTTTTACTACATCTACTATTCTCTTGAGATCGTTATACACTGTGTCCAAATTTTCCATAATTCTTCAAGCAAAAATATTTAAATCGTGGTAAAATTATGATTGGCTTTAAAGAAACGACTACTGGTCCTTTAGTATGCACGACGAAACACTTTGAATACTACAAGAATTGTCTACACCGTAACCGATACTGAATTTTGGAAACATTATGATAGCCTGCTACTGAAATAATTAGAAAACTAATATTCCATGACTACTGAGAAGTCTAATATTGTATTAGTACTCTAAGTACCTACTAACGTGACATCTCGCATCACTAGCGAACTCTGGGGACTGGCTTATTCATTTGAGTGACGTCTGGGTCTGTACTGTATCTTTACTATTATCCGAACAGGTGATGAAATTAAAACAATCTGATCTCTGTTTACAAATAATCGTGAATGTTCAGCAAAATTAAATAGTAGTATAGTAATTTTATGATAAAACAGTTTAAAATTCCGATTGCACATTGAACCACATTTCTAAATTGTTTGAACGTAAAGTCGTAGTTAAGTTGATTATGGTGAACAGTGACGGGCTGGGACAGATGACAGAACAGAACAAGGATCCCCACCACAGGAGGGACACGCCCTTCATCAGGCTTCCCGCGACATTCGAGGAAGAAGTGGAAGAGTACTCGGATTACACGTCTGACGATGAAGAGTGTAAGTATGTTATTTGGTGTTTACAAAGTGGTACATACAGAACAAGGATCCCCACCACAGGAGGGACACGCCCTTCATCAGGCTTCCCGCGACATTCGAGGAAGAAGTGGAAGAGTACTCGGATTACACGTCTGACGATGAAGAGTGTAAGTATGTTATTTGGTGTTTACAAAGCGGTACATACAGAACAAGGATCCCCACCACAGGAGGGACACGCCCTTCATCAGGCTTCCCGCGACATTCGAGGAAGAAGTGGAAGAGTACTCGGATTACACGTCTGACGATGAAGAGTGTAAGTATGTTATTTGGTGTTTACAAAGCGGTACATACAGAACAAGGATCCCCACCACAGGAGGGACACGCCCTTCATCAGGCTTCCCGCGACATTCGAGGAAGAAGTGGAAGAGTACTCGGATTACACGTCTGACGATGAAGAGTGTAAGTATGTTATTTGGTGTTTACAAAGCGGTACATACAGAACAAGGATCCCCACCACAGGAGGGACACGCCCTTCATCAGGCTTCCCGCGACATTCGAGGAAGAAGTGGAAGAGTACTCGGATTACACGTCTGACGATGAAGAGTGTAAGTATGTTATTTGGTGTTTACAAAGCGGTACATGAACGGAGAGTCTGAAGATGCGTGTAATTATGTTATTTAGTCGGATTAAAATCTATCCTATTTATCAGGTGGGATGATAGTACATAGCAAAAAAGGAAAAGAGATAAAAAGGACAGAAAGAAAATGGTTCATCCAAAACGTTGTGTTGTACGTTTTGTAACATGCAACGATGGCAAATGTCCGAATTTTGTTAATTTATAAAACCTTTTACGTCTTCCGTTAAGCGTCAGATTTAAACTCAAGGCAATGATCGGAGGCATAAACGAAACATTAACTGCAGCCTAGTCTACTATTAATTTATCTCGAATGAAACGTGATCCTTTCCAAGGTGGTTTCACTTCAGCGTGAGCTTTCAAAATGTTTTTATTTTTGGCTTGATTTGAATCACGTGTGCACCATTAAATAGTAAGAGATGAAGACGTGTTTCAGCCCCGAATTGTTTGCTCTGACGGTAACTTCTTGTTCAGATCTGGACGACGAAGAGCCGTACGGAGCATTCATGATGCCCAGCCCAAACCCGTACAACCGCGCGAAGAAGGTGGAGGAGGCGAACCGAGCCTTGTTCAGCGGCCCGAAGATGAAGAGACACGTCCCGGCGGTGGTGAAGATCTTGGAAGAGAACAACCGTTACTACTCGGAAGACGAAACTGACTCTGAGTGGGGTAAGAGATATCTCGATGTAAGAGAGCCGAACTGTGGTATTCATCTTACATCAAACCCTCATTGTGCCAAATACGGGGGTGTAACAGCTCCAACCTTGTTGGATATTAAAAAAGAGAATTTTACTAGGAGCAATAGTTGGGCAAGGGCTAAAGTGAGTAACTCATCCAATGCTATAAATTGAGGCACAGAAAATGTAAAAGCTCGGACTGCCCTGTGTGTTTTGACAGACTCAGGTAGTAAATATTTACATAGTAACAATCAACGTTCTGAAGCGCAGCTCTATTGTCAGACCTCAGAACTAACTGGAATATTCCCTGGACCTCAGCACACTCCGAAATTTATTTTGAATGATTTAGGTTCTCTCGAGGGATGTTTTTCCGCAGTGAGAAGTACCTACATTCAAGCTCAGATCCCACGAGCAACAACAAACAGTAGATAGAGATAGATAGGCCTGCTTCTCACCGACGCGACGCCGTTTCCTTTTTGGAGGCAGATAACAAGAACTGACCTTTTATAATGATACGCAATTTTCACAGTAAGTCAAATAAAGTCGATTCTTTCTAATAATGAACCTTCTCCAGGTCTCCGGTACAAATAACTCTTCCAAAAATAGTGGCCTCCGGATACAGTACCATGTTTAATCTCCTGTGTAACCTATATAACCAATGTTAATACTAAACTCTGTTGTTGTTTTAACATATTTTGTTGGACGTCCAGTTATAAGGAAGATTTTCTTAACTTTTACCTAAACCTGACTTATAATTTAATAATACAATAATATCTTTTGATCCATAACACCTATAAGGTTTACTACTTACATTTGCTTATTCGTCTGGCCTCATAATGATTTATGAAAAAACTAATAGGAAACAAATCTTTTCAAATTTCTTAAAGATATTTCCTTAAATCGTTAAATTGCTTCCTTTTTTAATCGCTCAAGAACCAGATAGGTGTATCCTTTTCCATCCTTTTTCAATATTTTTGAATGGTATCCTTTTCTCGCTGATGTGAAACTAAATTCTTTGGGAAATCAGTAATATTTCTTAGCAAACGAAATGAAAAACGAATTTTTTAAATTTCTTAAAGACATTTCCATAAACTTTAAATTGCTTCTTTTTTGTGTGTCCAAGAACCAAAGAGCTGTAGCCTTTTCCATATGTTCATATCCCTTTGATTGATATCCCTTTTTTGCTCATGTGATCGTGCTATAAATAATAATTCTTAGCAAACGAAAGACAAAAATAATTATGTAAGAGGATGAATTAATGGATTACGCTTGGGATGACTGTTGATACCATGTCTATGTACACAATTTAGACCACGTGGACGATCCGCAGAACATGTAACAATATGACATCCACCAAGTCCGTGGTCAGAAAGGATCTTCATTTCAGCATGACAGACATTGAGACAAGTCGTTCATGACAATGCCAATTTTAAACTCAAATACTTTCAGAGTTCAGTTTATTATCATCCTAAGGCATTTCGAACTACATAAAATGATGTAAATTGAAAATATTATACTTTTTACAGACAACCCTGATCCTGGAACGGTATCGGACACTTCTGCCTCCGATACATCCGTAGGCTCTGGAAGTAGCAACCACAGTTCGACCAAGAGTAATCATTCCATCCCGGAGAAGAAGACCACATTTCACTACACTGCCAATGGTGACGACGGTAACAGGAAAACTACGTGATATTTGGTATTTAACAACAAATCTTATAAAATTACCTTATTAAATTAAACGTTTTCGGTCTTTAATTATATTTATTTGCATAGATTTAATGCGATTTCATATAAAGTTAGCTCAAGAACGTATCCATTTATTTACGTTTGTTTATATCTTTCGTCATAGGTTTGTAACACCTTCGCAGAAGTAATTTCCACTAATTTACTGCAAAGTACCTTTAAACACTTCTTCAACAACTTCTGCTGATCATAGTCTGAATTAATTCGTACATCCAAAAAATATTTTAACTCAGAAATTAGTGCCACAATATTCAACCTCTAAGGCATAACAGATCTTTTTTATACTCATATTCTGGGTATAGGTTGTTTGATTCTGATTAACGCCGACAATCGTCTTGGCTCTTACACCTCAAAGCCGACGTTGAATCTATAATAATTACAGCCTCAATTATGTAGAAAACATTTTCACCATGTTTTATGAATCTATTGAGCAATCCAAAAGTGATTAAATACACCTAAAATCTAAAAACAACTTCTTGTGTCAAAAGTTATAAAGGTTATAACACCATTGAAAGAGGTATAATCGGGTTTGGCAGGATATAAAACCTGTGGGTTAATCAATGTTGTCATAATTGTGTTTAATATTTTGTGTTGCTGCATTCCTGTGTAACAAACTTCTGCAGCAGTTAACAGATTCTTATACACTTTGAAATTTGTGTTTAAGAGGGTATTAATTCGTGAAAGATGAAATTATTTTGCATTTTCTGTCCCATTGCAGTTTATGGCACAGGTTTGTCCAATGTTTATATCATAGCAGGTTTCCTTATAGTAACAAATTGTTCAAATTCAGTTGATTTTACACTGGGCAAGAATTGTGAGAGCAATCCTTTTACTAAGAGTGTTGTTAATAATTACTACGCAATTCAGGATGCTCGTGTTGGCTAAGCTATTTACTAAATTGAATTGTAACTCCAAGTTAGAAACAATATTTATATAATAATTAAAAAAATATTCCATACACATTTACTCTAACCGGTGTCTCTACTGTTATGTTTCAATGTACACTACACTCTTATTTGACATGGTAAAATTTCCACTAGAAGATCTAAAATTGTAACAGCTTTTCAAAGAGCCATTTAAGGAAAAAAAATCACAATATATTTACTTGCAAAAACAATCAACAATGATATTAATTTAAAGATAGTTAAACAAGAAAATACGTTTAATATAACAGTTGCATTATTAATTGTCTAAAACTCAATGGAGGATTTCAAATCATTCTAACATCAGTCAAGTAGTTGTCAGGAAAAATTAAAAGCCGTTTTTTTCGAATTTGATCAAAACTGAACTACCGTTGACTATACTGCTGGGTTGTAAATACTTAATTTTTTACAATTGTCCATTTTGGAATAAATTTATTCAAAAGTAAATGTGATCTAAGTTTTACCTAACGAAAGACCAGGCTGTGTGCATGTACAGCGCAATTTGACTCTCGGTTTTTGTACTGTGCCGTAAGGTATAAAAGCTCTAGAAATAGTATTCAAATCTTTGTAGATATGGAGTAAGCTTTGACATCGTCAAAAGTCAACAAACGCTCGGAAGAAGTCTTGTCGAACTAACACAGGTACGCACTGGTGAAGAGGCACATTGGCAGCCTAGCGTCCACTATAACAGTTGGACACGTACACGCTGTATATACCGGCGGAAAATAAAACAGCGCCGAACTCAGCCTGACAGAGATAAAGAAGATTCGTGCCAACCGAACAAACTGAGGTTCGCTGACAATTTGATGTATGTACAGTGCTACCAACTTTTACAAAGTTTTGACAGAAACCTTAAATATCGCTGTAGCTCTGTATCTTGACTATTTTAGGTCAGAATCAAATGTACCCTTTTGAACTAGTGCTGGGTCATATAGAAATTACCGCTGTATCAAATTTTAAATATCGCTGGATCATACATGAACTACCGCTGGATCGTATATGAACTATTGCTGGATCATATATGAACTACTACTGGATCATATTTGACAGATATAATTTACAGGCTTAATTATGTATTTGGGTACCGAAACTCTAGCAGATGTCTATAATTTTTGTCGGTCATATTATTCATTAACTATGTTACTTAATGGATTGGATGAAAAAAGTTTGGTCAGAAAAGTAGGCTAGTAATTTTATTAATTTAGATTGTTTAACAACTGAAATGTTCATATGTATAGTAGGCTACATTTATTTACATGCATCATTTAAATCTTGAATTAACTAAGGTTAATAAAGTGATAAAGTTGTGAATAATAAAATGAATATTTTAATCATATAATTAGAATCTTTCTACAGAAAATTATTGGAGACAGCAATTGGATACGTTAGTGAAGGTTTGACTCGAGGGGCTGGAAAAAATGTTATTTATTTTTTCTGTCAGTCAGTCTGTCTGTCTGTCAGTCAGTCAGTCTGTCTGTCTGTCTGTCTGTCTGTCTACCCGCACGATATCTCATAAACAGATTCACCCACAGACTTGAACATTTACATGAGGCTTCATTTATTATGTAGGAAACAAGTTGATGGTGCATGAGACTTAAATTAGTGTTAGTGAAACACTTTTACATTGGCCCAGCGAGAAATCTCAGAATAAATCAATTGTAAACAAACCGAGTACAATTGGAGCGATAAACTTGAAACTTAGTACGAGTATGTAACCTCAGTAAGGCCTGTCAGGTACGTTACACTCGTGCTGGTTGTTTTATACTACTTAGTACGAGTATGTAACCTCAGTAAGGCCTGTCAGGTACGTTACACTCGTGCTGGTTGTTTTATACTACTTAGTACGAGTATGTAACCTCAGTAAGGCCTGTCAGGTACGTTACACTCGTGCTGGTTGTTTTATACTACTTAGTACGAGTATGTAACCTCAGTAAGTCTGTCAGGTACGTTACACTCGTGCTGGTTGTTTTATACTACTTAGTACGAGTATGTAACCTCAGTAAGGCCTGTCAGGTACGTTACACTCGTGCTGGTTGTTTTATACTACTTAGTACGAGTATGTAACCTCAGTAAGGCCTGTCAGGTACGTTACACTCGTGCTGGTTGTTTTATACTACTTAGTACGAGTATGTAACCTCAGTAAGGCCTGTCAGGTACGTTACACTCGTGCTGGTTGTTTTATACTATTTAGTACGAGTATGTAACCTCAGTAAGGCCTGTCAGGTACGTTACACTCGTGCTGGTTGTTTTATACTACTTAGTACGAGTATGTAACCTCAGTAAGGCCTGTCAGGTACGTTACACTCGTGCTGGTTGTTTTATACTACTTAGTACGAGTATGTAACCTCAGTAAGGCCTGTCAGGTACGTTACACTCGTGCTGGTTGTTTTATACTACTTAGTACGAGTATGTAACCTCAGTAAGGCCTGTCAGGTACGTTACACTCGTGCTGGTTGTTTTATACTACTTAGTACGAGTATGTAACCTCAGTAAGGCCTGTCAGGTACGTTACACTCGTGCTGGTTGTTTTATACTACTTAGTACGAGTATGTAACCTCAGTAAGGCCTGTCAGGTACGTTACACTCGTGCTGGTTGTTTTATACTACTTAGTACGAGTATGTAACCTCAGTAAGGCCTGTCAGGTACGTTACACTCGTGCTGGTTGTTTTATACTACTTAGTACGAGTATGTAACCTCAGTAAGGCCTGTCAGGTACGTTACACTCGTGCTGGTTGTTTTATACTACTTAGTACGAGTATGTAACCTCAGTAAGGCCTGTCAGGTACGTTACACTCGTGCTGGTTGTTTTTATACTACTTAGTACGAGTATGTAACCTCAGTAAGGCCTGTCAGGTACGTTACACTCGTGCTGGTTGTTTTATACTACTTAGTACGAGTATGTAACCTCAGTAAGGCCTGTCAGGTACGTTACACTCGTGCTGGTTGTTTTATACTACTTAGTACGAGTATGTAACCTCAGTAAGGCCTGTCAGGTACGTTACACTCGTGCTGGTTGTTTTATACTACTTAGTACGAGTATGTAACCTCAGTAAGGCCTGTCAGGTACGTTACACTCGTGCTGGTTGTTTTATACTACTTAGTACGAGTATGTAACCTCAGTAAGGCCTGTCAGGTACGTTACACTCGTGCTGGTTGTTTTATACTACTTAGTACGAGTATGTAACCTCAGTAAGGCCTGTCAGGTACGTTACACTCGTGCTGGTTGTTTTATACTACTTAGTACGAGTATGTAACCTCAGTAAGGCCTGTCAGGTACGTTACACTCGTGCTGGTTGTTTTATACTACTTAGTACGAGTATGTAACCTCAGTAAGGCCTGTCAGGTACGTTACACTCGTGCTGGTTGTTTTATACTACTTAGTACGAGTATGTAACCTCAGTAAGGCCTGTCAGGTACGTTACACTCTTGCTGGTCGCGAACGTGAACTCTGGTATACTGTACTAATATAGTTTTAGCTAAGTACTTATTTGATTAATCTCACTCTGTAGCCTATTTATTAATGTCAATAATTTATTTGAATTTTCTATTTTGTTAATGTACAACACCGTGTTGTTGAGACAGTTCTGAGGGTCAAGATACAGATGTTACCGACGTAAACAAAGCCAACTTGTAAATTACAGACTGTTTCCGCCGTACAATGCGGGCGGTCCTGGAAAGAAGCCACAGGGAATTATTGTCGCGCCCACAAAACTGTTGGCAACACTTGGACACTTATCATTCTGCTTCGTACTTTATCCTGTTTGTATCGTTTGTCTGTGTTGTGTTCTGGCATAGGTTGCGATAGGGATGAATGGGTATTGACTTGTAATTCAATAATTTATGATTTACATCGTAAAGAGATTATTTATTAAAAGATAAACTAGTACAAAAACACGCAGTAAGTGGCTTTTTCAGAGAAAGTTTATTTTCATCACAGATAACATTTTTTGTAAAGGGTGGCCCCGTTTTAGTGATTTCCAGTATAATTTTAATTTTAGTATATTATGTAAGCAGTGATACGCGAGAATTTTAGAGATGTATTGAGAACATAACTATGGGTATAATCGGTATCAATATTACTGTAGTCACCGAAAACCATCAAATTAATAGGGACAACCGAATACAATCGATGTTGATAGTGTACAATCGAATAACTTTCCACACATGTTGTTACACCAATATTGATTTCAGGGAGTAAGAAACAATCGATATCTGATGTACATGTAGTTACAACAATCGTGACAACATTAGTAGGTATTGAAAGTGAATATTTTACATTGATTATAGAAAGACAACACCGGATAACATTAATATAGATAGTGCCTAGTAGAAACCATCGATGTTCTGGCCACTGTATCCTGGCACCTTACATAGTAAATATCGAATAGATACCAAGCAAACCAAGGATACGAGAACTAGAAACTATCGACATCGCGTGTACTAACAATTGTCGGCAATTGTCAGATTGTCGTTTGTGATAGAATTAGGACTGAGGTAATGCAACTCACCGATATACAATGTGTGCGATTATTCAAAGCCTGGGGTGCAAAAAAGCAGTGAAGGAGTAAAGATAGTGAAAGGAGTTTACAATGGTCCTGTTAATATTTTGCTTTCCATCCGTATCATTCCATTCCATCGGTTTACATACGAGTAATACTGAATTGCAAACGTTCATTATGTACTCCATTTAGATACATTTGTATCTGACATTAAATAACTTTGATATTTTACACTAAATCCTTAGAATTTAAATTAAATACATATTTGATCATGGTCAACACATTGCAAGCTAAAAATTATGAGACTTGTTAAAATAACTACGGCACTTAAATAATGTTTAGATTAAAACACAACGTTGTATTCGGCAGACAAGAAATTTAAGACAACTCCATGTTTTTTAAAAAAGTAGGAAGATTCGTGGCGAATTTCCATCCAAACTGTTAATTACGTTTCATGTTTTGTAATGTACTGAGTTATTTAATAATTAAATCATAAGTGTTACACCTTTTGTAACATATAACGATGGGAAATGTCCGAAAAACTGTTATCCTTCCAGTTCAAATAGTTCTACCGCCCTTAGTTACTTCAAAGCGTAAGTTCCTAACTCTTATCACATTGTAAATTATTTGAAAACAATACGTGTCTCTAAAAATAGTGGCAGGGTAGAGTCACCAGTTTCAAAGTGTTGAGTGCTGGCCATATGCCCCTCTGTTGCAGTTTTTAAATTTCTCTGACTGTTTATTTAATTATTATTTTTGAAAAAAGAGTTTGCGTAGTCTCTCTACAGTGGCTGGTCGTACGTACAAAAGGTAAGAGTGAGTTAATCTTAGTTTTGTCACCATCAGCACGTTGGTCGGGCAATGCTGGGATGAAAAGTTTTCAAAACTTCCGGAATGGATGTTTAAGGATCCACGAGAATAAACGCTGTATAAACGTCATTATAGTCAGCCCTCGGTCCAGGTGTCCTCCAAGAAACTTTATTGAGTGGAATTCCTCTAACCATGTGTCTTCCAGCATGACTGTCAGGTTAGAATTTGATTCTGTTTTCATTGGATTCGTTTTGGTCATGGGACAGGAATAACTGGTGGCGGATCTTTCGTATATTCCTCGTAATATAACATGCCACTAAGTTGAGGCGCGTGTAGCGAGTACGGCGGTTATTGAAAGATAAGTCAAGCAACGTCGAGCGTGGCTGCTGCTTGGATGGGTGACCGCTGAGCGATCCTGTCCTTGCAAGCAGCCCGCCTGCCCGGACATGGATAGTGGTTCGGAAATCACGCCGCAGGTCTTCAGTGTAAGGTTTTGGCCCTAACTTTGCCTGATTAAATAAGACATTCTTTACTTTTTTACACATTTTTCAACACAGTATTTGAATAGTAGTATTTGGAAAAAAGACTTTTTATTCAATAATACTAGTTATATTTATATGATTCGACTGAATAACAGAACACTCAAATATTATAAACCAAATATGACTCGTGGCATACTATACGGAACCGTTTAAGTTTGCAAGATAGCTCCAAGAAAAAGACCGCAGGAGCGCACTACGCTCGGAGCCGTGCCAGCAGGGTTAATCCTTGATCTTGGGCCAACCCTGCAGGAGCTACCCTAACACAATATTGTGCTCTGAGTGAGGCAAATCCTTGGCCTACCTAATAGCTAGGGGCTGCTTTCAACTATTAACACTTGCAGTACAAATAAAAATCTCAGCAATGTTATTCAGTCACCGTATGGCCACTGAAATAATTGTTTAGAGCGCGATCCGACGGCCAGGCCTAGTACTACAATTCATTGAAAGTAATTCTGTTCGCGTGTCTTAGTTACTAACTCCATTATTTATTACGACAAAAGCTACTTTTAAAATTGAATTCATGAATTTGAAGAATTCACTCGTCAAGAAACACACAGTTAAACACCAATCAGCCCCTCATTGACTTCTTAAGCTTTACCACACTTAAGGTAGTGATCAAATAATGCCGTCACATGACAACATTTTACATTACTAAATATTACATTTCATTAGTGCCACTTCGTTTGGGTCCCATTGATTTCAGTTGCTATTTCACATTACATAAAAATAGATCTTTTGAATGTAAATTCAATGCATATTTGATCCTGGTCAAGAAATTTTATGCTAAAATTATGAGACTGTACAATAACTGCGGCACTTAAAACATAGTGTTTAGACTAAAACATGACAGGGAGATGGGCTGGCAAGTAATTTAAGACAACTCTCAGTTTCTTTTTAAGTGGAATGAATTGTGACCAATTTCCAAACAAACAGTTTAATGCGTTTAAAGATCTGTAATGTACCGAGTTAATTAAAAATTAGATGTATGCATGATTTAAGACTGAAGTTTCAGTCAAACCTTTTGATATCTGTTGACAATACAAAGACTCATTCATTAATTCTGATACAATAGTGGAACAAAGAATTTACAATATTTATGAACTAAACCGTACGCGATTCCAGCACAGAAAAACGAGCAATAGTAATATCCATAAATTCCTGAGTAAACCTTTGCCAGTTCCACATATTGCCAACTGTTCCTAGGATTAAAAATTCCCCAACAAATGGCTTCGTTCCAGATGTTCTTTAACATATTCATGTAGGCCAGATTAATCTAAAAGGCAACCGTACAATTGGTAGTGGTGATAAAGCCTTGACAGATTTGATTGGAAAGGGATCGATTCTAATTCATTGATGATAATTTATTAATTAGAGTGTTAATTATAAAACGCCAATGTTCCTAAAACATAATTGACAGTCGGAGAATACAAAAAGACCAACACGACAACGTGAGCATATTTGTATCTCCCCCCCCCCGCCACTGCTGAAGATGAGTGTTTAATTTTATTTCATTTAAATTTCAAAATTTTGTGTTTATGTGATAAGTTTAATTAGGGTCATCCAAAATTCAGTGTCCATCCTTCTCATTTCTAGACGCTGTCACTAATTGAAATAAAATGTTGGGGAACTTTGGAGGTTAATGAGACTTACTTTTGGAACAGGGAGTCGCTATCACCGGTCAGCGGTCGCCATCTTAGAACGTAGATAGCTACTTCCGGTTTGTGTTAAAATGTTTCTTTTCGTCCACTTTTCAACGATGTGTCGAACGTTGCAATTATAACATTTAGTGGCGAGTTCACCAATCTCACCAAACAGTAAGTTTCAATAATCTATGAAGATATCCAAATTTATATTTCAATCAGTCAAACCATACAGAAATGACAGGAGTACCACCGACTTTTGGATGACCTTCTATAAAGCCACTGTATGAGGGATGAAAAACAAAATAAAAACTCCATGCAATATGCAGTAAATTCGAAGATAACGTTTCTTTCATTTTATTTAATCTTTCGGTGTAAAATTTGTTGCCAACTTTTACTCGGGTAGGAGCTGGCAGTAAATTGCGAGTTCGCATTTCCTAAGAAAGACAACTTTTCAGATGAATCGTGAAACAGAAAAACGGGACCATAAAATGTTCCGGCCCATAGCACTCGTGTTGGGCGGTGGAGAACAAACGAGGTGTTTATATCTTCATTTTGTTATGTTACATTTTAAATTAAAGTCAACGTATCACTTTATAAAGTAGTTGAGAGGAAAATGGAGAAAACCTAATAACCTAAAATTACAAAACTTCATTATAAACCACTAAAATTTGAATACATTTTTGGTTTACAGTGCTTTAAAACGCTTAGCTCCTGTTATACTTAACCCTGCGTTTTACAGTCTATTCGTCATATTTTTAAACTAGAATCAATAAAATTGACCTTAATTTTTTGAAAATTTGACTGTAGATAAATTATTTATTATATAAGGTTTTTTATTCTTAGTAACTTATGAAGCACATTCAAACGATATCTAGGTTAAAACGTTAGTTATCATACTTTTAAAAGTATTACTGAATTATTTATATATTTTTATTATTGTTTATATGCTATATAAACTGAGTACTAAGAAATCTTAAACTACACTCTTGATTACTGTATGAAGAATATTTTTTATTACATTGTACTTATTTATAGTACTGCTTGTTATACATTTATTTACATATATAAACACAATCTGTTCCTCACAACTATTTTCCTCCTGAACATTGAATTAATTGCACTAAGAGACATATATAAACTTTATCGTCACTCTGTATCGTAACGCGCTACTTTCCAATACAGTTGAGATATAAGTAGCTAAGTGAGCTGATATGTACCTCTCCCAAACATTATTTTCCCCACATAACACAGCTATGGTAAGAAGGGTTGATTCAGTGTGAGTGTTGAGTTTAGCTCCAGTTCATCTTCCTCTTAGTGCAGCGTCTGATATATAACGCTGTCACACTCATTGACTACTAGAATCTGGAGTCCAAAGAGCTCCAAAGAAGTCGGTGACTACGAAACTCAAGACAAACCCTTTTCATCGTTTCAACATTAGAGACACGTAAACTACAAAATGGAATCTAGATGAACAAATGTTTTTATTGTCTCATAATGTGCACAATTGAGACACCATCAGATGAGACAATGAGAACTCCTCATGTATCGGTGTTCGTACACCTCAGGAATAGTCTAGATTACTTTTTCGTAGTTTAGGTGTCTCTGATGTCAAAAAAGTTCTTTTTGAGATTCTTCGTCGCCGTCTTTTTTTATCTCTACGGACGTACGTTGACTCCAGGACCTAGGAGTCAAGTTTGTGACACTGCACTGTAATATACGCAGTTTGATTTCGTTTTACGAAGGTCCAGGGAATAGAACGGCTTCGGGAGTCGCGGAAAGCTCTAGTGTTGAAGATTTTGTGCAGTGCCATATTTCGACTAGTTTTTGGTTGTTCTGTAACACCTGGACACAGGACAGGATATAAAATAAAACTTTGGAATTGAGTATGGTTATAAGTTAGTCTGACGATATTAGCCAGACATTTAAAGAGGTCTATCCTACATCGGCATGAAACTATTCGCAAAGACAAATTTACAGAAAGCTAACAAAAAATCAGTAACACTACGTTTCGAGATCTGCAATCTGATATCTTCTTCAGGTAAATAACGAACCTAACGCATAATTACAAACTAGGTTAAAATAAACAAATTATACCAGAGCGTTGTGACACGCGTAAGTCTGGAATCACAACCACCTTAACTAAAAAAAACCACTTAATAAAAAACTAAACACAACACTAATTATGAAAAACTGAACTACAGAATACAGGTCACAATAGGTCTGCATTCGTCAACCAACCACCTATGACTGACGTGTCAGAACGCTCTGGTATGATTTGTTTATTTTAACCTAGTTTGTAATTATTTGTGTGCTTTGTTATTTACCTGAAGAAGAGATCAGATTGCAGATCTCGAAACGTAGTGTTACTGATTTTTTGTATCACTGAACGATGGCAAATGTCTGGAAAAATCCTGTGTCCTTCACAATCCTTTCATCGCCAAAAACAAACTTCAAAGAAGCTAACAAACCTATAAGAAATTATCAAGAAATAATTAATAACGGTTTCGATGTATTCGTAATATATTTGACTTCCTTTTGACCACAATAGTACACTGACTGGCCCGTTACTCTTAAGAAGATACAGACGAATCATACATATATAGGACATTACTGTACGCGTAATCGCAGGTCATACTCACTATCACTATTCGGTATAATACTTATTGTTATCTAAACTGAAAAATAATCACAGTATTCAATAATAAATTATACTTTCTTCGCTTTAGTTACAAAAGCCCCTAGGCAATTGGTTACACGGAAAACCCTTACTGAGTTGTTCAATTTGTCGCCTTGGGTGATGAAGGAAACTGGGTCATTTGAGGTTAGAAACTGGATTTTAACCAATGTGCTCACGATATCGGCGTCCTTACGATATGCGCAAGATAAAAATAGAAGTTGCTTAATTCTCAATCGTCACTAGCCTATTGATTTGTGAAATTAAATAAGCAATATCAAGTATATTATATTAAGTATCAAGCTATGTACCTAGAGAAGTAACAAGTTTATACGTCAACTATTCTTTTGCATTCAGATTTTTTTATACTATTTCTAAACGTACCTTCACGCTTAACAATAGTAAATGGTATTGTTTTTATTCATAGTCTACAATATTACGTTACATGTTTCTAAGTTTTACACTTCAGCATAAAAATAATGATAGCTTTTCTTATGAGAACTTAAACTCGACCGATCGGTTCCATAAATTGATAGAAACACCAAAAAATTACTGTGTTGAACATTTTATGGCGTCATATCTCACTTTGGTCTTGCAAATTTGGGATTTAACAAGAATATTTAAGTGTACTCAACAAATTGAAACTCATAATTCAGTCCTTAATTCGGTTGTTCTAGCGGCAATTTTGACTTAATATCATAAGAAATATTTATAAGAATTTTGGTTGATGTCTCATTATAAATATCATTACTATGACTGTATCAATTATTTAACATAATATTTCAGAATCTTTGCATTGTATTTAATAGTTTAAAAATGCAAAATTCACTAAACCCTTTTTAGGAAATACATCGTATAATCGTATTCTTTAAATAAGATACCTGCCACAATTCTACAACAAAATAAAAGGAATCGATGTATTTATAGGGTAAAAGTTAAGGTGTCTTTACTTTAGTTGGCTCTTAAACAGGACTCTAGGTAAGGGCACACAATAATTCTAGCACTCAATGCAGACAAAGCGATACGAACACAATAAAGTACGAAGCAGAATGATAAGTGTTCCAGTGTTGCCAACAGTTTGGTGAGCGCGACAATAATTCCCTGTGGCTTCTCTCCAGAAAATCCCGCACTGCACGCCGGAAACGACCATTCGATTTTACAAGTTGGCTTTGGTTACATGGGTGACACGTTTATCAACCCATAGTGAGACAATAGTACTAAACAATTTATTGAAATAATACTTAAATTATGGTAATTATAACGACATGTTAGTAAATGCATCTTTATTTACAATTAATGTTTGGCTTTTATCACATTAATACATATATTTTAAATATTACTTATATTACTGAATGACAAAACTGACTTACTGTCGTAACTAAAACGACAATTACTTTATGATTTGATCTAAAAGTATCAATAAGGCTAAGAAGTTCAGAAATACTTTCATATCGTGTTTTAACTAATTTTACGTCAGGTACATTTCTAAATTGTTCTTTTTTAAGACATTTCCAATAGGTCCAAAAGGTTTCTTCGAAAAGAGGTTTTCTAATTAACACTTCATTTAAATTTCAATACGCTCAAAATTGGATTTTCAAGATTAAAAATTTATGACGGTCTGCAAGCGTAAAACTTATGCGAACTTTCGCGTATAATTGCAAGTTACTTAATTATGAAATATATCAATCGGCAGAGAAAAGAATAAACTACTGTATATCTAAATAAACTGATATCTGAATAATATTATTACAATAATTTTATTTTACGTAAGCATTATACTAGAAACTAATACATTTGAATAGATGTATCTCTCAATATAGCTCATGTATACTGATTTTCTGAGAATTTCATGTACATAATTGCCCTCTTTTGAGGTACAAAATATTTTTTTTATTTAAATTCGTGTATGTTCCAATACATTGCTCTTATGGTAGTTTTAAAATGACTAAGATAGTAATTGTTTTACTAAAGGAGAGATCCCTTTTTCAACCTTTTCCTGTCTGTCCTACGGAGCCTGTGCGAGGATCTTGGAATTCTTGCAAGATTCGAGAGAAAAGAAATAATGGTGAAATTAAAATCTATTCGGTGACAAATTATTCATAAAGATATACTTTTACGCATTTCACATTATTACATTATTTATTCTTTAAGAAATTCCGTGGAAACTCCAGGCGAAAGGAAGTCTCGGCACACATTTGTCAAAAGACCTGATTACCATACTGAATGTCTGAGGCTATAAACTTGTGCTGTGCGGGCGGCAGTCTTGAAGCCCTTTCCAGCCGATTGCAGGCCGTCGTGATGGATATTTACAAAGCACTTTCCCCATTCGTTTACATATCTGTGTTGCCAATCTCATCAATCGAAACCATGAGTCGTCTGTCTTCTTCATACTGTGAATTTATTTATATTTCATGCATTCTACATCTCAAGGCCATACCCCGGGAAATATGAAGAAGAGAAAGTTCTATTAATGTGCAGGATGGGAAAAAAATACTATTTAAAAATATGAATGTATTAGATATTTATTAAACTACAAACAGTTTTTACGCTTAGAGTGTATTTTTCGTACTATTTTGGCCGAGACTTGACTTTTAGGAAGTGTGCAAATTTGTAAGAACCAAATTATGGTAACTGACAGATTTGATATAAAAAACAAGTCAAGCAGGTTTGTGCTACAAGTGTGCAATCAAAGGAGACATGAGCGAAGCGAAGAAGACATCATAGACGACACTCAAGGATGTTCGCGTGTTTGACTTCCTCCGATGGCGTGTCTCAATGTCTTTGTTTGCAATGAGATCCGACACCGTCAGTACACTTGTAAATTAAGTCAAGCAGGTTTGTGCTACAAGTGTGCAATCAAAGGAGACATGAGCGAAGCGAAGAAGACACCATAGACAACACTCAAGTATGTTCGCGTGTTTGATTTCCTCTGATGGCGTGTCTCAATGTGTGTTTTGTTTTGTGTTGTTTGCAATGACATCCGACACTGTCGGTACAGAAAAAGTCACACTGTATTAAGTGTTCTATGAGAAAATTGATACGCTGTATAAATAAAATACATTATTTGAAACGTAATCCTTAAAATACTTATTTAAATTAATATTGTAGTTCTTTGGTCTTTTGAAATAACTAAAAAACAGAAAGAAAGAAAGAAATGTATTTCTTAAAGAAAGTAATACATCTGATTTTTTTTATTGTTTGACATTCAAACAAAAAAATTATCATCTCGAAAATATTCTTTTCAAAATAATGTGAATAAAGTACAAAAAGAAAGATGTTGAAAACAAAATAGAGTATAACAAAGCCTTTCTCGTGCTCAGTCTGGCCTTAAGACAAAAAACACATAATACTATTTAACATATTATATTGTAACAAACTTTAAAAAAATAATAGAATTTATACTAATAACATAAACTTTAACGTTCTTTAAGAAAAATACAGGGCTTCCAAAGCAGAGTTTGTAATGAGGTCCCCATCCTTGAATTTAAAATGTATATTTTAGATCAGTTTTATTATTGTACTTTCTTCACGGACTCCCTATTCTTAAATATAACTGTTTATATAAACGTTACAAAAAACAAAATATAATGGTCAAACATATTTTAAACACTTCCTATTCACAACGGCTTAAAATGTATTTTCTGAAGACAGAAAAAATGGAAATGTGTTTATAATTCCTCAAGATGATGTAGGGGTTTAAAGATAAATGTATGTACATCTTAAGGTGAAGCACATCTTTTATCTCGCTTAAAAAATTTAATTTCCTTACGTTATAAATCACCAAAATCATCTCTGTTCTTGAAGCTGTAGCTCACTGCTGGAGACTGCTTGTGCAGACGTTAGTCCTGTTAGTCTTGTACTACTGTTTACCTGCTTGTGGGAACAGCATTTCGAGAGAGGACTTTGGCAGAATCCAAAAGGTGCAGAACTCATCCATCAGGTTCATTTTCATCCTGAAGGGGGTTGATCATATCCAACTCAAATTTAGAGAACCACAGTACCTCAGAAAGAAACTTTTGTATCGAAGGGAGGTCTCTCAACGAAGCACCAGCCAAGACGGAAGGCTTCACTTACCGAAAGTGAGGCTGGAAGTAGCTTCTATTATTTTGGTCAGTGTTTGCAATGGCCACCCCAAAAACATTACAAGCATTGTATCTTGTTCGCCTTTTAAAGATAACACGAAGAAATGTTTAATCAATACGAACTAGTTTGAGGTGTTTGTTTTGTTAGTTTTAGATATTATTTAGCGTTCACTTGTGGATTTAAAAAACTGTGGTTTTCTGAAATACACTCATGAATAAAGGCATTTTTTTTACTTATTTATATGTTTAATGTAAACATTTACATGTTAATCTCCAGCATTTATTATTTGGGCTTCGTTACAAAACTGCCTTGATTCCTCTTGCAGTGATCAAAACGAATATTTTCTGTCTTTCCTGTCTTAAGTGAATCGTCTCAAAGGGCTGAGACATTGAAACTTTGAAATATGTCAACCGAAATCCTTATGACCTTATTCTCCAACAGAATTAAGTAGAACGTCTATGAACGGTTTACGTGCTACAAGGGTTAAATATTGAAATATAATTCATGCCAACTATATAGGATATCAGGAATAATTTGAATAAAGCCCGAGATTTGGTTTCGGATTAGTGCCATTGCGGAGTCACTTTGTTTTTAAGAGAAGTTTTTTCTCCAGAAGAGGCCTTTGACAGTTACACGGAGCTTTTTGCGACGAGTGGAGACCTGACACTTGCCTGGCTTTTAACATGGCTTAATTTTGTTTTTGAAAATAAGGATATTTTTCAGGCCTTCAATCACTCTTGCAGTACTCTGACACAAGCGCCCTAAAATACACATACAATATATAATATTTATTTCCAGAAATTATAGAAAATAACAGAACATAATATATTAATGCAATATGAATGTAATTAATCAAAATGAGCCCAGTACCAGAAGACCGGAATGAATTACAACTCTAAATAAAATGTTTAGCACAATAGACCTATCTGCACATTACACAGAACCGCAAAAACTTTCTATTAGGAACTCCTAAAAGGATGCGAAGTTTTTCTCTTTAAAGGTAAAGCTGTAAGAGAGTATTTATAGCATACGCATGAAACGTGAGGGGAAACTTGTGAAATATATACAGTTGTAAATTTGGAAGGAAATACAAGATTTTGGAAGATGGTGTAATAACAATATATAATAACACATGTTAACTGTAAATCCATGTGCAGGATTTTTGCCAACTTTAGATACTGCCAACTATTTCCTGACTAATGTAAAAATCCCCAACATCCGTGGATTGGGGCCAGAAATCCCAGAGGAAGAAACAATAAGTAAATTAAGTCGGATGAAATTAAATCGTGTGTTGCCAGTAACACATTTTCTTATACGGTATGTTTTGAACTAGGCTACCCAAAATCTCATAGGGAGGGGTTGGGTACAATGCCAGAATGTGTAACTTTCATCAAAATTAACAATACTTCTTCTGTTGTCAACAAATGTCACCACCGTGTAATGGGGATATAATCTCTTCAGAGGTCATGAGGCTTTACCACACATGTAGTTAATGTTAATGAAAAAGCTAAATTTTAATGTAGCTCCTGTTACTTCAGTTCTACTAATTAGTTTTTGGTTGATTTTCAAACTCGGTTATCAATACTTTTTTATCTGATAGTGTGTATCTTATTTTATTCAGACTAATAACAACCTCATCGATATTTCATCCCAAAAGATGAATGATTTCAATAAGATGTAAACCTAGTACACCACCAACGACCAGAACGAACAATTGTTTAAATCTTTTATTTCCCCCCACCCACTGTGACTCTATGCAGCATAGTACAAAAGAACAGAAGATACTGTATCAGTAAAATACGGTTTAATTTTGTCCAGCTTAAATTACTTGAACATTGTTTCTTCCTCTTCGATTGCTGGCCCCAGGCCACCAAAGTTGAGGCTTTTTCATCCCCAGAAATAGTTGGCAATATGTAAAGTTGGCAAAGTTCTACGCAGCGATTTATATTTAACATTTGTTCTTCGTTATTGTTGTACCATGGTTTCACGAAATCTTGAATTTCTTTGCAAACAAGTAAATTTAACTTGTTTGTGTGTGTGGATGAAATTTGGTGTGTTTCATTTTATTAATATTCTATAAAGATTTCTTTTTGTAATTTTAATAAAATAATTTATACATACTGCGTACAAATTATACATACACACAATAAGTCACTGTAAAATATAAACTTTAATCGTGTGTCAAATGTGTGCGTCTGAGTGTGTACAGGGTGCTACAAAATTACGTTAAAAAGTTTTAGGAAATGATTAATCATGCTAAAGTAAAGAAAAATGTTTTTATATACACATAACCTAAAATGCTTCGTTTTCGGTCAGTATTTCTGTTTGTATTTTTACGTAAAAAGTTCAGAATCAAAAGGTTCAGCATTGTAAAACTGATTTAGAAACAGCTGTTAAACAGCTTTCCAAAATTTTTGTATTTACATTTTTACACCATATGTTATTTTAATATTAATTGTAACAAACAATGTGTAAATATTTATTTGTGGAGTTGCCTGAAGATGAAACCTTTGGTTTCGAAAGGCCTCGTCCGAAAAATAAACAATTTGGAAAAAGTAGTGTTTTTATTAACATTTAGTAATATTTAAAGCTGTTAAAGTGTTTTATTTCTGTTTAAATATGGTAATAATATCGCTGTAAACATTGTAAATTGATATTGTTATTAAAAATCCAATTTCTTCACAAATCCGTTCTTTGTGAACCGATCATAACAATTGAAGTACCCAACGCGTTATCGCATGATAAACAGTGTTTTATGTTTTCTTATAATCGTTTCGTTTCTACTACGGTTTTCATGAAATCTAGCAACAAAATGTTTAAGCGGCAACCATTTTGATACTAGTACAGATATTTTACTAAACTTTTGCAAAACTTTTACATCTAAATGATAGCAAATAGTCTTGCACAGTTACAATTCTGTAGCTTAAGACATTTTTGAGGTATGAATGTTTACGTTAAAAAACACAAACATAGTCTACATACAAGTCCAAAACGAAGCATTTTAGGACGTGTTTATAGAAACTCTATTCTTGGCTTTAACATGAATAATCATTTCCTCACAATTTTTAAACATGCTGAATTTACTTAATATAAAGTACATTTATAACTCTATATTTTTCAGTGATTTATTGTAGCATCTATTTTAGAATGTATTGGCACCACTGTCGTGCGTACGCCAAGAAACAGCTGATTGTTGTGGGTCGTAACTCATCGACTGACGTCACACGAGCACATCTCACTTCGAGAGAAAATTGGCCGAGAGGAAAAAAAATATAAACAGACAAAATGAGATGCAAATGTTGGAGAGGTGGCATGGCAAGGTAGCCTACAGGAGCGAGGGAGACAGAGATATGGAGAAAACACGAGAACGAGAGAGAGGGAAGATCCCGGGCGTGAACTATGACCTTTACACTGTATTGATCGCGCAGGGCTGCGGCGTGCTCCACGTCTGCGGCCGGTGGCTTAGGATACGTGGCCTTAGGCCTCACAGGGGTGCCAAACAGTTTTATAATTCCTCTGGGATTCCTGTGAATTTTTGAAATCGACGATTTTACGATACGTTGTTGAATCACTAAATACACATTTTCACTTTTAGGGGAACATTTCCCTGATATTTAAGCGTTCTGTCATTTCGGTCCGGAGGCATTTCTTGAGAACAATTTTTTTAAATCGATTGAAAAGTAGAAAACCGAATGCAACTTCAAAATTATACTACCTCACATTAAATTCCTGTAGTCTCTAATTCAGTAGATACAATTTAGTGCTTGTTTTATTAAAAGCATGTCTTGGAGATAGTGAGTTTACAAACAGTAAGTTTATTTGATTCCTGAATTGTCAAAATGCTATGATTGATTATTCTGACTCAGATTGTAATTATGTAAGTTATGTTGCAATTATCCACCAGGAAAGTGATCAGATTGAAGATTATAAAATGAGAGTTACATCAATATAATATTGATGAATTTGAAGCTACACTACGTGGTGCAGGAAGATGGGACCGTCTATTTTGTGCAAGCTAAAGTAAAGAATGTCTTGTTTTGCCAGACAAAGTTAAGACTAAGAAGTCCTCTTCCTAACACAACTTGGGGACCAACGGCTTAAAGGTGACTTCCAGAACCACCACCAAATGGCCGGGCAGGCGGGCTGCTTGCAAGGACATGATCGCTCAGCGGCCACCCATCCAAGCAGCAGCCACGCTCGACGTTGCTTGATATGGTTATCTCGCGATAACCGCCGCGGCCGTACCCGCTACACTGCGCCACCGGTAAACTACTGCGTGTAGCTCGAAGCAATCAAGTGCGTGGAAGTCAAAATTTTGGCAACATATTTTAACACGAATTTCCTTTATTTTTATGTTCTTTGAGGCTATGCTTTTTTCATTCTATTTGCCAAATGCGCGTGTGTAGCGGGTACGGCCGCGGCGGTTATCGCGAGATAACCACATCAAGCAACGTCGAACGTGGCTGCTGCTTGGATGGGTGGCCGCTGAGCGATTCTGTCCTTGCATGCAGTCCGCCTCCCCGGTCATTGGTGGTGGTTCGGAAGTCTCCTTTATCCCTTTGGTCAAGAGTTAGAGTGGACTTCTTAGACCTAACTTCGTCTGGTAAATAAGACATCCACTTATCTTTATTAGTTTGGTAAGCCTATGTGGCGAATAGTGTAGCCTATGTGATACTTGCTATATTTTATGTTTTTGCATTGTTATAATACATCATCATAATAGTTTTACTATATTTTTCACCCTTTTTATCTGTTGTATAAAGCAACACTGTAATCGTGACAGCATTGCACAGCCTTATTTTAGCACTATAATTTCTCATTGATTGAAATATTAGTCAGGCGAATCAATGTTTACTTACGCAGAGCGTGTGACTATTTGAGTTGCAAAGTTGTACGATCTAAAATCGTCAAACAATTCATTTAGAAAATACCGAAACAAAACTCGACTTGAGCAAACCGAGACGGGAAAGTTACAGAGTTAATAAAGAGTGCAAATCTTTGCTAAGGTAATTCAAAGTTTCGCTGCGCTACATCTCTTGGGCGGCGGGAAACAAAATAATGTCCATTACAAGTTTTGCTGAAATACAAAAAAAATATTTTATATTCTTTAACGAATCTTGGGACATTTTTAATAATTGCTAAGCACTAGCGAAGCCTGACTGGAGAAGTTGTGAAAATTTTATGTTTTGAGAACGAATTGATCTTTATAGAAATGAACCTTAATTTTCTGTATAAGCGACATCGAGTTCGATGATCGTACATGTCACTCCATTGGATTTGTCTTGGCGTTAGCGATTGTTTTTACATTGGTCTCAGGGGTAGGCAAAGATACAACCAAAGAATAAATAAATACAATTGTAAACGAACTCCCAGAATCCGCAAAGCTACAGCTCACATAGTCTTTGACTATATCTTTGATTTTCTCCATGTGTTACTATTGCTATCCATGCTGAAAACAGCATGAGAGAGGACATTGGAAGGATCCAAAGAGTGCAAAACTGAGCCAATCATTTTGTATTCTGTCTGAGACAGTTTGACACTGTATCCTCTCGCCGAGGTACACCAATGTTTAGTGTATGCAGTAGTGATTACAGTCTGCATGATCTACAAGACCCTAACATTCGGAGAACCTCTGTATCTATGTGAGAAACTTGTGCAAAGACAGAAGGTCTCTCAGTCCAGCAGCCGCCAGGACAACCAGCTTCACTTCCCCAGAGTGAGTCTGGAGGTCGGTAGGAGAATCCTGTCCTCCTTTGGACCCAAACTGTACAACGACTTACCCAGTAGCTCAAAGAGCACACGATCGTTGTGACTAAGTTTAGGTCTAAAGTTAAGCATTTTGTGATATCTAGTTGTAAGTGACCATATAATTAAGGTTCCTAGAATTAAGGCTTACTCGAGTTGCTCTAGAGTGACGCTCTAAATAAGAAGGAATTTTTATGTATTTATTATTTAACTGAGTATATTCATATGTAATGTTTGTGTGTAACATACAGTAGTAACACATGAAGCCTATTTATATCAGCTATGGACTCAGCGAAGTCTGTATGCAGTATATACATGTATAATTCAGTTTAAAATAAAATTGTCCACTCCATTAAAACAATCCCCCAATAAACTTAATTTTAAACCCGTAATCCAGTGTTCGATTTTAGTATCCTTAAGAAACCCAAACAATTGTGCCCTGGTTCTATGTAAGGTTTTAGGACAACGTTGCTTCAAATTTTGGACGGATATACTGCACTGAGGGTATTGTGATGATCTTTTAAAACAGTTCAAAACGGCAACAGCGCACGTACGGGGAACTTGAGTAGTTCCATGACTTCTCACAGGGCAGCGCCACAGTAACAGAGTTATCTTATCGATAGCTCCAGCACTCTCACTCTGTATTTTAAGGCCTCTACAAGGGATGAGGTGTATATATTAAGTGATGGTATGTCCGTTAAAAGTTAAACGGAAGATGAGACCTACTTTATTTGAACGCTCGTGATTTTTGCAAATAATGCTCATTATTAGTCTACTTTAAAAATTCATTGGGCGACAAAGTAAGAGTAGCTGTAAAATATATTTTAACCCTCCGAGTGGCGGTGCTTTTTTCTCCAAGTAGCGGGACATTTTTACTGATTTTGTATGTTTATGTTAGGCTGAGTTATAAATGTCCCTAAATTTAATTTTTGAACACAAATCCAAAATAGCCATTTTGTTTAAAATTTAATTCTGAACAAAAATATGTATCGTTTATATGTATTATTCCTAAAAACAAACACTAGTTGCTGATCGAAACTTTTATGTACACGTTTTAGTCAGTATCAGAGCCAACCTCATTCCTCCTCATTCTTCCTGGTTTGAGAGGCCTCCAGTAATGTTCCATGTAAGAGAAACACTCTCTATGAACCCCAAATTTACAAGATGGGCACCAGAATTGACTTTTGCCCCCTTTTTTATTGCGTCTACACACTACACAGTCTGATAAATGAGCAATCCGGTGAGGAAGATCTTCACTTGGTCCAGGAGGTAGTACAGTAGGTGGATGAACCGTTTGTAAGAGTTCCATTAGTGCCAGCATATCTAAATACTATATCAAATTAAAGTTTGGAATCTGGTCTTTCTAACCATACCTAATATACAGCGTTTAAGTCGCGGCATAACATCGGAAATACCGGAACAAAAAAGGCTTGCGTTAATAGACGCTAGAGCGTCTCTGCCACTCGCGAACGAAATTTATAGACGCTGCAGCGTCTTTCACCACTCGGAGGGTGGTGTAGAGTTTACTGTCTAAAATATATGTGTGGCCTGTCGTCGTATTTACTAATTATTATTTTTGTCAGAAAGTTTAAAAAAATAGAAAAATACATTTTCACAGCATTTCCTGTATTTCCTGATAAAAATCTTGCACAAGATTAGCCTACATTCAAAAATCTTAAGGCCGTCCCAAAGATGCTGAATACTCGAGGAATCTAAAGAAAACTTTAATGTAAGGATAAGTTTATATTATGGACAAGATTTACTTTTAGTATTATACAAATAGGATTATAATACTAATGTTCGAATGTCTGAAATATTTGTACAGATCACACGTTATTTTGTTTTAGGAATTATCTTTTTGAATGTTAGTGTTACATTATATGCCAATGGACTGGAATATTTTATAAATGTAATCTAAGATGTGGTTCACGTTAATTTTTTCAGCCGATTTAGATCACATCTATCGCTCATGAGGGTTTCCGCCAGCTCTTGTATTGAACTTGTGCTAAAGCAACTGTACGTTCTGGATTTCGTTATGTAGTCTGCTATGGAATCTATAGCATATTTTGCACAACATACACAACACAAGTTGTATTAAAATTAAGATATATTACAACTGAAAAAATACAACATTCATTTGAACACAATGCACGTAAATTACCGATACAATTAGAATGTTTAACATGACAAAGAGGCTACGATATACATTTACAGCTCATCTGACACGTGACGAGGTGGCCGAGTGGTTAAGGCGTTGGACTGCTAATCCAATGTGCTCTGCACGCGTGGGTTCGAATCCCATCCTCGTCGTTAACTTTTTGCGCCCATCCGTAATTTTAATCAACGTATTCTCTCACTAGTTTTCACTTTTTTACTGTATTTTTGTTCTGTATACTGTCGTATAGGTTTGTAGAATAATTTTTGTCTACTCTAGTTCTTCGGTTATTTATGATGTTTAATTAAATATTTATTTGTTACATTTTCAATGTTTGTGGTACATGAAATATCTAATCTCAATTTTTTAACAATACATAGATAAAAAATAAATTTTATATAAACAATAATTACATAGCCTACTTAAATAATGAGAACTGGATAAGATAACTGTACAACTACTCAAATAATGGCAAATAATGACTCAATTACAATAATTTAGTTTGCTTCTGTTTCTAATATTGTACCTGACTATCTAATAGTTAAAACGCATAACGACTTGGGATATTCTAAAGTAACTTATTAATATATAGGTATAAAAGAAAACAAAACACGTTTCTTCAAATCGAAATGCTTAATATTTCGTTACTTTTCAGTAACATTATCAAAATGCATGTATATAATAAAATTAATATAAACAAACAAAACAATGAAGGTTATAAAAACATTTCAAACAACAAAAACATATGGTGTCAAAACAAGTAAATTAATTAAACATGTAACCTTTCCTAAAACACAGACATAGATAAAATGTTTGAATAATAAATTTAAAATTAACTGTGTCTGAAATTTAATCCAACTGATGATTTTGATTGAAGAGCCATTATGTTTGCTTGTTCATATCTTCTTAGTAATAATTTTGTGTAGTCTTTATTGTCATAATTTTGAAACTTCTTGATGCCAATTAGAGAGAAACAATTTTCAAACGTTTTATTGTGTTGGACAGCGTGTGCAGATACGGGTCTAAGTAAATTTTGATGTCGAACATCGGCACGATGATTGTTCATCCTCAGCCTAAGTGACGTAGATGTTTCTCCAATGTAGTCTTTAGGGCTATATATATATATATATATATATATATATATATATATATATATATATATATATATATATGCTGCAATTCATATAAATAACAAGTTATGGAATATGTAAAAGTATGAACTTACACAATAATCAGCGCACACGTAGGTGAACGTTGGATTCATTATTTTACCTGTAAAACAAAAAAGAAATATTAGTTAAACATATTTTTAATATATATATATATATATATATATATATATATATATATATATATATATATATATATATATATATATATATATATACTGAGCGTGACAGTTAAAGACATTTAATTTAATTCTGCAGAGTTGAATCCAAAAATTCTACAAATTTATTTCGTATTATTGAACACTATCCATATAATCCGCATTGTACGTCTTAGTCTTATACAAAATACCCAGTGTTACCCAAAATATGTGGGTTTTACTTTATTCCCAAAACCTGACAAAGTCCACATAAAAGTAATAAAACACTCAGTAAAATCTACAATTCGCTGACGCTCACAGACGGCCGAGAGGAAAATAATTAAATAACATACAGCTCTGCTTTTGTTAAATGTAAAAACTTACCACAGTTATATTTTATACACGTAAAACTTTATACATTTTATTTTAGTTCGAGTCACGTTTAGGTTTTTAACAGCTGTTAGACAATTACTTGTCATTGTTACACAATAAGTACAGTACTTAAGTATATCGAGACGAAGAACATGTTTTCTTTCTAAACAGCCAGAGTCAACATTTTTACAGAACGTCTCTCGTACCCATATTGAAAATTCTCAAAATATTCGGTAGTGGAATAGACAGCAACTTGATGCGAAAAGACATTACGTCAGAAACTAGAACAAAGCATATCCTATTATTTGTGTTTTGGCATGTACGAGAAAATAAATAAACTGTAAACCCCAATTTTTAAATAATAAATTCTTTACCGTGGAGAATACTCACAAAATAAGTGATTAACCTTCACTGCCGAGCTGACTCACTCTTCTACTGTGCCTTAGTCAATATGGCAATAAATAAACATTTAAAGGCCCTTTTATAAAGCGTCTGATCTAAAATGTCATTGATTTAATCTAGGAGTTGGTTTACTTAGGGATTTATGGATAGGTTGTTGAGTTAATTATAACAAAACTGCATATGACCACTGTTGTTCTCGTGAGTAGTTAACGAGTGTGTACTGTACATTAGACTACATAGGATACATTCGTTATGTTTGGGACATTCTAGTACGTTCTGTGTTAAAGGTGTGTTGAATGGTCCGCTATTAATTTAAACATAACTAACAATATTGGCCAATGGATTTTTAAAATTACAAGAAATTAAATGCACGAACATCGCTACTGACAAATATTAAACAATAATTAATTAATGAAGCGAGTAAGAAAATTAATTTTGTAGAACAATAAATCGCTTTGGACTTATTGTGTGAAAAATACGCGATATTATTAGAAAATCGACGCAAAAAGATATCGGCCCCCGGGTGGGCTCGAACCACCAACCTTTCGGTTAACAGCCGAACGCGCTAGCCGATTGCGCCACGGAGGCTACTTGTCTGAGAAGTGTTACAAGTCATAGTTGAGACCTGCGTTCGATAACACTGTACTACTAATTTTTGTCGTCTGATGATCGTGAGTATTAGAACGCTAGTTATATCATAAACATCTTGATCATCACTGTCCTATTGGTAGGGCGTTTAATGACTATTTTTTGTTTAATATAAATATGTTGTTTAAATATATATATATATATATATATATATATATTGTTAAACACATATTGTTTAAAATAGTTTTTCTTGCTTTTCATAATCAACTAATATGATTTAGTTTGTAGTATGATTAGTAATGCATGGCTCATTAAAATATTCGACGGTCAGCTGTTGTTATAGTCGATCAGGCTATGAATGTATTAGATAACAGGTATTACATATTAGGTATTATAGATATCAGGTATTAGATAACAGCTGAGTTATGAGTTTATTACACTACAATCTGTATACTTTGTGACAGTAGGTACCAGCCTTGATTATGAATATTTGTGATAGGATTCATAATAAACCTTGTGATAGAATATAATCAAGGGTACTAATTAAGAGCGAAGATGAAAATACTGTTTTTATTTGTAAGATATACAAGGCGTACAACCTACTGTGTTCACTGACACTCAATACTTTACGAAAATTAAAATGTTTCAAGTCAATGTTTGTTTGAACAGGTATATGTTACCTTTTGTTTCACAGTAAGAATTTTTTTAATTCTCCTTGTTGGTTTTAATATTAAGATAAAAGATTGGTTATATTATTCAAAAATAATAAAACATTTTTTATATAATTTAATTTATGATTTATATATCATTAATTCATAAATAATTAATTTTGTTTCTGTGTCTGACGATTGGTGTGAAATGTACCAAACTAAAAATATATGACCTGTGAACAAGATTTATAATTTAATTTCATGCATTTAACCCTTAACCCTAATTATACATTTTTTATGAAAGAACAAATAATCGAAGGTGTAGTATATTCATCATTATAAGTAACATAAAATCCGATTATGAAACAATTTTACATTATATTACTTTGCATTTTACGAAGATTCAATTTCAAACTGACTGTTATAAAAACCATGATTTTCATTTCATTTACTACAGTACATGTAAGAACCCTTACATTTCAGAGTTTAACCCTGGAGGTGGTTATACCTTTGCAGGTACTGGCCGAAGGTTTATGTCGAACCTTTTGTACAGTCTTTGCTGTGATGCAAAAAATAATGATTTAAATTTAGTTTTTCAGTACTCACACCTAATTGTTACATAATAGTTTTGTTTCAAACGCTACAACAACATAATATTTATTATACGTCACTCAAAGTGTTTAAACTAGTGAATAATAATTGATTTCTTAGTAGTAGCGCCTGCAATATTTAAATACAGTACATAGTCCTTAACGGTTAGCTACAAGTGTTTGATGTCTTGCAGGCGTTCCGTACATGTGCAGCAAACCACATGTTTCTTATTATATGGATTTTTGTGCTAAAAATATTTAATTAACATTTTATATTTTTCTTTAGCTAGTGACTCGCCCAATTAACACAATGTGGCAGTTGGTGATAACCGAACCCTATACGATGTTTCCGTTAATATTTATTTAATTTGTTATAACGTTTCTGTTACGTCCTCACAGTTGTTCTTGTTGAGTTATTGTTATTTTTTTGCATACATCTATTTATCGTTAGTTTTATTGTTGACGCTGTCAGTCTTTTTAGTTGCAGTAATTATCTTTACTAGCCACTATTGTCATGGTTATTTTACGTCCATCCAGTGCCATCGACTGGATTAAATAGAAACAATAAATAAAATAATTTAAAATAAAACCTTTTTTACATTTTGTAACTGTTTACATTGCGCATTGGACTCTGCTGACAAGTTGTATAACTTAGCAGAATCAGTAATGAATCGAATTATGTATAAATAAATAAATGAGATTAGAAAATAATAATTGGAGAATAGTTTTGAAAAATACAATTCTTTTTGTAGTAGTTCCCTACTTACATAAAAGCCCATTGTTTGAGTTTGTATTATTTCATTGGCTGAGTGTTAGCATTTGTGTTATTTAAGCATTTCGATGCGCATGATATCGTGAGAATCTTCAATCTATAGCGACAACAGGAGTTAGCTGAGCGCTATCGAAGCACAATCATATGACATTTAACTCGAGATACAGTACCACACGCAGCCTTACTATCCACAACATATATCAAGAAAACATTTCCTCTGTAGGCTAATTGTGCATGAAACTTCCTTCTTATTGGCTGAGCTTTAGCGAAGCCTAACACTCATGGGGACGGAAAACTATCATTTCTATCTGTAGTATGTCTGCCTGTCCGCATGACACATCGTAAACGCCCTTAGAAGTTCAATTACGGTGTATGTAACTCCATCTGATTTGGCTGAGCGTTAGCGAATACTTTTACTGTGGTATTATGGATAACCATGTCGGTAACCAGAGAATAGCAGAATAGATAAATTTGCAAGCAATCTCAATACACCCATATCATACATATACTTAACTATCCCAACACATAAAAACATTTTTATAGCGACTTGGTATACAGTTTTTTATTATTTAATCACTTATATGAAATTCAATTTAAAAGGAAAAAGTAAAGTAAGGATAGCTATTTTAGCACGCAAAGTTAGGGCTAAGAAGCCCTCTCTAACACTTAACCTGGGGGACCAACGGCTTAAAGGTGACTTCCGAACCACCACCAATGGCCGGGCAGGCGGGCTGCTTGCAAGGACAGGATCGCTCAGCGGTCACCCATCCAAGGAGCAGCCACGCTCGACGTTGCTTGATCTGGTTATCTTACGATAACCGTTGTGCCCGCTACACTACGCCATTGAACAAAATACAACAAAACAAAAATATTTAATAAATGAAAATGTGAAGATATCATGTGGCAAGATATGTTGAGAAACATGTCAAAGGCAGACTTAACATTTTGCATGAAACTTTAGAAATGAAGTAAGTATGATTTGTATGATGCGTCATTTTTGGGTCAACTTCATTTTTGTGTGATTCTCTCTATCTGTCCACAGAACATCTCAAGAATGAAATGAGCTACAAATTTTAAATGTTGCATACAACCTCAGCGAAGCCTGTTACGACACGTGGTGTGGTGAACTCCTACTCTGTGTTATTCAATATATTTTAATAATTGTAATAAAAATATTCTTTAAAAAGTTCGTATATTTTGAAATAAGGCGATATTTTATACCGAGTTACTCAATAAAACCGTCAATCTTCCAAACATGGTTGATGTTCGATGTTTGTGACAAGTGAAAAACAATCAAGCAGCAGTCGTATTTCATCGCTGACAAACTGCCAACATTTATAGTGCTTGTGCCGTTACTTCGACGCTTGTTATAAAAACACTTTGCGATTTCAAAGGAACTTTTGGGAAACTAACCTTCTCGCTTTAGATAAGCCCTCTCTAAAAACTATGTATTTCTCATCACCGTGATACAATACTTTTTTACCGAGCGGCCAGTTTATTACAAATTAACAATTTCTGACTCCTCAACACTTACTTCATAAACAACATTTTTAGAGCCCATTGGTGGACATAGATGTAATGTTATTTACACTTAATTCAACACGTAGTCTAAAACAGGCTATTTACGACATTACAGAAACACTCCGATGTAACAGAGTATCCAAGAATCCGACAGAACGAATAACTACCACACAGTCCAAACAGAAGGACGGACTTCCATTTCATTCCTTGACCCAAAAAGAACAAAGCTGTTCCTTAGAATAAGAGGAAAGTATCTGCCATTTTGCTGGTGGTTCGATTTTGAACAAACCATACAATATTAAATATATAGAGGAGAGCACCGAAAACATAGCTAAAAAGATAAATTTGAAAAAAATAATATGAAAAAAGAGTTCCGTTTCGTAAATAGTTTTTCTGAGACAATATTAATAACCATCCATCTATAAGGTAGGACATGGGGAATCAAGATTTACAAAACATTTCAATGACATTTGGACCCATAAATTTCTTATTTTAACTGTCTATGGAAATTTTGGCTAGCAAAAATTATTATCTACCACTCTTTCACGACAATTTAAATGCTATTTTCAGTGCAATGGCTCTCTTTCTCTAACACCAATATGAGGACCCAAAATGTAAAAGGCATGCAAGATATTAAGATATGTGGGTTGGTAAGGTATTTTATAAAAGGTACTTTTTAAATTAAATTGGGAAGTGGGCCAGTATTCAAATTTTAAAAATGTTCACCAACTTCTTGCTAATTAACATACATACTAAATAGATGCAATGTAATCTGTTCAGGACCCCTGATTCAAAAATGCCTCCCTTTGTCAATTAAGACAAGTGCAAACAAAACAAATGACACCATTATTGATGATGGATGATGCGAAAAGATAACAGTCTTGCGGATATGTGGAGGATATAGTACGTTGTCTTCGTTATAGGAGGATATACTAAACGTTTCGAGAATTAGAAATCCATCCTCTTCTTCAAGTGCCGTCGAACTAAATATGTAACTTCTTGTAACATATAACGATGATAAATGATCGATATCATTTTGTCCATTCAAATAAAACCTCCTAGGAATGGACAGTGATTAACATACACAATAATTTTTCAAAAGGGTAATAATTGCTTGATTATTACTTGGGAATTGAATCAATTAACAAAGAGAACGAAATATTAATAAAAATAGTAATCATGCAAACCCATTATTGAATAATACATTATTATAAAAGTACGTCACACCAATGGTCGTAACAGCTTCGCTGAAGCTGCATGCATATTTTCAAATCTATAGATAATTTCATTTTTGAGATGCTCTGAAAACAGATAGAAAGAAAGTCATCACACAAGAAAGAAGTTGACATGAAAACACTTACATTTGAAATCTTTTTCGAAATATCATGCAACATGATAAATTCGGATTTTTTTTCATTAAATTAGGTTTCATATAATAAATGAAAAAAATTGTGTTTATGTAATAAATGTCGACACAGAAATTAACTGTAATGTATGTATAAGTTATGTGTTGGAAATACTTAGGCTATATGTGTTAATATGTCACATGTTTTAATTTCTTATGAGAGTTTTGAGTTTGTTTACAATTTTATTTACTCCTGGATTTTATTGTTGTCACCATGGACATCCATAACACCAATGTAAAACTTTTCGTTAACGCTCAGCCAAATCCCATGGAGTGACATGCACCGGCGTCGACCTCAGTGTTTCTTCATATAAAATGAAGCTTCATTTTCAAGTCTAAATCAGATCTTTTTTCGTGATATCTTGCGTACAGACGGAACAGATAGACAGACTGGCAGAAATAAAAAAGTTCAGCCCCACCAGGCTTTGCTTACGCTCAGGCAATACAAATAATGCTTTTTAGTAAACCCACATAAAACGGTTCAGTTAGTCTTCCAAGAAAATTTTTTTAAAACATTATTTTATTTCTTTTTCACTTTTTATTGGAAAGAAGAAAATATACTAGTGCCGACCAATCAAATCAGATTTGGTTAATGGGATCATCAGTCAGTTCTGATTCATTGCCACTTACATCAGACCTGTCCCAACTTCCGCCGTCTGGCGAAAACAAACTTTTTTACAAGTCTATCACCATATTAAGACGAAGGGTGGCAGTTATTTTACAGCTTTAATTCTGAGAAACTTCCGGTAATTTGATTCATCATCCTTTAGATAGGACTTATGATTTTTTGTATTTGCCGGCCAAATTTTGCCTTTCTTTTGGCAGCATATAAGAAAAAAGCAAGATACTTTAAGAAACAATTTCACATGTAGACTTTAAATTTTGCAAGAGACGTAATTTCTATCAGAATGAGTTCTATGACACGTCCTTTTTGTGTCAACTTCGTTTTTTGTACGCTTCTATGTTTGTTTGTCTGTCTGCAGGCCACTTCGAGAATGAAACGAGCAATATATTTGAAATGTTGCATACAACCTTAGCAGAGCCTGCTACGACACGTGGTGTGGCGTACTTCTACCCGTGTCTATATTAAAGGTAAATAGATCTCATACCGGTGGCAATAATTATTATATCATGTTATTTGTTGTGTGTGTGTGATCAGTAATGTCTATAAGATATACTAGAGCCGGATATCAGAAATTTGATTGATAGTATAATTTATTATAATGTACAAGATATAACAAACTTTACGACGATAAAAAAACCATATAATGTAATTTGACAAATGATTAATCGCAGTTTATTATTTAAATTAATCATATTATTTTAAACAGATTTTTAACGTCAAATACTAACGTAAAATCGAAATATTAAATCACATCATAATCAGCTAACATTTGTATTATAATATATAAATGGTAATTAATAAATATAGCTTATCATTTCAGAAAAACGTAGTTTTGTTTTAATATTGTTTTTTAAGTCAAATATAATATAATAAAATATGTGATTTGAAATGTCCAAATAAAAGTAATTTGAGGAAAATCATAAAAATTTAATTATGAAAACATGATCTACATAGTATATTGAAAATTACAAAAATTAGTCACTTACTAAATACTTACTCAACACACGAAAGTAATAACAAACACCACGCGTACATTTTGAATTACAATTTACTTACATGTGACAAAACGTTACTTGATAACAATTTCATTAATCTAACATTAGATACGTTTTTTCGTAAACACCCTTAATGATGATACAGATTTTACATCATAAACAATAAACGATATGACGTGATGGCAACATTGCCAATAGAGCATTATAGGAATAGTGCCAGTAGTCGACATAAAAGGTTTAAACACAAATTAAAGATTTCAGATTCTATTCGTATGGTAAACATACTGTGGTATATCACTCACAGAAGAGCCTTTACAAGGGCAATTGTGACGTAAAAATGTCCTTATTCCAACAATTACGCTGTCCTTTTGTCCTTAGCAAAATATTTCAAAACACGTTTACGTGAGATACTGACAGAATGTGAAACCACGAGCACGAAGCACAAGTCAAGAGAACAAACACACGTCACACCAGCCAGAAGAGGCGTTAAAAGGGACATTCAAAGAAAATCAATGTCGGCATTTCCTGCGGTATCGCGGCGTGTGAATCTGGAACAATGAGACACTAAGGAGATGGTCGGGAGTGGGAAGGATGAATACCTTCATCCTTCCCCCCGTCTTATGCTTTGTTCCTAAGACTGAAGTAAACGTATATGTACTATATGTTCATATATGTACTTTTTTTAAGTATATGTATCTGTACTGTTTTTTCACCCGACGAAGAGGATAGCTTTCCATTCTAGAAACCATTGTGTATACATTTTGTAAATATTAAAAGGATGAAAATTAACCGAAATCCTTTCTCATTGCGTATATATTGAAAGAAATAATTCTACTTTTAATTGTATTAGTTATGAGAGAGAAACGAGATAAACTCATCCAGTGATATTAATTGATTGGCTGACATTGTGCTTGTAATAAGACCGCCGGAAGTGCTCTCTGTGGAGTGAGAGCTTACAACTAGCTCAGGTTGTAAATATTTGAACGATAACAATCTAAGGTACATGGCGCAGTCTTAAACGTCAGACCTCAAAAACTGACTGAAATATATGTCCTCGTACCTCAGAAACACGTCGTGTGGAAGAAATGAATTAGGCTATACACAGTTGTAATGAGCATAATCAAAGTTACTACCGCTCCATACTTCAAAAACGCCTGAAAGTAAGATGACAATAGGTCGAAAATTTGCCATTAGGGCATTGCTTAGGAGTCAAAAATACATTAACCCTTACGTCTTATGGGCTTATAACACCTAAACCAGAAGGATAAACTTCAACCTTCGAAACGACGTATTATATTTTTGTATAAAAACAACGATGTCAAATGTCGGAAATACTTGTAATCTTACAAATCATCAAATTTCAATAACAATAAATGTTAAACAATCTAATGCAATATACGAATCCTTTAAAATGTCTAGAAGTGCAACCTGAAGTAATAAATGATCAGGGACACTGCCACTATCCTTGTCACGAAGATCGCAATCTACAACACATGCTGACTTAGAGTTCACAAATTACAGAACAAGATATACAACTGGGGCGTATATCGGTGTGCAGGGAGGCTATCAAGGGATGCAAATCTACCGTAAATACTGCACCTGCGCACGCCATAATGCATCTCATTTACTTCGATAATTGCACGGTAGTTCTTGGAGGGAAACCATCGAGCATACGTTATCTCTCCTTGGATCTGACCGTGGCGTGTTGCTGCACTTACTGGCTGGGCATAATCATACATATTTACTAGTGAATTTCACAGGGGAATTAGTTTCGGCAGTCGGTTTCACAGGGACACCCACGCCAAGGAAAACTAAGCGACAATCATAACCTTTATAAAAACCACGTTTTGTAAACTGGACATTTTTGATGCAAATTTCCAACAGTCTTGCTTAAAAACCTAGCACGATATCTAAATCAAAATGACCTTGGACTAGATCGTTATTCGGTGCAATTAGAACAGCGGAAAGGGGTTTTGGGAAAAATGTCTTACTATAAAAATGCATTTGTAGGTATTTTAATATTAAAGCAATTTTTAAGGAAAGAAAATACCTGAGTTGTATATAGAGCATCAATAGCGGTGGTATTTTATATTCTTAATGTAGTTTAAGAAACAATATTGATTCGAAAATAACTTTCCGTCGTAAAGTCTAAGCAGCTGTCTCAGGTTGCCGATATTCAACTCCCTGAACCAATGGGAAGCTTACATTTTTTTATATATTCTTTTATAGATCATCCAATAATAATCAAATATAATTTTAGATCATTATCATGGTTTTATATCATACTCCATAAATGTATGAACAAAAATGGCCTAAGATTCACGTTTAGACGTCAACGTAAATGTACAAGTAACACCTTTCAAGCCTCGACCTGGCTTGGAACTGTTTAGATTAGTTACAGTGTGCAGATGTTTGAATTATCGCACAAGTGGACATCCCAGTCCTTGCCTGCCTGGCTTTGTGTTTGTTGTTTGTCCTCAATACAAGGATGGCTAAGTGACTATTCGGAGCAAGTTATTTTTGGTCAGGAAACATTCCAAAAGAGGCGTTGTTCAAATTCCACTTTAGGCAGGCACTGTACTAGAGAACCAACTTAGAAAAACTCTCAACTGCTTGCCAACTAACAGTGGTGTAACAGTGATGTCATTGATCCCTCAACTGTAATTAATTAAGCACAACTTTTCGTACGTACTAACAGTATTTGTACTAACAGAGCAAGATTCTATTATTGGGAACTAAGACATTTTTATAACTACAATAAAGTAGACAAGAAAATATTACTGGACCTGGTAAATCAAATTAAAATAAACATACAGAAGTAAAATTCAAGTGCACTCTTAAGGATTTTCTTAAGGGTGACTTGCCTTAATGCAGTTGTTCGAGTTCCTTCTATGGTTGGGCTATAGAAAGGCGACAGTAAGCGATTGGCTTTATTTACCAAAGTAAAGCACTTGATTGCGTAAACCATAAAATGCCTCTTTTTAAAAAGAACGGAAGACATGATAATTCTAGAAAAATCATCACTCTGGCAGAAATTATCTCTGATGAAAAAAAGTAATCAATGTTGGGTTCCCCAGGGCTTCATCAATCATTTGTCTGATATTTTTTCAATACTTGACTAAATTACATTCAAATGCATTGAAAAAGGCTGTGCAAACATCGTGATTTGTGATGTAACTTGGTTCTTGATTTATCAGGATCAGCAATAAATAGCATAAGAGCAGGAAAGCTCTATTTCATTCTTATCAATAGATAGGGATGTCAATGTAACACCGAATATATTTTTGACCAAGGAAGTGGATTTCCCAGAGTTGCATCCTACAAGTATCTGGGTCTGGTAGTTGATTAACTCTTGACCTGGTCTTGCAATATTAACACTGTGCGTGGGAAGGCCTCATCTCAGCTTTTAATGTATGGATTATTAGTTTTACAAAGGAATCTGTAGCTGCATAAAACATTAATCAGGATTATACTTGATTATTACTTGTATAATAGGTTTGTTACTCCTTAACTGTTAAATCATCAGTTATAGATCTCTAGCTTTTACCTCTACCATACGGATATGCATAAAATTACCTGTAAATTATGATAGTCTAACCTTGTATCGCCTTCCCCATAAGTTGTCTATGTTTCGAAATGATAAGCTTTCTAAGTTTTATTCTTTCTGAAATCATATTCCAAAAGCGATTTAGAGCCATCAAGGAATGGAAGTTTTACATTCTTATTAACCGTTAAGTGGGAGACGTCACATTTTTTAAGTTGAATTTACCTGTCTCTTTTAATTTAATGGATTATATGGTAATAGAAACAAACGCTTTCACTTCGTAATAGTAGACATTAAAGATGGTAAACAATATCTTTGTTTTTAATTTTTAAACATAAAATAATCTGGAATTTTTAAATATCCGAGTCGAGGAATGTTGTAGTGTAAAGTATTAGTTTTATTTCATACATAATATTGGGGAATAGATAAAAGAACTTCAAGCTGTGTGTTAAAAAGTTTTTTTCAATTAATTAGATTAATATCTAAAATATAATTTTTAAGATATATTTCGGTGATAAAAAAATACTAAAAAGGAATGGTTGAGAGATTTGTGGGACACGAAATAGGTCCTAACGACACTAGGGTACGTCATTTTAAATCAGAACTACGAATTAAAGAGGTAATCGATTATTCACTTAGACAAGGATCTGAGTAAAATATCTCTCTACAGTTACTATCTCTGCGCCGGTCCCGGACTGACATGATCCCTCAGGATGGGTAAGGTTCAGGGTAGAGGCTGCTTCCTGTTGAGATCGCATGTTACATGTACCACGAGGTATATGCACACACAATTATAATAATGTCATCTTGGAAGAAAAGAAGGAGGCTACGTGTGTGTTTCCAGCCTCTTTCAGTCAAAGCGGACAGGGTAGATACTTCTATTTCCTCATATTTAGGGTTTGCAAAAAAACCTTCAACTCTAAGGGAATCCCACCCCTTCCAACTGTCATCTTCCGAACTAAACTAGACCTATAGATCAAACCCTCCTTACCCCAATATCCCGACACTTGCGATTAGTGGTTTGCCGCTCCTGGACATCTATTGGGTTGCCAAGGTTGTAAGTTTTTGCTCACCCAGTGTCCGATTATCCTGGCAGGAATAAAAATCAGCTATAAGTGTTCCCTAGTATAATTGTTGAGTTTTCCAACTCAACTCAAATCATTAATTGTAAAAAAACAAAAAATCCATGGCCAATCGTCGAGATAACATGTATATACGGTGTGAAATAGATAAAAGTAATAAACCAGGAACAGAATTATCCATGTAAACTAAAAATAAGGTAACCTAATTATGGAGGTCTACATTTTTTCTCTTCTAGGTAGTCTCCGAACACTGTAGTATTTCGATTAAAATAAGAAAATTTTTTTTAGTTTATTCAGGAATTCTCTGTCATCAGCAATACTTTTCAAGCAAAGAGACAAAAGATTTACAAAAGAAGAATGCTAGCATAAAAGCTCTGATTTGCAAATAATTTAGTTTTTGTGGCGAAATTAAGAAAAGGTCGTTTCTAAATGGTAATTATTAATGATTAAAATTTGTTGGTGACAGTAAAATTTTGTGGAAACTTCTTTACAGGACTGCACGCAACTTAATTTGAAAATGAGCCTTATAGCTCTTTTTTGCTGGCGGAAGATGTATTGAGTTTTTGTACTCTCAGTTCCCCATATAGGCAATCCATAGGTAAGTTATAGATAAAAAGCGTCCATAGTAGGTGAGTAAAAAGAATTCTCACACTAGCAAAACAAGAAAGGTCTGTAAATTAAAAAACAAGCAGCTGTTTAAACTCACAATTTGGGGAAAGGGAAAAAGATTTCAGAATCACCTATAACAATAATTTGAACTTATAAACAGGCTTTCACCAAAATCAAGAAGGTTTGTTTAAGTTGTTATTGAGTTGAATAAGTACAGTTTATATGCACCCAATATCTATTTAAATAACCAATGTTACAACTTATAATTTTAAATAATAAGGTTTTAATTTAGGATAAAGTACCAGTACTTTGCGTTGAATTCGGACTAAACCAATGTTTATACATGATTAACCATGGTATCCATATTGTGCCGATGTGACGGCATATGTCCGGTAGCCAGCGGTCTAGTGGCTTGTGACCATTAGCTGTCTAGAGTACACAAATTATGATAATTATGTAGATGTACAGTCCACCAGTACACTGGCATGCCGCAGAGCCCACTCGCGCCATCGCCCATGCTAATACAGTGTATATACTGCATCTCTTCACGACAACGAGTGAATACGATTCGTTGTCCAAGTTTGAGGATCGTTACCTCAATCTGATCTTGTACCACGTGCTTCAAATCAAGATATTTTTTAAAAGTAATCGTCTCCTTCTAAATTAATCATAAAACGGAGGCAATTGGAATTTTTTAACAGTCAATATTTGAGTGCATTTAGTATTTCTTAAGTAGTTCGTACATATTAATACAAATTTGTATTTGTATTCCCTTTTCATGATTTTCCTTAAGAACAATAATAGTTTTATTATCAAATACATGAGAACACAATTAAGCTGTTTTCGATCTGTACATACATTTTCTTAGTTTTATTTGGTTGAAAATTACAGCCACTGAAACATTGCTTACGGTATTATAGACTTATGCATAGTTTTTGTGTTGGAACATTTACACTGTGTATTTATAATAATTGGTTTATTCAAAAAATGAATTGTAAAGTATAACAGTGTGGGTGGACGCTTGCCATTGTTATATGTTACAAGTATATAACGCTACGTTTAGATAAATACAACCTATTCTATCCTCCCAAGTGTACAAAGTTATAAGACATAAAGTTACGTATGGCCTAAAAATAACTCATGGGTTGTGGCAATAAAACTCATTGTTTATCTAACTCGACAACATAAAGAAGCCACAGTTTGGACTTACAAGATCAAGTGCATTCTAATTTTTTTAACGTACAAATTCCTTATGTTGTCAAGTTTCCACCTGAAGAAGAGAATGGATTTTAATAATCGAAACGTAAGTATTTATACATTTTTTTTAAACAAATATAAGTGCAAATGTCAGCAATCCTGCCATACTTTCAAATCATCCATCATCAATAACACACTTGTTATAAATAATTAATTTTGGATACTTATTCTCACAACATACAATGTTGACTTCAATCAATACCTTTATGTTATTTGGCTGAGCGTTAGCGAAGCCTATAACTGAAGGGGCTTGGAAACATTGGATTTTTGCCTGTCCACACGCGATATTTCGAGAACGAATTAGAAAGTAAATGTTAACTTTGGAATAAAGTTTTATTCCTATGTAAGCAACATAGAGTTTCGATGATGGTCCATGCCACCCATGAAATTTGGTATAGCGTTTGTGGATATTTTAAAAATTGGTAATATGAGTTAAAATGATGCCAACGAAGAAAATCGTAGAATAAGTTTTGTAAAATAAACTCACAGGGCGTTACAAATTTAACACGTGGCATAATTAAATGAGCCAATAGAGAGTTGAAAACGTTGCATACAACCCTCAGCGAAGCCTGTCACGTGACTCATGGTGTAGTGTTGTAGCGTGTCCTAACTTGTTTTATTTTGGCAGAACATAAGTAGATTATAACCTACTACTCCCACAAAATGTATTAATAAATCCTAATAATAAGTTGAATACATACTAGTGTAATGTACATGAAGTGTGTTATAAAACTTAAATATGAACCAATAAACCACTATTTAATATTTTAAACAGTTTTACAGAAGTGTAGTTAATACTCGACAAAAAAAATTAACATAAACGACATATTAACAAATAACCAGTAACCAAACTTTAATAAAAAGTATTAGCAATTTGCTGAAATAGCTTAGATTTATGTGGGTTATGTAATATATTTTTCATTCATAAAAACTATATTCTGTTACCACACAGTTACGAATGAAGAATAAATAGTAAATTCAAATACAAGGCAATGAAGCACATGAAAAGTAAAATTTGCTTTAACTGATATTTTTTGGATTAAAGGCACCTGAAGAAGACGGGCACCTATCAGTTTTCGAAACGTTGCGTTTGTGTTGTTATACGTTATAAAGCAAATGTTCAAAATTCAAGTATACATCGATTGACACTTAGAACTCTAATTTTTAATTTTTAAAATTGTATAAATAACCCCCAAAAAATGGTTCGACGAAATTTTTTAAATTTTCACAATCAAACATATGTCTACTCTTCACTATTTAGTGTATACATATTTAGTGGACGTTATATTTATTTAAATGTTTAACACGTTTATCTGGTCAAGATTAAGTATAAAACACGTAAACATGATGTTCTTGTAGTTGAAATTCCAGCTTGAGAAATTATCTTTAGAAACTCGACACAAAAGTTTATGAATACATATACTTAATACAGGCTTATCACTAGCACCACTCAAGCCCTCTGCGCTTTGTGAGTTTTAATGGCGTCTATTAAGCGGTCTTATCATTATACTGCCATTCGATTACACAAATGAGAAGCGCTTTCCATCACCATTCACAATCCTGTAACCTTGACGTGGACGTCCATATCCTGATCGTGTTCATATGTAGAAGGATCAAACGTCGTTCCATCACACGATAATTAAGGAGGAAAAAGAAAAAACATCTTACATTTCCTTGATAAATCACTTTTTGCGGCCTGGCAGAATTTTGAACGAAGGAATAAAAAAAGTAAGGTCTGAATCAGTTTTTAGAACGATATTGACGTGTGTATACATATTGTTGTCATATAATTAACAAGCTCGATGCGATTATCAATTAAATTAATTTATGATTTAACAACTTCAAAAAAATTCCCTCAATTTTATATTTCATTATTACAAAGCATCTCTTTTGGGGTAAAATATGAATATGTAACTACATCTTGCTTCTCTTGCAGTTCAATGATAAAACACTTTTTTCCTTGACACAATTTTGGACAAGTATAATAGAAAAGAGATAGCCTATTCTTTTTTGGGGTAAAAATGATGAATATGTTAACTGACATCTGTGCAGTTCATTGATAAAACACTTTTTCCTGACACAATTTTGGACGAAGGTATAATAGAAAAGAGTAGCCTATCTTTTTTGGGGTAAAATGTGAATATGTACTGACATCTTGCAGTTCATTGATAAAACCACTTTTTTCCTGACACAATTTTTGGACGAAGGTATAATAGAAAAGATACCCTATTTTTTTTGGGTAAAATGTGAATAGGAACTGACATCTTGCAGTTCCATTGATAAAACACTTTTTCCTGCCACAATTTTGACGAAGTATAATAGAAAAGAGTAGCCTATCTTTTTTTGGTGGTAAAATGTGAATATGTACTGACATCTTGCAGTTCATTGATAAAACACTTTTTCCTGACACAATTTTTGGACGAAGGTATAATAGAAAAGAGTACCCAATCTTTTATTGGGGTAAAATGTGAATATGTACTGACATCTTCAGTTCATTGATAAAACAAACTTTTTTCCTGACACAATTTTGGACGAAGGTAAATAGAAAAGAGTAGCCTATCTTTTTTGGGTAAAATGTGAATATTACTGACCATCTTGCAGTTCATTGATAAAACACTTTTTCCTGACACAATTTAGGACGAAGGTATAATAAGAAAAGAGTAGCCTATCTTTTTTGGGTAAAATAGTGAATAATGTACTGACATCTTCGCAAGTTTCATTGATAAAACACTTTTTCCTGACACAATTTAGGACGAAGGTATAATAGAAAAGAGTAGCCTATCAATTTTGGGGTAAAATATGAATTCACACTAAGTGTAATTAGTTAAATGAATGAGAAAATATAAATGAAATAAAATGAATAAGTGTCAGCTAACGTAAATTTATTATCAATTAAATGTATTTATGATTTGGTAAATTTGTTAATACAAGTACACTTATCAGGGAAGTATACTGGGAGTAGTTTTTTATAAAGTTTTGGAAGAAAATCACCCTTCACATCCATGACTGAAAACTGGATCAGTGTGACTAGATTTTAGTTTTCAGGGCTAATATTTCCGATATAATTTTTTGTATTTAACCATCAAACCGATCCCACCACTATTAATATAACACTTAGAACACTTAAAACTATCTTTATTATTTTACTGGTTTTCAAAAGTTATTAGAAACAGGGCGAATGTTTTAAAAATATTCATCGCGATTTTTTATCTAAAAATTGACGTAGGAGGAAAGTTTTAAGAAAAAAATTAGCTCATACATACAAGCACCACACGTTGTATGTTAAGTAACTTTGTTGAAAACGTTCCACCACTATAAAACCATTGATAACAATTTATTTTTGTGATTAGGGCTACTGTGTTGGCTGAGCTTAGCGAAGCCTATAACTCGTGGGCTGGAAGAATTTCATTTCTATTTATCTATCTGTCCGCACGATATGCAGCGAAATCACTGTGCACGAAGCTTCATTTCCTACATGAGGAACACAGTTCTTTGGTGGTGTACATCACTGCATAGGATTTTGGCTGAGCGTTAGCGAATATTTTTACATTGGTCTTATGAGTAACCATGATGGCGGCAAGAAAATAAGCAGAATAAATAAATTTGTACAGAAACTTAATACACAAAAAAAGATGCAAACGTATAAACATATATTCATACATGAATGGTAAATAAAATGAAAAATATAATATAAAATTACAAAACCTTAATATATAATGTGGTAAGATGTGTCGAGAAAGTAAAGATTCATACGTATACTTTAAATTATCCACAAAACTTCATTACACAATGAGTTCTATATGATTGCGCATCTTTGGGTCAACCCTTATTTTTGTATTTTTGTATATTTTGTTGAAGTAAATGTCCGTCTATCTGACTGCAGGACAATTTCGGAAATGGATTATCCATACCAAAATTTCAATATTTTTATATTTAGAGTAGAATGATACTAATGAAAACACAGATAGGTATGTTTCAGAAACGAAGCCAACCAAAAAGTCATATATTCAAAAGAACTGTTATATTTATTGTTAAACCCATGAATTAATTTTTGTTCTCTGATGGTATCAGTTTATTCCTGACATCTTTCTACTAACTTTCAAAATGCAACTAATTAGTAAATGACTATTTAATGTAACTAATACAAGTTGGCTAATAAAAAGGGTCTTTCTGTGATCACGTAACTTGTATGATTCAAATGAATATAATAAAGTCACTTTAAGAAAATTTTGAATATACTTACTTGCAATAGTGAACTAAAAAATATAAATGGCTTGTTCGTGTTTTTGGGTAACGGCCCTTTATAACAGTTTTCTTTTTCCCGTTTATATGATTTTATTTCAATATTTTTATTCAAAGATAGATACTCGAGAATAAAGAGGATTGCAGGATGTAAAGGAAAATAGTGGTTTTGCTGTGAAGAGCCACGAGTCCTCGGAGCGTTGTATAATAAATCAACGAACGGAATGGGACGTTTCACAAAATGGCGCTTCAAATTATAACTGTGCTAATTGATGTTAATTAAGGAGATTATATCTCGTGACAAACTTTTACTTTCCAGAGCAGAATCAGGTTTTTTTTTATTTTTTTTTTTTTTTACAGTTGGGACAGATCCTTTCCACAGAAGTAATTGGTAGTAGTTGGAGCCTGGCAGTGACTGCTGCAGATGTTATAATCTCGATCTCGCCTGAATCGAACTTCTAATTCTGTCGATTATTAGCTCGGGACGGACTTCAGTCCTGGCAGTTGCACTTCGATATTATATTATGTAAACATGTAGGTTTCCTATTAATCAATTCTTTTCCCATGTATTTGAGAACAAGCACAATACCTCACTATTTCCAATTGTTTTACCGAAGATTCCATATATTTCTCCCTCTCGAGTGCTTGTAAAATATCATTGTAATCTAAGACTGGTAAGTCATAATATATTGACGTACATATTATTGAATGATAAATCACCTTTTTTATGAAGCCATCGTAAAACTTAGGCTCAGGATACTAATGAATTTCATTGAGTTGTTCCTACTTTGGTGGAAATGGGTCTATTTAAATTTGAATAAATTCAGTTAGCCAATGGTCATAGTCTAGCTGGGTAGAAGACAGTTATCGCAAGATAACACGGATCAAGCAACTCGAGGCGTGGCTGCTGCTTGGATGGAGTCCACCACTGAAGCGATCCTTTCCCTTCAAGCAGCCCGCCTGCCCGGCCATTGGTGGTGGTTTGGAAGTACACGCTTTAAGCCATTGGTCTGGTATAAATAAGGACTACTTAATTTCACTTTTTTAGATTTCCCAAATACTACCATATGCGTTGTTAGTCAAATCCAAAAACAACTGTTTTAAAATGTATTGATTTTTTGATTAGTAAAAAACGCTTATTGAGTTTCTTAATGTGGAACATTCATTTTAGAAATTTCCACTTAGCAGCGTGTTATTACCTATATTTAATCCAATCTCTTCATTATTTACTATTCATATTTCAAGATGGGTAGTGAGTTTAAACCTCAAATGCCTCTATAAAACTACCCTAAGTTTTAAAACAGAAGATATCCAGTGTTTTGGAATGCATTAAACACATTTTCGAAGCACATAAACATGATTATACTCATCTTAAACCTAAAAATATAAAGTTAATAGTTTCCCACCTACGATTTATACTTACGTGAGAACTAATACTGATTTATGTACTGAGCCTTCAACGTCTAATTCCTTTTATGCTCGACGGGAAATATCATCATGATATAATTTCGCTATTATTAGACTATACTGAATAAAGAATGTCTGAAGAGACCGTATTGTTTGAGAACAATTTGAGAATATTCATTTATTGGGACTAAGTACGAAAATACTTGCAGTACTTTTAAAATTTTAAAATTCCATTATGTTCTGCGAAACCTTATTCAGCACCCCATTCCACTTAATTTTTTGTGACAAGCAGACAATTTTGCCATGAAATTTACTTAAATTTATTAACGATTTTTTACAAATGTTTAAGAAACTATGATGTTTTAAGTAGGTTTAAAACTTAATCAATTTGACAAAGGGGGGAAAAACCAAATTTTCCCCTCTGCCCATCTGGTATACCCCCCCCCCCCCCCACCCCCCCCCCCCCCCACCCCCCCCCCCCCCCACCCCCCCCCCCCCCCACCCCCCCCCCCCCCCACCCCCCCCCCCCCCCACCATGCTAAAATTAATGAGACTGTACAATAACTGCGGCACTTAAAACATAGTGTTTAGACTAAAACATGACAGGGAGATGGGCCGGCAAGTAATTTAAGACAACTCTCAGTTTCTTTTTAAGTGGAATGAATTGTGACCAATTTCCAAACAAACAGTTTAATGCGTTTAAAGATCTGTAATGTACCGAGTTAATTAAAAATTAGATGTATGCATGATTTAAGACTGAAGTTTCAGTCAAACCTTTTGATATCTGTTTGACAATACAAAGACTCATTCATTAATTCTGATACAATAGTGGAACAAAGAATTTACAATATTTATGAACTAAACCGTACGCGATTCCAGCACAGAAAAACGAGCAATAGTAATATCCATAAATTTCCTGAGTAAACCTTTGCCAGTTCCACATATTGCCAACTGTTTCCTAGGATTAAAAATTCCCCAACAAATGGCTTCGTTCCAGATGTTCTTTAACATATTCATGTAGGCCAGATTAATCTAAAAGGCAACCGTACAATTGGTAGTGATGATAAAGTCTTGACAGATTTGATTGGAAAGGGATCGATTCTAATTCATTGATGATAATTTATTAATTAGAGTGTTAATTATAAAACGCCAATGTTCCTAAAACATAGATCACAAATTGACAGTCGGAGAATACAAAAAGACCAACACGACAACGTGAGCATATTTGTATCTCCCCCCCCCCGCCACTGCTGAAGATGAGTGTTTAATTTTATTTCATTTAAATTTCAAAATTTTGTGTTTATGTGATAAGTTTTAATTAGGGTCATCCAAAATTCAGTGTCCATCCTTCTCATTTCTAGACGCTGTCACTAATTGAAATAAAATGTTGTTGGGAACTTTGGAGGTTAATGAGACTTACTTTTGGAACAGGGAGTCGCTATCACTGGTCAGCGGTCGCCATCTTAGAACGTAGATAGCTACTTCCGGTTTGTGTTAAATGTTTCTTTTCGTCAACTTTTCAACGATGTGTCGAACGTTGCAATTATAACATTTTGTGGCGAGTTCACCAATCTCACCAAACAGTAAGTTTCAATAATCTATGAAGATATCCAAATTTTATATTTCAATCAGTCAAAACCAGTCTCCAGCAGTGAGCTACAGCTTCAAGAACAGAGATGATTTTGGTTATTTATAACGTAAGGAAATTAATTTTAGCCTTTAATACCTTTAAACCCCTACATCATCTTGAGGAATTATAAATACATTTCCATTATTTTTCTGTCTTCAGAAAATACATTTTAAGCCGTTGTGAATAGGAAGTGTTTAAAATATGTTTTGACCATTATATTTTGTTTTTTGTAACGTTTATATAAACAGTTAATATTTAAGAATAGGGAGTCCGTTGAAGAAAGTACAATAATAAAACTGATTTAAAATATACATTTTAAATTCAAGGATGGGGACCTCATTACAAACTCTGCTTTGGAAGCCCTGTATTTTTCTTAAAGAACGTTAAAGTTTATGTTATTAGTATAAATTCTATTATTTTTTTTAAAGTTTGTTACAATATAATATGTTAAATAGTATTATGTGTTTTTTGTCTTAAGGCCAGACTGAGCACGAGAAAGGCTTTGTTATACTTTTTAACTTTGTTAAACATTTAAATTATAGAGAGTCGTGTAGGGAATCTTTCGGGGAGTTGAGATTGCTGACTTTGCCTTGCCTCTATATTTTTTGAGGTGATCATGTACTGCAGATCAAGGTGCACTTTGATTCGTAGCAGGGACGTTCATCAATATGAAACTAGAGGCAGGGACAACTTTCGCACGCATCAACACAGATTGACATTAGCGCAAAATCTACCGCAAGAAGTTGGTGTCAGATTAATCAACAGGCTCCCTAAAGAAATCAAAATTTCCAATAATCAAAATCAATTTAAAACGCGTCCTCAAACTCCTTTTGGAGTCCAAGGCTTTCTACTATGTTGATGAATTCATGTCAAGCCGCTGGGATATTTGAGATTGCTGGATCTGAGGTCAATGCGATGGTGACCCGAATGAATGTAAGAATTGTGAGTATGAGGTTGTGTGAATGTGTGGATGAAATCGTGTAAATAGACTTAAAAAACTGTTGACGATTGCGATACGATGTAAAAATTGTTAAAAGAATGCAATAAAGAGATTATTATTATTATAATACTCTATTTTTGTTTTCAACATCTTCTTTTTGTACTTTATTCACATTATTTTGAAAAGAATATTTTCGAGATGATAATTTTTTTGTTTGAATGTCAAACAATAAAAAAATCAAATGTATTACTTTCTTTAAGAAATACATTTCTTTCTTTCTTTCTGTTTTTTAGTTATTTCAAAAGACCAAAGAACTACAATATTAATTTAAATAAGTATTTTAAGGATTACGTTTCAAATAATGTATTTTATTTATACGGCGTATCAATTTTCTCATAGAACACTTAATACAGTGTGACTTTTTCTGTACCGACAGTGTCGGATGTCATTGCAAACAACACAAAACAAAACACACATTGAGACCCACCATCAGAGGAAATCAAACACGCGAACATACTTGAGTGTTGTCTATGGTGTCTTATTCGCTTCGCTCATGTCTCCTTTGATTGCACACTTGTAGCACAAACCTGCTTGACTTAATTTACAAGTGTACTGACGGTGTCGGATCTCATTGCAAACAAAGACATTGAGACACGCCATCAGAGGAAGTTAAACACGCGAACATCCTTGAGTGTCGTCTATGATGTCTTGTTCGCTTCGCTCATGTCTCCTTTGATTGCACACTTGTAGCACAAACCTGCTACACTTAATTTACAAGTGTACTGACGGTGTCGGATCTCATTGCAAACAAAGACATTGAGACACGCCATCGGAGGAAGTCAAACACGCGAACATACTTGAGTGTTGTCTATGGTGTCTTCTTCGCTTCGCTCATGTCTCCTTTGATTGCACACTTGTAGCACAAACCTGCTTGACTTAATTTACAAGTGTACTGACGGTGTCGGATCTCATCGCAAACAAAGACATTGAGACACGCCATCGGAGGAAGTCAAACACGCGAACATACTTGAGTGTTGTCTATGGTGTCTTCTTCGCTTCGCTCATGTCTCCTTTGATTGCACACTTGTAGCACAAACCTGCTTGACTTAAGTTACCACTGTACTGACGGTGTCGGATCTCATAGCAAACAAAGACATTGGGACACGCCATCAGAGGAAGTCAAACACGCGAACATCCTTGAGTGTCGTCTATGATGTCTTCTTCGCTTCGCTCATGTCTCCTTTGATTGCACACTTGCAGCACAAACCTGCTTGACTTAATTTACAAGTGTACTGACGGTGTAGGATCTCATTGCAAACAAAGACATTGAGACACGCCATCAGAGGAAGTCAAACACGCGAACATCCTTGAGTGTCGTCTATGATGTCTTCATCGCTTCGCTCATGTCTCCTTTGATTGCACACTTGTAGCTCAAACCTGCTTGACTTGTTTTTTATATCAAATCTGTCAGTTACCATAATTTGGTTCTTACAAATTTGCACACTTCCTAAAAGTCAAGTCTCGGCCAAAATAGTACGAAAAATACACTCTAAGCGTAAAAATTGTTTGTAGTTTAATAAATATCTAATACATTCATATTTTTTAAATAGTATTTTTTCCATCCTGCACATCAATAGAACTTTCTCTTCTTCATATTTCCCGGGGTATGGCCTTGAGATGTAGAATGCATGAAATATAAATAAATTCACAGTATGAAGAAGACAGACGACTCATGGTTTCGATTGATGAGATTGGCAACACAGATATGTAAACGAATGGGGAAAGTGCTTTGTAAATATCCATCACGACGGCCTGCAATCGGCTGGAAAGGGCTTCAAGACTGCCGCCCGCACAGCACAAGTTTATAGCCTCAGACATTCAGTATGGTAATCAGGTCTTTTGACAAATGTGTGCCGAGACTTCCTTTCGCCTGGAGTTTCCCACGGAATTCCTTAAAGAATAAATAATGTAATAATGTGAAATGCGTAAACGTATATCTTTATGAATAACTTGTCACCGAATAGATTTTAATTTCACCATTATTTCTTTTCTCTCGAATCTTGCAAGAATTCCAAGATCCTCGCACAGGCCCCGTAGGACAGACAGGAAAAGGTCGAAAAAGGGATCTCTCCTTTAGTAAAACAATTACTATTAGTAATTTTAAAACTACTTACGAGCAATTTATTGGAACATTTATACACGAATTTAAATAAAAAGTTTATTTTGTACCTCAAAAGAGGTACAATTATGGGTATTAAATTCTCAAGAAATCAGTATACATGAGCTATATTGAGAGATACATCTATTCAAATGTATTAGTTTCTAGTATAATGCCTACGCAAAATAAAATTACTTTAGTCATATTATTCAGATATCAGTTTATTTAGATATATAGTAGTTTATTCTTTTCTCTGCGGATTGATATATTTCATAATTAAGTAACTTGCAATTATCTCAAAAGTTCGCATAAGTTTTACGCTTGCAGACCGTCATAAATTTTTAATCTTGAAAATCCAATTTTTAGCGTATTGAAATTGAAATGAAGTGTTAATTAGAAAACCTCTTTTCGAAGAAACCTTTTGGACCTATTGGAAATGTCTTAAAAAAGAACAATTTAGAAATGTACCTGACGTAAAATTAGTTAAAACACGATATGAAAGTATTTCTGAACTTCTTAGCCTTATTGATACTTTTAGATCAAATCATAAAGTAATTGTCGTTTTAGTTACGACAGTAAGTCAGTTTTGTCATTCAGTAATATAAGTAATATTTAAAATATATGTATTAATGTGATAAAAGCCAAACATTAATTGTAAGATGCATTTACTGACATGTCGTTTAAAAAATAAATAATTACCATAAATTAATTATTATTTCAATAAATTGTTTTAGTACTATTGTCTCACTACGATTTGATAAACGTGTCACCCATGTAACCAAAGCCAACTTGTAAAATCGAATGGTCGTTTCCGGCGTGCAGTGCGGGATTTTCTGGAGAGAAGCCACAGGGAATTATTGTCGCGCTCACCAAACTGCTGGCAACACTGGAACACTTATCATTCTGCTTCGTAGTTTATTGTGTTCGTATCGCTTTGTCTGCATTGAGTGCTAGAATTATTGTGTGCCCTTACCTAGAGTCCTGTTTAAGAGCCAACTAAAGTAAACACACCTTAACTTTTACCCTATAAATACAACGATTCCTTTTATTTTGTTGTAGAATTGTGGCAGGTATCTTATTTAAAGAATACGATTTATACGATGTATTTCCTAAAAAGGGTTTAGTGAATTTTGCATTTTGTAAACTATTGAATACAATGCAAAGATTCTGAAATATTACGTTAAATAATTGATACAGTCATAGTAATGATATTTATAATGAGACATCAACCAAAATTCTCATAAATATTTCTTATGATATTAAGTCAAAAATTGACGCCAGAACAACCGAATTAAGGACTGAATTATGAGTTTCAATTTGTTGAGTACACTTAAATATTCTTGTTAAATCCCAAATTTGCAAGACCAAAGTGAGATATGACGTCATGAAATGTTCGACACAGTAATTTTTTGGTGTTTCTATCAATTTATGGAACCGATCGGTCGAGTTTAAGTTCTCGTAAGAAAAGCTATCATTATTTTTATGCTGAAGTGTAAAACTTAGAAACATGTAACGTAATATTGTAGACTATGAATAAAAACAATACCAATTAGGCCTACTATTGTTAAGCGCGAATATACGTTTAGAAATAGTATAAAAAAAGCTGAATGCAAAAGAATAGTTGACGTATAAACTTGTTACTTCTCTAGGTACATAGCTTGATACTTAATATAATATACTTGATATTGCTTATTTTAATTTCACGAATCAATAGGCTAGTTGACGATTGAGAATTAAGCAACTTCTATTTTTATGTTGTACATATCGTAAGGACGCCGTGAGCACATTGGTTAAAATCCAGTTTCGAACCTCAAATGACCCAGTTTTCCTTCATCACCCAAGGCGACAAATTGAACAACTCAGTAAGGGTTTTCCGTGTAACCAATTGCCTAGGGGCTTTTGTAACTAAAGCGAAGAAAGTATCATTTATTATTGAATAGTGTGATTATTTTTCAGTTTAGATAACAATAAGTAAAATACCGAATAGTGATAGTAAGTATGACCTGCGATTACGCGTACAGTAATGTCCTATTTATGTATGATTCGTCTGTATCTTCTTAAGAGTAACGGGCCAGTCAGTGTACTATTGTGGTCAAATGGAAGTCAAATATATTACGAATACATCGAAACCGTTATTAATTATTTCTTGATAGTTTCTTATAGGTTTGTTTAACTTCTTTGAAGTTTGTTTTTGGCGATGGAAGGATTGTGAAGGACACAGGATTTTACCAAACATTTGCCATCGTTCAGTGATATAAAAAATCAGTAACACTACGTTTCGAGATCTGCAATCTGATCTCTTCTTTAGGTAAATAACAAAGCACACAAATAATTACAAACTAGGTTAAAATAAACAAATCATACCAGAGCGTTCTGACACGTCAGTCATTGGAGGTTGGTTGACGAATGCAGACCTATTGTGACCTGTATTCTGTAGTTCAGTTTTTCATAATTAGTGTTGTGTTTAGTTTTTTTATTAAGTGTTTTTTTTTAGTTATGGTGGTTGTGATTCCAGACTTACGCGCGTCACAACGCTCTGGTATGATTTGTTTATTTTAAACCTTGTTTGTAATAAATTGTGTGTTAGGTTAGTTATTTACCTGAAGAAGAGATCAGATTGCAGATCTCGAAACGTAGTGTTACTGATTTTTTTGTTAGCTTTCTGTAAATTTATCTTTGCGATTAGTTTCATGCCGATGTAGGATAGACCTCTTTAAATGTCTGGCTAATATCGTCAGACTAACTTATAACCATACTCAATTCCAAAGTTTTATTTTATATCCTGTCCTGTCCAGGGGTTACAGAACAACCAAAAACTAGTCGAAATATGACACTGCACAAAATCTTCAACACGAGCTTTCCGCGACTCCCGAAGCCGTTCTATTTCCCTGGACCTTCGTAAAACGAAATCTAACTGCGTATATTACAGTGCAGTGTCACAGACCTGACTCCTAGGTCCTGGAGTCAACGTACGTCTGTAGAGATAAAAAAAAGACGGCGACGAAGAATCTCAAGACGAACCCTTTTCATCGTTTCGACATTAGAGGCACATACAAACTACAAAATGGAATCTAGATGAACAAATGCTTTTATTGCCTCATAAGATGCACAATTGAGACAACATTAGACGAGACAATGAGAAAACCTCACCTCAGGAATACGTCTAGATTACTTTTTCCTAGTTTAGGTGTCTCTAATTTCGAAAAAGTTCGTTTTGAGATTCTTCGTCGCCGTCTTTTTTTTATCTCTACAGACGTACGTTGACTCCAGGACCTAGGAGTCAGGTCTGTGACACTGCACTGTAATATACGCAGTTTGATTTCGTTTTATGAAGGTCCAGGGAATAGAACGGCTTCGGGAGTCGCGGAAAGCTCTAGTGTTGAAGATTTTGTGCAGTGCCATATTTCGACTAGTTTTTGGTTGTTCTGTAACCCCTGGACAGGACAGGATATAAAATAAAACTTTGGAATTGAGTATGGTTATAAGTTAGTCTGACGATATTAGCCAGACATTTAAAGAGGTCTATCCTACATCGGCATGAAACTAATCGCAAAGACAAATTTACAGAAAGCTAACAAAAAATCAGTAACACTACGTTTCGAGATCTGCAATCTGATCTCTTCTTCAGGTAAATAACGAACCTAACGCACAATTTATTACAAACAAGGTTAAAATAAACAAATTATACCAGAGCGTTGTGACACGCGTAAGTCTGGAATCACAACCACCATAACTAAAAAAAAACACTTAATAAAAAACTAAACACAACACTAATTATGAAAAAACTGAACTACAGAATACAGGTCACAATAGGTCTGCATTCGTCAACCAACCTCCAATGACTGACGTGTCAGAACGCTCTGGTATGATTTGTTTATTTTAACCTAGTTTGTAATTATTTGTGTGCTTTGTTATTTACCTGAAGAAGAGATCAGATTGCAGATCTCGAAACGTAGTGTTACTGATTTTTTGTATCACTGAACGATGGCAAATGTTTGGAAAAATCCTGTGTCCTTCACAATCCTTCCATCGCCAAAAACAAACTTCAAAGAAGCTAACAAACCTATAAGAAATTATCAAGAAATAATTAATAACGGTTTCGATGTATTCGTAATATATTTGACTTCCTTTTGACCACAATAGTACACTGACTGGCCCGTTACTCTTAAGAAGATACAGACGAATCATACATAAATAGGACATTACTGTACGCGTAATCGCAGGTCATACTCACTATCACTATTCGGTATAATACTTATTGTTATCTAAACTGAAAAATAATCACAGTATTCAATAATAAATTATACTTTCTTCGCTTTAGTTACAAAAGCCCCTAGGCAATTGGTTACACGGAAAACCCTTACTGAGTTGTTCAATTTGTCGCCTTGGGTGATGAAGGAAACTGGGTCATTTGAGGTTAGAAACTGGATTTTAACCAATGTGCTCACGATATCGGCGTCCTTACGATATGCGCAACATAAAAATAGAAGTTGCTTAATTCTCAATCGTCACTAGCCTATTGATTTGTGAAATTAAATAAGCAATATCAAGTATATTATATTAAGTATCAAGCTATGTACCTAGAGAAGTAACAAGTTTATACGTCAACTATTCTTTTGCATTCAGCTTTTTTATTACTATTTCTAAACGTATACCTTCGCGCTTAACAATAGTAGGCCTAATTGGTATTGTTTTTATTCATAGTCTACAATATTACGTTACATGTTTCTAAGTTTTACACTTCAGCATAAAAATAATGATAGCTTTTCTTATGAGAACTTAAACTCGACCGATCGGTTTCCATAAATTGATAGAAACACCAAAAAATTACTGTGTTGAACATTTTATGGCGTCATATCTTTGGTCTTGCAAATTTGGGATTTAACAAGAATATTTAAGTGTACTCAACAAATTGAAACTCATAATTCAGTCCTTAATTCGGTTGTTCTAGCGGCAATTTTGACTTAATATCATAAGAAATATTTATAAGAATTTTGGTTGATGTCTCATTATAAATATCATTACTATGACTGTATCAATTATTTAACATAATATTTCAGAATCTTTGCATTGTATTTAATAGTTTAAAAATGCAAAATTCACTAAACCCTTTTTAGGAAATACATCGTATAATCGTATTCTTTAAATAAGATACCTGCCACAATTCTACAACAAAATAAAAAGAATCGTATTTATAGGGTAAAAGTTAAGGTGTCTTTACTTTAGTTGGCTCTTAAACAGGACTCTAGGTAAGGGCACACAATAATTCTAGCACTCAATGCAGACAAAGCGATACGAACACAATAAAGTACGAAGCAGAATGATAAGTGTTCCAGTGTTGCCAACAGTTTGGTGAGCGCGACAATAATTCCCTGTGGCTTCTCTCCAGAAAATCCCGCACTGCACGCCGGAAACGACCATTCGATTTTACAAGTTGGCTTTGGTTACATGGGTGACACGTTTATCAACCCATAGTGAGACAATAGTACTAAACAATTTATTGAAATAATACTTAAATTATGGTAATTATTTATAACGACATGTTAGTAAATGCATCTTTATTTACAATTAATGTTTGGCTTTTATCACATTAATACATATATTTTAAATATTACTTATATTACTGAATGACAAAACTGACTTACTGTCGTAACTAAAACGACTATTACTTTATGATTTGATCTAAAAGTATCAATAAGGCTAAGAAGTTCAGAAATACTTTCATATCGTGTTTTAACTAATTTTACGTCAGGTACATTTCTAAATTGTTCTTTTTTAAGACATTTCCAATAGGTCCAAAAGGTTTCTTCGAAAAGAGGTTTTCTAATTAACACTTCATTTCAATTTCAATACGCTCAAAATTGGATTTTCAAGATTAAAAATTTATGACGGTCTGCAAGCGTAAAACTTATGCGAACTTTCGCGTATAATTTCAAGTTACTTAATTATGAAATATATCAATCGGCAGAGAAAAGAATAAACTACTATATATCTAAATAAACTGATATCTGAATTATATGACTAAACTAATTTTATTTTGCGTAAGCATTATACTAGAAACTAATACATTTGAATAGATGTATCTCTCAATATAGCTCATGTATACTGATTTTCGGAAAATTTCATGTACATAATTGCCCTCTTTTGAGGTACAAAATAAACTTTTTATTTAAATTCGTGTATACATGTTCCAATACATTGCTCTTATGGTAGTTTTAAAATTACTAATAGTAATTGTTTTACTAAAGGAGAGATCCCTTCAACCTTTTCCTGTCTGTCCTACGGAGCCTGTGCGAGGATCTTGGAATTCTTGCAAGATTCGAGAGAAAAGAAATAATGGTGAAATTAAAATCTATTCGGCGACAAATTATTCATAAAGATATACTTTTACGTATTTCACATTATTACATTATTTATTCTTTAAGAAATTCCGTGGAAACTCCAGGCGAAAGGAAGTCTCGGCACACATTTGTCAAAAGACCTGATTACCATACTGAATGTCTGAGGCTATAAACTTGTGCTGTGCGGGCGGCAGTCTTGAAGCCCTTTCCAGCCGATTGCAGGCCGTCGTGATGGATATTTACAAAGCACTTTCCCCATTCGTTTACATATCTGTGTTGCCAATCTCATCAATCGAAACCATGAGTCGTCTGTCTTCTTCATACTGTGAATTTATTTATATTTCATGCATTCTACATCTCAAGGCCATACCCCGGGAAATATGAAGAAGAGAAAGTTCTATTAATGTGCAGGATGGAAAAAAATACTATTTAAAAAATATGAATGTATTAGATATTTATTAAACTACAAACAGTTTTTACGCTTAGAGTGTATTTTTCGTACTATTTTGGCCGAGACTTGACTTTTAGGAAGTGTGCAAATTTGTAAGAACCAAATTATGGTAACTGACAGATTTGATATTAAAAACAAGTCAAGCAGGTTTGTGCTACAAGTGTGCAATCAAAGGAGACATGAGCGAAGCGAAGAAGACATCATAGACGACACTTAAGGATGTTCGCGTGTTTGACTTCCTCCGATGGCGTGTCTCAATGTCTTTGTTTGCAATGAGATCCGACACCGTCAGTACACTTGTAAATTAAGTCAAGCAGGTTTGTGCTACAAGTGTGCAATCAAAGGAGACATGAGCGAAGCGAAGAAGACACCATAAACAACACTCAAGTATGTTCGCGTGTTTGATTTCCTCTGATGGCGTGTCTCAATGTGTGTTTTGTTTTGTGTTGTTTGCAATGACATCCGACACTGTCGGTACAGAAAAAGTCACACTGTATTAAGTGTTCTATGAGAAAATTGATACGCTGTATAAATAAAATACATTATTTGAAACGTAATCCTTAAAATACTTATTTAAATTAATATTGTAGTTCTTTGGTCTTTTGAAATAACTAAAAAACAGAAAGAAAGAAAGAAATGTATTTCTTAAAGAAAGTAATACATCTGATTTTTTTATTGTTTGACATTCAAACAAAAAAAATTATCATCTCGAAAATATTCTTTTCAAAATAATGTGAATAAAGTACAAAAAGAAAGATGTTGAAAACAATATAGAGTATAACAAAGCCTTTCTCGTGCTCAGTCTGGCCTTAAGACAAAAAACACATAATACTATTTTAACATATTATATTGTAACAAACTTTAAAAAAATAATAGAATTTATACTAATAACATAAACTTTAACGTTCTTTAAGAAAAATACAGGGCTTCCAAAGCAGAGTTTGTAATGAGGTCCCCATCCTTGAATTTAAAATGTATATTTTAGATCAGTTTTATTATTGTACTTTCTTCACGGACTCCCTATTCTTAAATATAACTGTTTTATATAAACGTTACAAAAAACAAAATATAATGGTCAAACATATTTTAAACACTTCCTATTCACAACGGCTTAAAATGTATTTTCTGAAGACAGAAAAAATGGAAATGTGTTTATAATTCCTCAAGATGATGTAGGGGTTTAAAGATAAATGTATGTACATCTTAAGGTGAAGCACATCTTTTATCTCGCTAAAACAATTTAATTTCCTTACGTTATAAATCACCAAAATCATCTCTGATCTTGAAGCTGTAGCTCACTGCTGGAGACTGCTTGTGCAGACGTTAGTCCTGTTAGTCTTGTACTATTGTTTACCTGCTTGTGCAGACGTTAGTCCTGTTAGTCTTGTACTACTGGAGACTGCTTGTGCAGACGTTAGTCCTGTTAGTCTTGTACTACTGTTTACCTGCTTGTGGGAACAGCATTTTCGAGAGAGGACTTTGGCAGAATCCAAAAGGTGCAGAACTCATCCATCAGGTTTCATTTCCATCCTGAAGGGGGTTGATCATATCCAACTCAAATTTAGAGAACCACAGTACCTCAGAAAGAAACTTTTGTATCGAAGGGAGGTCTCTCAACGAAGCACCAGCCAAGACAGAAGGCTTCACTTACCGAAAGTGAGGCTGGAAGTAGCTTCTATTATTTTGGTCCCAGTGTTTGCAATGGCCACCCCAAAAACATTACAAGCATTGTATCTTGTTCGCCTTTTAAAGATAACACGAAGAAATGTTTAATCAATACGAACTAGTTTGAGGTGTTTGTTTTGTTAGTTTTAGATATTATTTAGCGTTCACTTGTGGATTTAAAAAACTGTGGTTTGCTGAAATACACTCATGAATAAAGGCACTTTTTTTACTTATTTATATGTTTTAATGTAAACATTTACATGTTAATCTCCAGCATTTATTATTTGGGCTTCGTTACAAAACTGCCTTGATTCCTCTTGCAGTGATCAAAACGAATATCTTCTGTCTTTCCTGTCTTAAGTGAATCGTCTCAAAGCTGAGACATTGAAACTTTGAAATATGTCAACCGAAATCCTTATGACCTTATTCTCCAACAGAATTAAGTAGAACGTCTATGAACGGTTTACGCGCTACAAGGGTTAAATATTGAAATATAATTCATGCCAACTATATAGGATATCAGGAATAATTTGAATAAAGCCCGAGATTTGGTTTCGGATTAGTGCCATTGCGGAGTCACTTTGTTTTTAAGAGAAGTTTTTTTCTCCAGAAGAGGCCTTTGACAGTTACACGGAGCTTTTTGCGACGAGTGGAGACCTGACACTTGCCTGGCTTTTAACATGGCTTAATTTTGTTTTTGAAAATAACGATATTTTTTCAGGCCTTCAATCACTCTTGCAGTACTCTGACACAAGCGCCCTAAAATACACATACAATATATAATATTTATTTCCAGAAATTATAGAAAATAACAGAACATAATATATTAATGCAATATGAATGTAATTAATCAAAATGAGCCCAGTACCAGAAGACCGGAATGAATTACAACTCTAAATAAAATGTTTAGCACAATAGACCTATCTGCACATTACACAGAACCGCAAAAACTTTCTATTAGGAACTCCTAAAAGGATGCGAAGTTTTTCTCTTTAAAGGTAAAGCTGTAAGAGAGTATAGCATACGCATGAAACGTGAGGGGAAACTTGTGAAATATATACAGTTGTAAATTTGGAAGGAAATACAAGATTTTGGAAGATGGTGTAATAACAATATATAATAACACATGTTAACTGTAAATCCATGTGCAGGATTTTTGCCAACTTTAGATACTGCCAACTATTTCCTGACTAATGTAAAAATCCCCAACATCCGTGGATTGGGGCCAGAAATCCCAGAGGAAGAAACAATAAGTAAATTAAGTCGGATGAAATTAAATCGTGTGTTGCCAGTAACACATTTTCTTATACGGTATGTTTTGAACTAGGCTACCCAAAATCTCATAGGGAGGGGTTGGGTACAATGCCAGAATGTGTAACTTTCATCAAAATTAACAATACTTCTTCTGTTGTCAACAAATGTCACCACCATGTAATGGGGATATAATCTCTTCAGAGGTCATGAGGCTTTACCACACATGTAGTTAATGTTAATGAAAAAGCTAAATTTTAATGTACGTACCTCCTGTTACTTCAGTTCTACTAATTAGTTTTTGGTTAATTTTCAAACTCGGTTATCAATACTTTTTTATCTGATAGTGTGTATCTTATTTTATTCAGACTAATAACACCCTCATTGATATTTCATCCCAAAAGATGAATGATTTCAATAAGATGTAAACCTAGTACACCGCAACGACCAGAACGAACAATTGTTTAAATCTTTTATTTCCCCCCACCCACTGTGACTCTATGCAGCATAGTACAAAAGAACAGAAGATACTGTATCAGTAAAATACGGTTTAATTTTGTCCAGCTTAAATTACTCGAACATTGTTTCTTCCTCTTCGATTGCTGGCCCCAGGCCACCAAAGTTGAGGCTTTTTCATCCCCAGAAATAGTTGGCAATATGTAAAGTTGGCAAAGTTCTACGCAGCGATTTATATTTAACATTTGTTCTTCGTTATTGTTGTACCATGGTTTCACGAAATCTTGAATTTCTTTGCAAACAAGTAAATTTAACTTGTTTGTGTGTGTATGAAATTTGGTGTGTTTCATTTTATTAATATTCTATAAAGATTTCTTTTTGTAATTTTAATAAAATAATTTATACATACTGCGTACAAATTATACATACACACAATAAGTCACTGTAAAATATAAACTTTAATCGTGTGTCAAATGTGTGCGTCTGAGTGTGTACAGGGTGCTACAAAATTACGTTAAAAAGTTTTAGGAAATGATTAATCATGCTAAAGTAAAGAAAAATGTTTTTATATACACATAACCTAAAATGCTTCGTTTTCGGTCAGTATTTCTGTTTGTATTTTTACGTAAAAAGTTCAGAATCAAAAAATTCCTTAAGCTCAGCATTGTAAAAAAGTGAATAACTACGTTATTTCAAACACAATGGAAATTTTGTAAACAATGCATTCCCAGGACCTGCATTATAATTGATTTACTCAACAATGCATTCATTTCAACTGATTTAGGAAACAGCTGTTAAAGTGTTTTATTTCTGTTTAAATATGGTAATAATATCGCTGTAAACATTGTAAATTGATATTGTTATTAAAAATCCAATTTCTTCACAAATCCGTTCTTTGTGAACCGATCATAACAATTGAAGTGCCAAACATTTTATCGCTTGATAAACAGTGTTTCATGTTTTTTACAACCGTTTCGTTTCTACTACGGTTTTCATGAAATCTAGCAACAAAATGTTTAAGCGGCAACCATTTTGATACTAGTACAGATATTTTACTAAACTTTTGCAAACTTTTACATCTAAATGATAGCAAATAGTCTTGCACAGTTACAATTCTGTAGCTTAAGACATTTTTGAGGTATGAATTTTTACGTTAAAAACACAAACATAGTCTACATACAAGTCCAAAACGAAGCATTTTAGGACGTGTTTATAGAAACTCTATTCTTGGCTTTAACATGAATAATCATTTCCTCACAATTTTTAAACATGCTGAATTTACTTAATATAAAGTACATTTATTTTATAACTCTATATTTTTCAGTGATTTATTGTAGCATCTATTTTAGAATGTATTGGCACCACTGTCGTGCGTACGCCAAGAAACAGCTGATTGTTGTGGGTCGTAACTCATCGACTGACGTCACACGAGCACATCTCACTTCGAGAGAAAATTGGCCGAGAGGAAAAAAAATATAAACAGACAAAATGAGATGCAAATGTTGGAGAGGTGGCATGGCAAGGTAGCCTACAGGAGCGAGGGAGACAGAGATATGGAGAAAACACGAGAACGAGAGAGAGGGAAGATCCCGGGCGTGAACTATGACCTTTACACTGTATTGATCGCGCAGGGCTGCGGCGTGCTCCACGTCTGCGGCCGGTGGCTTAGGATACGTGGCCTTAGGCCTCACAGGGGTGCCAAACAGTTTTATAATTCCTCTGGGATTCCTGTGAATTTTTGAAATCGACGATTTTACGATACGTTTTTGAATCACTAAATACACATTTTCACTTTTAGGGGAACATTTCCCTGATATTTAAACGTTCTGTCATTTTGGTCCGGAGGCATTTCTTGAGAACAATATTTTTTAAAGCGATTGAAAAAGTAGAAAACCGAATGCAACTTCAAAATTATACTACCTCACATTAAATTTCTGTAGTCTCTAATTCAGTAGATACAATTTAGTGCTCGTTTTATTAAGAGCATGTCTTGGAGATAGTGAGTTTACAAACAGTAAGTTTATTTGATTCCTGAATTGTCAAAATGCTATGATTGATTAATCTGACTCAGATTGTAATTATGTAAGTTATGTTGCAATTATCCACCAGGAAAGTGATCAGATCGAAGATTATAAAATGAGAGTTACATCAATATAATATTGATGAATTTGAAGCTACACTACGTGAGCTAAAGTAAAGAATGTCTTGTTTTGCCAGACAAAGTTAAGACTAAGAAGTCCTCTCCTAACACAACTTGGGGACCAACGGCTTAAAGGTGACTCCAGAACCACCACCAAATGGCCGGGCAGGCGGGCTGCTTGCAAGGACAGAATCGCTCAGCGGCCACCCATCCAAGCAGCAGCCACGCTCGACGTTGCTTGATATGGTTATCTCGCGATAACCGCCGCGGCCGTACCCGCTACACTGCGCCACCGGTAAACTACTGCGTGTAGCTCTAAGGATCAAGTGCGTGGAAGTCAAAATTTTGGCAACATAGTTTAACTCGAATTTCCTTTATTTTTATGTTCTTTGAGGCTATGCCTTTTTCATTCTATTTGCCAAATGCGCAGAGTATAGCGGGTACGGCCGCGGCGGTTATCGCGAGATAACCATATCAAGCAACGTCGAACGTGGCTGCTGCTTGGATGGGTGGCCGCTGAGCGATTCTGTCCTTGCATGCAGTCCGCCTCCCCGGTCATTGGTGGTGGTTCGGAAGTCTCCTTTATCCCTTTGGTCAAGAGTTAGAGTGGACTTCTTAGACCTAACTTCGTCTGGTAAATAAGACATCCACTTATCTTTATTAGTTTGGTAAGCCTACGTGGCGAATAGTGTAGCCTATGTGATACTTGCTATATTTTATGTTTTTGCATTGTTATAATACATCATCATAATAGTTTTACTATATTTTTCACCCTTTTTATCTGTTGTATAAAGCAACACTGTAATCGTGACAGCATTGCACAGCCTTATTTTAGCACTATAATTTCTCATTGATTGAAATATTAGTCAGGCGAATCAATGTTTACTTACGCAGAGCGTGTGACTATTTGAGTTGCAAAGTTGTACGATCTAAAATCGTCAAACAATTCATTTAGAAAATACCGAAACAAAACTCGACTTGAGCAAACCGAGACGGGAAAGTTACAGAGTTAATAAAGAGTGCAAATCTTTGCTAAGGTAATTCAAAGTTTCGCTGCGCTACATCTCTTGGGCGGCGGGAAACAAAATAATGTCCATTACAAGTTTTGCTGAAATACAAAAAAAATTGTTTTATATTCTTTAACGAATCTTGGGACATTTTTAATAATTGCTAAGCACTAGCGAAGCCTGACTGGAGAAGCTGTGAAAATTTTATGTTTTGAGAACGAATTGATCTTTATAGAAATGAACCTTAATTTTCTGTATAAGCGACATCGAGTTCGATGATCGTACATGTCACTCCATTGGATTTGTCTTGGCGTTAGCGATTGTTTTTACATTGGTCTCAGGGGTAGGCAAAGATACAACCAAAGAATAAATAAATACAATTGTAAACGAACTCCCAGAATCCGCAAAGCTACAGCTCACATAGTCTTTGACTATATCTTTGATTTTCTCCATGTGTTACTATTGCTATCCATGCTGAAAACAGCATGAGAGAGGACATTGGAAGGATCCAAAGAGTAGCAAAACTGAGCCAATCATTTTGTATTCTGTCTGAGACAGTTTGACACTGTATCCTCTCGCCGAGGTACACCAATGTTTAGTGTATGCAGTAGTGATTACAGTCTGCATGATCTACAAGACCCTAACATTCGGAGAACCTCTGTATCTTTGTGAGAAACTTGTGCAAAGACAGAAGGTCTCTCAGTCCAGCAGCCGCCAGGACAACCAGCTTCACTTCCCCAGAGTGAGTCTGGAGGTCGGTAGGAGAATCCTGTCCTCCTTTGGACCCAAACTGTACAACGACTTACCCAGTAGCTCAAAGAGCACACGATCGTTGTGACTAAGTTTAGGTCTAAAGTTAAGCATTTTGTGATATCTAGTTGTAAGTGACCATATAATTAAGGTTCCTAGAATTAAGGCTTACTCGAGTTGCTCTAGAGTGACGCTCTAAATAAGAAGGAATTTTTATGTATTTATTATTTAACTGAGTATATTCATATGTAATGTTTGTGTGTAACATACAGTAGTAACACATGAAGCCTATTTATATCAGCTATGGACTCAGCGAAGTCTGTATGCAGTAGGCCTATACATGTATAATTCAGTTTAAAATAAAATTGTCCACTCCATTAAAACAATCCCCAATAAACTTAATTTTAAACCCGTAATCCAGTGTTCGATTTTAGTATCCTTAAGAAACCCAAACAATTGTGCCCTGGTTCTATGTAAGGTTTTAGGACAACGTTGCTTCATATTTTGGACGGATATACTGCACTGAGGGTATTGTGATGATCTTTTAAAACAGTTCAAAACGGCAACAGCGCACGTACGGGGAACTTGAGTAGTTCCATGACTTCTCACAGGGCAGCGCCACAGTAACAGAGTTATCTTATCGATAGCTCCAGCACTCTCACTCTGTATTTTAAGGCCTCTACAAGGGATGAGGTGCATATATTAAGTGATGGTATGTCCGTTAAAAGTTAAACGGAAGATGAGACCTACTTTATTTGAACGCTCGTGATTTTTGCAAATAATGCTCATTATTATACTTTAAAAATTCATTGGGCGACAAAGTAAGAGTAGCTGTAAAATATATTTTAACCCTCCGAGTGGCGGTGCTTTTTTCTCCAAGTAGCGGGACATTTTTACTGATTTTGTATGTTTATGTTAGGCTGAGTTATAAATGTCCCTAAATTTAATTTTTGAACACAAATCCAAAATAGCCATTTTGCTAAAATTTAATTCTGAACAAAAATATGTATCGTTTATATGTATTATTCCTAAAAACAAACACTAGTTGCTGATCGAAACTTTTATGTACACGTTTTAGTCAGTATCAGAGCCAACCTCATTCCTCCTCATTCTTCCTGGTTTGAGAGGCCTCCAGTAATGTTCCATGTAAGAGAAACACTCTCTATGAACCCCAAATTTACAAGATGGGCACCAGAATTGACTTTTGCCCCCTTTTTTATTGCGTCTACACACTACACAGTCTGATAAATGAGCAATCCGGTGAGGAAGATCTTCACTTGGTCCAGGAGGTAGTACAGTAGGTGGATGAACCGTTTGTAAGAGTTCCATTAGTGCCAGCATATCTAAATACTATATCAAATTAAAGTTTGGAATCTGGTCTTTCTAACCATACCTAATATACAGCGTTTAAGTCGCGGCATAACATCGGAAATACCGGAACAAAAAAGGCTTGCGTTAATAGACGCTAGAGCGTCTCTGCCACTCGCGAACGAAATTTATAGACGCTGCAGCGTCTTTCACCACTCGGAGGGTGGTGTAGAGTTTACTGTCTAAAATATATGTGTGGCCTGTCGTCCTATTTACTAATTATTATTTTTGTCAGAAAGTTTAAAAAAATAGAAAAATACATTTTCAAAGCATTTCCTGTATTTCCTGATAAAAATCTTGCACAAGATTAGCCTACATTCAAAAATCTTAAGGCCGTCCCAAAGATGCTGAATACTCGAGGAATCTAAAGAAAACTTTAATGTAAGGATAGGTTTATATTATGGACAAGATTTACTTTTAGTATTATACAAATAGGATTATAATACTAATGTTCGAATGTCTGAAATATTTGTACAGATCACACGTTATTTTGTTTTAGGAATTATCTTTTTGAATGTTAGTGTTACATTATATGCCAATGGACTGGAATATTTTATAAATGTAATCTAAGATGTGGTTCACGTTAATTTTTTCAGCCGATTTAGATCACATCTATCGCTCATGAGGGTTTCCGCCAGCTTGTATTGAACTTGTGCTAAAGCAACTGTACGTTCTGGATTTCGTTATGTAGTCTGCTATGGAATCTATAGCATATTTTGCACAACATACACAACACAAGTTGTATTAAAATTAAGATATATTACAACTGAAAAAATACAACATTCATTTGAACACAATGCACGTAAATTACCGATACAATTAGAAAGAATGTTTAACATGACAAAGAGGCTACGATATACATTTACAGCTCATCTGCCACGTGACGAGGTGGCCGAGTGGTTAAGGCGTTGGACTGCTAATCCAATGTGCTCTGCACGCGTGGGTTCGAATCCCATCCTCGTCGTTAACTTTTTGCGCCCATCCGTAATTTTAATCAACGTATTCTCTCACTAGTTTTCACTTTTTTACTGTATTTTTGTTCTGTATACTGTCGTATAGGTTTGTAGAATAATTTTTGTCTACTCTAGTTCTTCGGTTATTTATGATGTTTAATTAAATATTTATTTGTTACATTTTCAATGTTTGTGGTACATGAAATATCTAATCTCAATTTTTTAACAATACATAGATAAAAAATAAATTTTATATAAACAATAATTACATAGCCTACTTAAATAATGAGAACTGGATAAGATAACTGTACAACTACTCAAATAATGGCAAATAATGACTCAATTACAATAATTTAGTTTGCTTCTGTTTCTAATATTGTACCTGACTATCTAATAGTTAAACGCATAACGACTTGGGATATTCTAAAGTAACTTATTAATATATAGGTATAAAAGAAAACAAAACACGTTTCTTCAAATCGAAATGCTTAATATTTCGTTACTTTTCAGTAACATTATCAAAATGCATGTATATAATAAAATTAATATAAACAAACAAAACAATGAAGGTTATAAAAACATTTCAAACAACAAAAACATATGGTGTCAAAACAAGTAAATTAATTAAACATGTAACCTTTCCTAAACACAGACATAGATAAAATGTTTGAATAATAAATTTAAAATTAACTGTGTCTCAAATTTAATCCAACTGATGATTTTGATTGAAGAGCCATTATGTTTGCTTGTTCATATCTTCTTAGTAATAATTTTGTGTAGTCTTTATTGTCATAATTTTGAAACTTCTTGATGCCAATTAGAGAGAAACAATTTTCAAACGTTTTATTGTGTTGGACAGCATGTGCAGATACGGGTCTAAGTAAATTTTGATGTCGAACATCGGCACGATGATTGTTCATCCTCAGCCTAAGTGACGTAGATGTTTCTCCAATGTAGTCTTTAGGGCTATATATATATATATATATATATATATATATATATATATATATATATATATATATATGCTGCAATTCATATAAATAACAAGTTATGGAATATGTAAAAGTATGAACTTACACAATAATCAGCGCACACGTAGGTGAACGTTGGATTCATTATTTTACCTGTAAAACAAAAAAGAAATATTAGTTAAACATATTTTTAATATATATATATATATATATATATATATATATATATATATATATATATATATACATATATATATACTGAGCGTGACAGTTAAAGACATTTAATTTAATTCTGCAGAGTTGAATCCAAAAATTCTACAAATTTATTTCGTATTATTGAACACTATCCATATAATCCGCATTGTACGTCTTAGTCTTATACAAAATACCCAGTGTTACCCAAAATATGTGGGTTTTACTTTATTCCCAAAACCTGACAAAGTCCACATAAAAGTAATAAAACACTCAGTAAAATCTACAATTCGCTGACGCTCACAGACGGCCGAGAGGAAAATAATTAAATAACATACAGCTCTGCTTTTGTTAAATGTAAACACTTACCACAGTTATATTTTATACACGTAAAACTTTATACATTTTATTTTAGTTCGAGTCACGTTTAGGTTTTTAACAGCTGTTAGACAATTACTTGTCATTGTTACACAATAAGTACAGTACTTAAGTATATCGAGACGAAGAACATGTTTTCTTTCTAAACAGCCAGAGTCAACATTTTTACAGAACGTCTCTCGTACCCATATTGAAAATTCTCAAAATATTCGGTAGTGGAATAGACAGCAACTTGATGCGAAAAGACATTACGTCAGAAACTAGAACAAAGCATATCCTATTATTTGTGTTTTGGCATGTACGAGAAAATAAATAAACTGTAAACCCCAATTTTAAATAATAAATTCTTTACCGTGGAGAATACTCACAAAATAAGTGATTAACCTTCACTGCCGAGCTGACTCACTCTTCTACTGTGCCTTAGTCAATATGGCAATAAATAAACATTTAAAGGCCCTTTTATAAAGCGTCTGATCTAAAATGTCATTGATTTAATCTAGGAGTTGGTTTACTTAGGGATTTATGGATAGGTTGTTGAGTTAATTATAACAAAACTGCATATGACCACTGTTGTTCTCGTGAGTAGTTAACGAGTGTGTACTGTACATTAGACTACATAGGATACATTCGTTATGTTTGGGACATTCTAGTACGTTCTGTGTTAAAGGTGTGTTGAATGGTCCGCTATTAATTTAAACATAACTAACAATATTGGCCAATGGATTTTTAAAATTACAAGAAATTAAATGCACGAACATCGCTACTGACAAATATTAAACAATAATTAATTAATGAAGCGAGTAAGAAAATTAATTTTGTAGAACAATAAATCGCTTTGGACTTATTGTGTGAAAAATACGCGATATTATTAGAAAATCGACGCAAAAAGATATCGCCCCCGGGTGGGCTCGAACCACCAACCTTTCGGTTAACAGCCGAACGCGCTAGCCGATTGCGCCACGGAGGCTACTTGTCTGAGAAGTGTTACAAGTCATAGTTGAGACCTGCGTTCGATAACACTGTACTACTAATTTTGTCGTCTGATGATCGTGAGTATTAGAACGCTAGTTATATCATAAACATCTTGATCATCACTGTCCTATTGGTAGGGCGTTTAATGACTATTTTTTGTTTAATATAAATATGTTGTTTAAATATATATATATATATATATATATATATATTGTTAAACACATATTGTTTAAAATAGTTTTTCTTGCTTTTCATAATCAACTAATATGATTTAGTTTGTAGTATGATTAGTAATGCATGGCTCATTAAAATATTCGACGGTCAGCTGTTGTTATAGTCGATCAGGCTATGAATGTATTAGATAACAGGTATTACATATTAGGTATTATAGATATCAGGTATTAGATAACAGCTGAGTTATGAGTTTATTACACTACAATCTGTATACTTTGTGACAGTAGGTACCAGCCTTGATTATGAATATTTGTGATAGGATTCATAATAAACCTTGTGATAGAATATAATCAAGGGTACTAATTAAGAGCGAAGATGAAAATACTGTTTTTATTTGTAAGATATACAAGGCGTACAACCTACTGTGTTCACTGACACTCAATACTTTACGAAAATTAAAATGTTTCAAGTCAATGTTTGTTTGAACAGGTATATGTTACCTTTTGTTTCACAGTAAGAATTTTTTTAATTCTCCTTGTTGGTTTTAATATTAAGATAAAAGATTGGTTATATTATTCAAAATAATAAAACATTTTTTTATATAATTTAATTTATGATTTATATATCATTAATTCATAAATAATTAATTTTGTTTCTGTGTCTGACGATTGGTGTGAAATGTACCAAACTAAAAATATATGACCTGTGAACAAGATTTATAATTTAATTTCATGCATTTAACCCTTAACCCTAATTATACATTTTTTATGAAAGAACAAATAATCGAAGGTGTAGTATATTCATCATTATAAGTAACATAAAATCCGATTATGAAACAATTTACATTATATTACTTTGCATTTTACGAAGATTCAATTTCAAACTGACTGTTATAAAAACCATGATTTTCATTTCATTTACTACAGTACATGTAAGAACCCTTACATTTCAGAGTTTAACCCTGGAGGTGGTTATACCTTTGCAGGTACTGGCCGAAGGTTTATGTCGAACCTTTTGTACAGTCTTTGCTGTGATGCAAAAAATAATGATTTAAATTTAGTTTTTCAGTACTCACACCTAATTGTTACATAATAGTTTTGTTTCAAACGCTACAACAACATAATATTTATTATACGTCACTCAAAGTGTTTAAACTAGTGAATAATAATTGATTTCTTAGTAGTAGCGCCTGCAATATTTAAATACAGTACATAGTCCTTAACGGTTAGCTACAAGTGTTTGATGTCTTGCAGGCGTTCCGTACATGTGCAGCAAACCACATGTTTCTTATTATATGGATTTTTGTGCTAAAAATATTTAATTAACATTTTATATTTTTCTTTAGCTAGTGACTCGCCCAATTAACACAATGTGGCAGTTGGTGATAACCGAACCCTATACGATGTTTCCGTTAATATTTATTTAATTTGTTATAACGTTTCTGTTACGTCCTCACAGTTGTTCTTGTTGAGTTATTGTTATTTTTTGCATACATCTATTTATCGTTAGTTTTATTGTTGACGCTGTCAGTCTTTTTAGTTGCAGTAATTATCTTTACTAGCCACTATTGTCATGGTTATTTTACGTCCATCCAGTGCCATCGACTGGATTAAATAGAAACAATAAATAAAATAATTTAAAATAAAACCTTTTTTACATTTTGTAACTGTTTACATTGCGCATTGGACTCTGCTGACAAGTTGTATAACTTAGCAGAATCAGTAATGAATCGAATTATGTATAAATAAATAAATGAGATTAGAAAATAATAATTGGAGAATAGTTTTGAAAAATACAATTCTTTTTGTAGTAGTTCCCTACTTACATAAAAGCCCATTGTTTGAGTTTGTATTATTTCATTGGCTGAGTGTTAGCATTTGTGTTATTTAAGCATTTCGATGCGCATGATATCGTGAGAATCTTCAATCTATAGCGACAACAGGAGTTAGCTGAGCGCTATCGAAGCACAATCATATGACATTTAACTCGAGATACAGTACCACACGCAGCCTTACTATCCACAACATATATCAAGAAACATTTCCTCTGTAGGCTAATTGTGCATGAAACTTCCTTCTTATTGGCTGAGCTTTAGCGAAGCCTAACACTCATGGGGACGGAAAACTATCATTTCTATCTGTAGTATGTCTGCCTGTCCGCATGACATGTCGTAAACGCCCTTTAGAAGTTCAATTACGGTGTATGTCACTCCATCTGATTTGGCTGAGCGTTAGCGAATACTTTTACTGTGGTATTATGGATAACCATGTCGGTAACCAGAGAATAGCAGAATAGATAAATTTGCAAGCAATCTCAATACACCCATATCATACATATACTTAACTATCCCAACACATAAAACATTTTATAGCGACTTGGTATACAGTTTTTTATTATTTAATCACTTATATGAAATTCAATTTAAAAGGAAAAAGTAAAGTAAGGATAGCTATTTTAGCACGCAAAGTTAGGGCTAAGAAGCCCTCTCTAACACTTAACCTGGGGACCAACGGCTTAAAGGTGACTTCCGAACCACCACCAATGGCCGGGCAGGCGGGCTGCTTGCAAGGACAGGATCGCTCAGCGGTCACCCATCCAAGGAGCAGCCACGCTCGACGTTGCTTGATCTGGTTATCTTGCGATAACCGTTGTGCCCGCTACACTACGCCATTGACAAAATACAACAAAACAAAAATATTTAATAAATGAAAATGTGAAGATATCATGTGGCAAGATATGTTGAGAAACATGTCAAAGGCAGACTTAACATTTTGCATGAAACTTTAGAAATGAAGTAAGTATGATTTGTATGATGCGTCATTTTTGGGTCAACTTCATTTTTGTGTGATTCTCTCTATCTGTCCACAGAACATCTCAAGAATGAAATGAGCTACAAATTTTAAATGTTGCACACAACCTCAGCGAAGCCTGTTACGGCACGTGGTGTGGTGAACTCCTACTCTGTGTTATTCAATATATTTTAATAATTGTAATAAAAATATTCTTTAAAAGTTCGCATATTTTGAAATAAGGCGATATTTTATACCGAGTTACTCAATAAAACCGTCAATCTTCCAAACATGGTTGATGTTCGATGTTTGTGACAAGTGAAAAACAATCAAGCAGCAGTCGTATTTCATCGCTGACAAACTGCCAACATTTATAGTGCTTGTGCCGTTACTTCGACGCTTGTTATAAAAACACTTTGCGATTTTAAAAGGAACTTTTGGGAAACTAACCTTCTCGCTTTAGATAAGCCCTCTCTAAAAACTATGTATTTCTCATCACCGTGATACAATACTTTTTACCGAGCGGCCAGTTTATTACAAATTAACAATTTCTGACTCCTCAACACTTACTTCATAAACAACATTTTTAGAGCCCATTGGTGGACATAGATGTAATGTTATTTACTCTTAATTCAACACGTAGTCTAAAACAGGCTATTTACGACATTACAGAACACTCCGATGTAACAGAGTATCCAAGAATCCGACAGAACGAATAACTACCACACAGTCAAACAGAAGGACGGACTTCCATTTCATTCCTTGACCCCAAAAAGAACAAAGTTGTTCCTTAGAATAAGAGGAAAGTATCTGCCATTTTGCTGGTGGTTCGATTTTGAACAAACCATACAATATTAAATATATAGAGGAGAGCACCGAAAACATAGCTAAAAAGATAAATTTGAAAAAATAATATGAAAAAGAGTTCCGTTTCGTAAATAGTTTTCTGAGACAATATTAATAACCATCCATCTATAAGGTAGGACATGGGGAATCAAGATTTACAAAACATTTCAATGACATTTGGACCCATAAATTTCTTATTTTAACTGTCTATGGAAATTTTGGCTAGCAAAAATTATCTACCACTCTTTCACGACAATTTAAATGCTATTTTCAGTGCAATGGCTCTCTTTCTCTAACACCAATATAAGGACCCAAAATGTAAAAGGCATAAAAGGTGCAAGATATTAAGATATGTGGGTTGGTAAGGTATTTTATAAAAGGTACTTTTAAAATTAAATGGGAAGTGGGCCAGTATTCAAATTTAAAATGTTCACCAACTTCTTGCTAATTAACATACATACTAAATAGATGCAATGTAATCTGTTCAGGACCCCTGATTCAAAAATGCCTCCTTTGTCAATTAAGACAAGTGCAAACAAAACAAATGACACCATTATTGATGATGGATGATGCGAAAAGATAACAGGTCTTGCGGATATGTGGAGGATATACTACGTTGTCTTCGTTATAGGAGGATATACTACGTTTCGAGAATTAGAATCCATCCTCTTCTTCAAGTGTCGTCGAACTAAATATGTAACTTCTTGTAACATATAACGATGATAAATGATCGATATCATTTTGTCCATTCAAATAAAACCTCCTAGAAATGGACAGTGATTAACATACACAATAATTTTTCAAAAGGGTAATAATTGCTTGATTATTACTTGGGATTGAATCAATTAACAAAGAGAACGAAATATTAATAAAAAAATCATAAAAATAGTAATCATGCAAACCCATTATTGAATAATACATTATTATAAAAGTACGTCACACCAATGGTCGTAACAGCTTCGCTGAAGCTGCATGCATATTTTCAAATCTATAGATAATTTCATTTTTGAGATGCTCTGAAAACAGATAGAAAGAAAGTCATCACACAAGAAAGAAGTTGACATGAAAACACTTACATTTGAAATCTTTTTCAAAATATCATGCAACATGATAAATTCGGATTTTTGTTCATTAAATTAGGTTTCATATCAGTGTTTATGTAATAAATGTCGACACAGAAATTAACTGTAATGTATGTATAAGTTATGTGTTGGAATACTTAGGCTATATGTGTTAATATGTCACATGTTTTAATTTCTTATGAGAGTTTTGAGTTTGTTTACAATTTTATTTACTCCTGGATTTTATTGTTGTCACCATGGACATCCATAACACCAATGTAAAACTTTTCGTTAACGCTCAGCCAAATCCCATGGAGTGACATGCACCGGCGTCGACCTCGGTGTTTCTCATATAAAATGAAGCTTCATTTTCAAGTCTAAATCAGATCTTTTTCGTGATATCTTGCGTACAGACGGACAGATAGACAGACTGGCAGAAATGAAAAAGTTCAGCCCCACCAGGCTTTGCTTACGCTCAGGCAATACAAATAATGCTTTTTAGTAAACCCACATAAAACGGTTCAGTTAGTCTTCCAAGAAAATCTTTTTAAAACATTATTTTATTTCTTTTTCACTTTTTATTGGAAAGAAGAAAATATACTAGTGCCGACCAATCAAATCAGATTTGTTAATGGATCAGTCAGTTCTGATTCATTGCCACTTACATCAGACCTGTCCAACTTCTGCCGTCTGGCGAAAACAAACTTTTTACAAGTCTATCACCATATTAAGACGAAGGTGGCAGTTATTTTACAGCTTTAATTCTGAGAAACTTCCGGTAATTTGATTCATCATCCTTTAGATAGGACTTATGATTTTTTGTATTTGCCGGCCAAATTTTGCCTTTCTTTTGGCAGCATATAAGAAAAAAGCAAGATACTTTAAGAACAATTTCACATGTAGACTTTAAATTTTGCAAGAGACGTAATTTCTATCAGAATGAGTTCTATGACACGTCCTTTTTGTGTCAACTTCGTTTTTTTGTACGCTTCTATGTTTGTTTGTCTGTCTGCAGGCCACTTCGAGAATGAAACGAGCAATATATTTGAAATGTTGCATACAACCTTAGCAGAGCCTGCTACGACACGTGGTGTGGCGTACTTCTACCCGTGTCTATATTAAAGGTAAATAGATCTCATACCGGTGGCAATAATATCATTGTTATTTGTTGTGTGTGTGTGATCAGTAATGTCTATAAGATATACTAGAGCCGGATATCAGAAATTTGATTGATAGTATAATTTATTATATGTACAAGATATAACAAACTTTACGATAAAAAAACCATATAATGTAATTTGACAAATGAAAATCGCAGTTTATTATTTAAATTAATCATATTATTTTAACAGATTTGAAGTCAAATACTAACGTAAATCGAAATATTAAATCACATCATAATCAGCATATATATATTTGTATATATATAAATTGTAATTAATAATATAGCTTATCATTTCAGAAAAACGTAGTTTTGTTTTAATGGTGTTTTAAGTTAAATAATATAATAAAATATGTGATTTGAAATGTCCAAATAAAAGTAATTTGAGGAAAATCATAAAAAATTTAATTATGAAAACATGATCTACATAGTATATTGAAAATTACAAAATTAGTCACTTACTAAATACTTACTCAACACACGAAAGTAATAACAAACACCACGCGTACATTTTGAATTACAATTTACTTACATGTGACAAAACGTTACTTGATAACAATTTCATTAATCTAACATTAGATTACGTTTTTTCGTAAACACCCTTAATTGATACAGATTAACACATATACAATAAACGTATGACGTGATGGCAACATTGCCAATAGAGCATTATAGGAATAGTGCCAGTGGTCGACATAAAGGTTTAAACACAAATTAAAGATTTCAGATTCTATTCGTATGGTAAACATACTGTGTATATCACTCACAGAAGAGCCTTTACAAGGGCAATTGTGACGTAAAATGTCCTTCCAACAATTACGCTGTCCTTTTGTCCTTAGCAAAATATTTCAAACACGTTTTACGTGAGATACTGACAGAATGTGAAACCACGAGCACGACAAGTCAAGAGAACAAACACACGTCACACCAGCAGAGGCGTAAAAGGGACATTCAAAGAAAATCAATGTCGGCATTTCCTGCGGTATCGCGGCGTGTGATCTGGAACAATGAGACACTAAGGAGATGGTCGGGAGTGGGAAGGATGAATACCTTCATCCTTCCCCCCGTCTTATGCTTTGTTCCTAAGACTGAAGTAAACGTATATGTACTATATGTTCATATATGTACTTTTTTAAGTATATGTATCTGTACTGTTTTTTCACCCGACGAAGAGGATAGCTTTCCATTCTAGAAACATTGTGTTTATACATTTTGTAAAATATAAGGATGGAAAATAACCGAAATCCTTTCATTGCGTATATATTGACGAAAATAATTCTACTTTTGATTGTATTAGTTATGAGAGAAACGAGATAACTCATCCAGTGATATTAATTGATTGGCTGACATTGCTTGTATAAGACCGCCGGAAGTGCTCTCAGTGGAGTGAGAGGCTTACAACTAGCTCAGGTTGTAAATATTTGAACGATAACAATCTAAGGTACATGGCGCAGTCTTAACGTCAGACCTCAAAACTAACTGAAATATGTCCTCGTACCTCAGAACACGTCATGTGGAAGAATGAATTAGGCCTATACCCAGTGTAATGAGCACAATCAAAGTTACTACCGCTCCATACCTCAAAACGCCTGAAAGTAAGATGACAATAGGTCGAAAATTTGCCATTAGGGCATTGCTTAGGAGTCAAAAATACATTAACCTTACGTCTTATGGGCTTATAACACCTAAACCAGAGGATAAACTTCAACCTTCGAAACGACGTATTTTATTTTTGTATAAAACAACGATGTCAAATGTCGGAAATACTTGTAATCTTACAAATCATCAAATTTCAATAACAATAAATGTTAAACAATCTAATGCAATATACGAATCCTTTAAAATGTCTAGAAGTGCAACCTGAAGTAATAAATGATCAGGACACTGCACTATCCTTGTCACGAAGATCGCAATCTACAACACATGCTGACTTAGAGTTCACAAATTACAGACAAGATATACAACTGGGGCGTATATCGGTGTGCAGGGGAGGCTATCAAGGGATGCAAATCTACCGTAAATACTGCACCTGCGCACGCCATAATGCATCTCATTTACTTCGATAATTGCACGGTAGTTCTTGGGGGAAACCATCGAGCATACGTTATCTCTCCTTGGATCTGACCGTGGCGTGCTGCACTTACTGGCTGGGCATAATCATACATATTTACTAGTGAATTTCACAGGGGAATTAGTAACGGCAGTCGGTTTCACAGGGACACCCACGCCAAGGAAACTAAGCGACAATCATAACCTTTAAAACACTTGTAAACTGGACATTTTTGATGCAATTTCCAACAGTCTTGCTTAAAACCTAGCACGATATCTAAATCAAAATGACCTTGGACTAGATCGTTATTCGGTGCAATTAGAACAGCGGAAGGGGTTTTGGGAAAAATGTCTTACTATAAAAATGCATTTGTAGGTATTTTAATATTAAAGCAATTTTTAAGGAAAGAAAATACCTGAGTTGTATATAGAGCATCAATAGCGGTGGTATTTTATATTCTTAATGTAGTTAAGAAAAAATATTGATTCGAAATAACTTTCCGTCGTAAAGTCTAAGCAGCTGTCTCAGGTTGCCGATATTCAACTCCCTGAACCAATGGGAAGCTTACATTTTTTTATATATTCTTTTATAGATCATCAATAATAATCAAATATAATTTAGATCATTATCATGGTTTTATATCATACTCCATAAATGTATGAACAAAATGGCCTAAGATTCACGTTTAGACGTCAACGTAAATGTACAAGTAACACCTTTCAAGCCTCGACCTGGCTTGGAACTGTTTAGATTAGTTACAGTGTGCAGATGTTGAATTATCGCACAAGTGGACATCCCAGTCCTCGGCCTTGCCTGGCTTTGTGTTTGTTGTTTGTCCTCAATACAAGGATGGCTAAGTGACTATTCGGAGCAAGTTATTTTTGGTCAGGAAACATTCCAAAAGAGGCGTTGTTCAAATTCCACTTTAGGCAGGCACTGTACTAGAGAACCAACTTAGAAAAACTCTCAACTGCTTGCCAACTAACAGTGGTGTAACAGTGATGTCATTGATCCCTCAACTGTAATTAATTAAGCACAACTTTTCGTACGTACTAACAGTATTTGTACTAACAGAGCAAGATTCTATTATTGGGAACTAAGACATTTTTATAACTACAATAAAGTAGACAAGAAAATATTACTGGACCTGGTAAATCAAATTAAATAAACATACAGAAGTAAAATTCAAGTGCACTCTTAAGGATTTTCTTAAGGGTGACTTGCCTTAATGCAGTTGTTCGAGTTCCTTCTATGGTTGGGCTATAGAAAGGCGACAGTAAGCGATTGGCTTTATTTACCAAAGTAAAGCACTTGATTGCGTAAACCATGCTCTTTTAAAGAACGGAAGACATGATAATTCTGGAAAAATCATCACTCTGGCAGAAATTATCTCTGATGAAAAAATAAAAAGTAATCAATGTTGGGTTCCCCAGGGCTTCATCATTTGTCTGATATTTTTCAATACTTGACTAAATTACATTCAAATGCATTGAAAAAGGCTGTGCAAACATCGTGATTTGTGATGTAACTTGGTTCTTGATTTATCAGGATCAGCAATAAATAGCATAAGAGCAGGAAAGCTCTATTTCATTCTTATCAATAGATAGGGATGTCAATGTAACACCGAATATTTTTTGACCAAGGAAGTGGATTTCCCAGAGTTGCATCCTACAAGTATCTGGGTCTGGTAGTTGATTAACTCTTGACCTGGTCTTGCAATATTAACACTGTGCGTGGGAAGGCCTCATCTCAGCTTTTAATGTATGGATTATTAGTTTTACAAAGGAATCTGTAGCTGCATAAAACATTAATCAGGATTATACTTGATTATTACTTGTATAATAGGTTTGTTACTCCTTAACTGTTAAATCATCAGTTATAGATCTCTAGCTTTACCTCTACCATACGGATATGCATAAAATTACCTGTAAATTATGATAGTCTAACCTTGTATCGCCTTCCCCTAAGTTGTCTTTCCGAAATGATAAGCTTTCTAAGTTTATTCTTTCTGAAATCATATTCAAAAGCGATTTAGAGCCATCAAGGAATGGAAGTTTTTACATTCTTATTAACCGTTAAGTGGGAGACGTCACATTTTTTAAGTTGAAGTCACCTGTCTCTTTTAATTTAATGGATTATATGGTAATAGAAACAAACGCTTTCACTTCGTAATAGTAGACATTAAAGATGGTAAACAATATTTGTTTTTAATTTTTAAACATAAAATAATCTGGAATTTTTAAATATCCGAGTCGAGGATGTTGTAGTGTAAAGTATTAGTTTTATTCATACATAATTGGGAATAGATAAAAGAACTTCAAGCTGCGTGTTAAAAAGTTTTTTGAATTAATTAATATGCATTCAAAATTAGATTAATATCTAAAATATAATTTTTAAGATATATTTCGGTGATAAAAAATACTAAAAAGGAATGGTTGAGAGATTTGTGGGACACGAATAGGTCCTAACGACACTAGGGTACGTCATTTTAATCAGAACTACGAATTAAAGAGGTAATCGATTATTCACTTAGACAAGGATCTGAGTAAATATCTCTCTACAGTTACTATCTCTGCGCCGGTCCCGGACTGACATGATCCTCAGGATGGGTAAGGTTCAGGGTAGAGGCTGCTTCCTGTTGAGATCGCATGTTACATGTACCACGAGGTATATGCACACAATTATAATAATGTCATCTTGGAAGAAAAGAAGGAGGCTACGTGTGTTCCAGCCTCTTTCAGTCAAAGCGGACAGGGTAGATACTTCCTCATATTTAGGGTTGCAAAAACCTTCAACTCTAAGGGAATCCCACCCTCTCCAACTGTCATCTTCCGAACTAAACTAGACCTATAGATCAACCCTCTTACCCCAATATCCCGACACTTGCGATTAGTGGTTTGCCGCTCCTGGACATCTATTGGGTTGCCAAGGTGTAAGTTTTGCTCACCCAGTGTCGATTATCCTGGCAGGAATAAATCAGCTATAAGTGTTCCCTAGTATAATTGTTGAGTTTTCCAACTCAACTCAAATCATTAATTGTAAAAAAACAAAAAATCCATGGCCAATCGTCGAGATACATGTATATACGGTGTGAAATATAAAAGTAATAAACCAGGACAGAATTATCCATGTAAACTAAAATAAGGTAACCTAATTATGGAGGTCTACATTTTTTCTCTTCTAGGTAGTCTCGAACACTGTAGTATTCGATTAAAATAAGAAATTTTTTTTAGTTTATTCAGGAATTCTCTGTCATCAGCAATACTTTTCAAGCAAAGAGACAAAGATTTACAAAAGAAGAATGCTAGCATAAAAGCTCTGATTTGCAAATAATTTAGTTTTGTGGCGAAATAAGAAAAGGTCGTTTCTAAATGGTAATTATTATGATTAAAATTGTTGGTGACAGTAAAATTTTGTGGAGACACTTCTTTACAGGACTGCACGCAACTTAATTTGAAAATGATCCTTATAGCTCTTTTTTGCTGGCGGAAGATGTATTGAGTTTTTGTACTCTCAGTTCCCCATATAGGCAATCCATAGGTAAGTTATAGATAAAAGCGTCCATAATAGGTGAGTAAAAGAATTCTCTCACTAGCAAAACAAGAAAGTCTGTAAATTAAAAACAAGCAGCTGTTTAACTCACATTTTGGGAAGGAAAGATTTCAGAATCACCTATAACAATATTTGAACTTATAACAGGCTTTCACCAAAATCAAGAAGATTTGTTTAAGTTGTTATTGAGTTGAATAAGTACAGTTATATGCACCCAATATCTATTTAAATAACCAATGTTACAACTTATAATTTAAATAATAAGGTTTTAATTTAGGATAAAGTACCAGTACTTGCGTTGATTCGGACTAAACCAATGTTTATACATGATTACGCCGCTTACATGTATCCATATTGTGCCGATGTGACGGCATATGTCGGTAGCAGCGGTCTAGTGGCTTGTGACCATTAGCTGTCTAGAGTACACAAATTATGATAATTATGTAGATGTACAGTCCACCAGTACACTGGCATGCCGCAGAGCCCACTCGCCCATCGCCCATGCTAATACAGTGTATATACTGCATCTCTTCACGACACGAGTGAATACGATTTGTTGTCCAAGTTGAGGATCGTTATCTCAATCTGATCTTGTACCACGTGCTTCAAATCAAGATATTTTTTAAAGTAATCGTCTCCTTCTAAATTAATCATAAACGAGGCAATTGGAATTTTTTAACAATCAATATTGTGCATTTAGTATTTCTTAAGTAGTTCGTACATATTAATACAAATTTGTATTTTGTTCCTTTTCATGATTTTCCTTAAGGACAATAATAGTTTATTCTCAATACATGAGTACACAATTAAGCTGTTTTCGATCTGTAGGTACATACATTTCTTAGTTTTATTTGGTTGAAAATTACAGCCACTGAAACATTGCTTACGGTATTATAGACTTATGCATAGTTTTGTGTTGTACATTTACACTGTGTATTTATAATAATTGTTATTCAAAAAATGAATTGTAAAGTATAACAGGATGGTGGACGCTTGCCATTGTTATATGTTACAAGTATATAACGCTACGTTTAGATAAATACAACCTATTCTCTCCGCCAAGTGTACAAAGTTACAAGACATAAAGTTACGTATGCCTTCCTAAAAATAAAAAAATCAAGGTGTGGCAATAAACTCATTGTTATCTAACTCGACAACATAAAGAAGCCACAGTTTGGACTTACAAGTGCATTCTAATTTTTTAACGTACAAATTCTTATGTTGTCAAGTTTCCACCTGAAGAAGAGAATGGATTTTAATAATCGAAACGTAGTATTATACATTTTTTAACATATAATAGTGCAAATGTCAGCAATCCTGCCATACTTTCAAATCATCCATCATCAATAACACACTTGTTATAAATAATTAATTTTGATACTTATTCTTACAACATACAATGTTGACTCAATCAATACCTTTATGTTATTTGGCTGAGCGTTAGCGAAGCCTATAACTGAAGGGGCTGGAAACATTGGATTTTTGCCTGTCCACGCGATATTTCGAGAACGAATTAGAAAGTAAATGTTAACTTTGGAATAAAGTTTTATTCCTATGTAAGCAACATAGAGTTCGATGATGGTCCATGCCACTCCATGAAATTTGGTATAGCGTTTGTGGATATTTTAAAATTGGTAATATGAGTTAAAATGATGCCAACGAGAAAATCGTAGAATAAGTTTGTAAAAGAAACTCACAGGGCGTTACAAATTTAACACGTGGCATAATTAAATGAGCAATAGAGTTGAAACGTTGCATACAACCTCAGCGAAGCCTGTCACGTGACTCATGGTGTAGTGTTGTAGCGTGTCCTAACTTGTTTATTTGGCAGAACATAAGTAGATTATAACCTACTACTCCCACAAATGTATTAATAAATCCTAATAATAAGTTGAATACACACTAGTGTAATGTACATGAGTGTGTTATAAAACTTAAATATGAACCAATAAACCACTATTAATATTTTAAAACTTTACAGTAGTGTAGTTAATACTCGACAAAAATTAACATAAACAACATATTAACAAATAACCAGTAACCAAACTTAATAAAAAGTATTAGCAATTTGCTAAAATAGCTTAGATTTATGTGGGTTATGTAATATATTTTCATTCATAAAAACTATATATTCTGTTACCACAGTTACGAATGAAGAATAAATAGTAATTCAAATACAAGGCAATGAGCACATGAAAGTCAAATTTGCTTAACTTATATTTTTGGATTAAGCACCTGAAGAAGACGGCACCTATCAGTTTTCGAAACGTTGCGTTTGTGTTGTTATACGTTATATAGCAAATGTTCACAATTCAAGTATACATCGATTGACACTTAGAACTCTAATTTTTATTTTTAAAATTGTATAAATAACCCCAAAAAATGGTTCGACGAAATTTTTTAATTTTCACAATCAAGATATGTCTACTCTTCACTATTTAGTGATACATATTTAGTGACGTTATATTTATTTAAATGTTTACACATTTATCTGGTCAAGATTAAGTATAAAACACGTAAACATGATGTACTTGTAGTTGAAATTCAGCTTGAGAAATTATCTTTAGAAACTCGACAAAAGTTATGAATACATATACTTAATACAGGCTTATCACTAGCACCACTCAAGCCCTCTGCGCTTTGTGAGTTTTAATGGCGTCTATTAAGCGGTCTTATCATTATACTGCCATTCATTACACAAATGAGAGCGCTTTCACCATTCACAATCCTGTACCTTGACGTGGACGTCCATATCCTGATCGTGTTCATATGTAGAAGGATCAAACGTCGTTCCATCACACAATAATTAAGGAGGAAAAACTCCGTTGAATATGTACTGACATCTTACATTTCCTTGATAAATCACTTTTTGGCCTGGCAGAATTTTGAACGAAGGAATACAAAAGTAAGGTCTGAATCAGTTTTAGAACGATATTGACGTTTGTATACATATTTTCATATAATTAACAAGCTCGATGCGATTATCAATTAAATTCATTTATGATTTAACAACTTCAAAAAATTCCCTCAATTTTATATTTCATTATTACAAAGCATTTCTTTTGGGGTAAAATATGAATATGTACTGACATCTTGCACATTGATATAACACTTTTTCCTGACACAATTTTGGACGAAGGTATAATAGAAAAGAGTAGCCTATCTTTTTTGGGGTAAAATGTGAATATGTACTGACATCTTGCAGTTCATTGATAAAACACTTTTTCCTGACACAATTTTGGACGAAGGTATAATAGAAAAGAGTAGCCTATCTTTTTTTGGGTAAAAATGTGAATATGTACTGACATCTTGCAGTTCATTGATAAAACACTTTTTCCTGACACAATTTTGGACGAAGGTATAATAGAAAAGAGTACCCTATCTTTTTTGGGGTAAAATGTGAATATGTACTGACATCTTGCAGTTCATTGATAAAACACTTTTTCCTGACACAATTTTGGACGAAGGTATAATAGAAAAGAGTACCCTATCTTTTTTGGGGTAAAATGTGAATATGTACTGACATCTTGCAGTTCATTGATAAAACACTTTTTCCTGACACAATTATGGACGAAGGTATAATAGAAAAGAGTAGCCTATCTTTTTTGGGGTAAAATGTGAATATGTACTGACATCTTGCAGTTCATTGATAACACTTTTTCCTGACACAATTATGGACGAAGGTATAATAGAAAAGAGTAGCCTATCTTTTTTGGGGTAAAATATGAATCACACTAAGTCTAATTAGTTAAATGAATGAGAAAATATAAATGAAATAAAATGAATAAGTGTCAGCTAACGTAAATTTATTATCAATTAAATGTATTTATGACTTTGTAAATTTATTATTACAAGTACCGTACACTTATCAGGGAAGTATACTGGGAGTAGTTTTTTATAAGGTTTGGGGAAGAAATCACCCTTCACATCCATGACTGAAAACTGGATCAGTGTGACTAGATTAGTTTTCAGGGCTAATATTCCGATATAATTTCTATTTAACCATACTACCGATCCCACCCTATTAATATAAATTAGAACACTTTAAATATTTTTATTATTTACTGGTTTTCAAAAGTTCTTAGAAACATGGCGAATGTTTTAAAAATATTCATGCGATTTTTATAAAAATTGACGTAGGAGGAAAGTTTTAAGAAAAAAATTAGCTCATACATACAAGCACCACACGTTGTATTTTAGTAACTTTGTTGAAAACGTTCACCACTATAAAAACCATTGATAACAATTTATTTTTGTATTAAGGCTACTGTGTTGGCTGAGCTTTAGCGAAGCCTATCTATCACTCGTGGGCTGGAAGAATTTCATTTCTGTTTGTCTGTCTCTCTATATCTGTCCGCACGATATCTCGAACTCACTGTGCATGAAGCTTCATTTCTTAAATCAAATCAAATCAAATCACTTTATTCCACATACTTAGAATATACAAGAACAACAAAGCTTATTCGTATGGAAATTCCCAGCAAGACTACAGGTCAGAGTGCTGAGAAGAGTTCTTTCTTATATTTACATATCATTACATAAAAGCTATATAATGACAGAATAAAAATAAAATGTCTTTAAATGTTTAATACTACTAACAACTTTGAAAAGAAAGGATTACAACTAATACAAACAACTTGTCTAACAAACAAAAGCAGGTCCACGTATGAAAATTAATTACTACATTAATGAAATTGAAACTGACAGGTGCCAAGTTTTCTGCAAAGATTAAATTAATAAGAAATTAGTCATACAACAATTAATTAACAGAGCTTTTTGTCCAGTAATTTAAGTGTTAAGGTGACAAACAGCGCCTCTGCAGCCCGCCATCCAACACGAAGCAACCATGCTGTCACCTTCCGCTTATACACAATGACGCTGTCACTCTCTCCTTTTTTTAATTTCGTTAGGTAAATTTCGATACAGTATTTGGGGCCAGATAAAATGAATTACTAATTTCAGAACTATGAATTAATCTAGGAATGCAATAACCGTAATTATCTTTGAGCCTTGTTGCATTACGATGATGAGTTTCAGTAAAAATCGTTTTCTTTCTTTATTACTTCTTATGAATAATAACAATGTTTTGATAAAAAGCTGTCTTATATTAAGCACAGGAAATTCCACAAAAAGTAATACAGTAGGAAGTCTATAGCTCTTTAAAAAAATATTTTTTACTATTGCTCTCTGTGTGATCGCCAGTGGTTCCAAGATGGCAGCGGAAAGCACCACCCCATGCCAGTATACCGTATTGTAACACCGACTGCACGTAGGCAAAGTACACAGTCCTGCACTGTTCCACCGTCAAAACCTGACCAAGCTGCGAAAATGCATATATAAGTTTCCTTAAGGCTTTATTCAAATACTGTGCGTGTGGGCCCCAGGAGAGTTTAGGATCGATGATAACACCCAAATATTTGAACTGGTCCACACGCGCAATTGCTTCACACCCACACACATTAGACAGCGGATCACCGCAGGAATGCATCCTAAAAGTTCGAAAGGACAGGATCGGCTTGATTTATAGTAACGATGGGAAAATATTTAGTTTTACTAACATTAACTGTAAGAGAGTTATGGTCTAACCACATTTCAATTTTTGATAAATCTGCCGAAGCCATGTTCCCAAAACTTCGTTCACGTGCAGCCGGCAGAGACAACAGCCGTGTCATCAGCAAACAAAAATAATTTTCCTTTGACATTTAATTTCGAGACATTATTGATATAAATTTAGAAAAGTAGAGGGCCCCAAAGTGCTTCCTTGGACAACTCCAAAATCAACACACAGCATTGTCACTCTTGATTCCATTTATAGAAACTACCTGAAGCCGATTCTGGAAGTAACTCCTGAACCACTCTAATTCTTTACTCCTTACACCAACTGCATCTAATTTTGCAATAAGCTTTGCCCTGTCAACAGAATCAAAGGCCTTTGCCAAATCTAAAAATGTAATCAGCACTCGCTTTTTCAACGCAATCCGACTTGAAATAAACTTTGTAATGTCAAACAGAGCATGTGATGTATTTATTGTTATCTCTAAATCCATACTGAATTATCCATTAGCAATTTATTATGTTGTGAGAGATAATTTGACAGTTGCTGCTTAACAATTTTCTCTATACGCTTGGAGAGGGTCGAAAGTAATGAGATGGGCCTGTAATTAGAAAAGGATGCTTTTAAACCAGACTTATATAAAGGCAATTTTTAAGTGCATTTGGAAACTGTCCAGTACGAATACTAAGATTAATAATATGTAAGAGAGGAGGCGATAAGGAATTAATATTGTCTTTAATTATTTTTGAATGAATTGCGTCAAAAACCAGGCGACGATCTTCCCCTAATACCTTGAACTAAATTACAAAGTTCTTCCTGAGTGACAGGCTGCATTTGAAAAACTGACTCCACTCTACAGTCAGCATCATTCACCTCCGCCTGTCCCCAAGGATGTATAGCATTTTGTTAACTCTATTCCCACAGAGGCAAAAATAGTTGTTGAATGAATTGCCGATTTCTTTTACTTTAGCAGGAGTAAACAGCGTCACTGGAGTCAAAGAACGCTTTCTACCGGGAGAAAGGCTGCTCACATACCGGCTTGCAGGCTACCTCATTGACAACACGACCAAACTTGTCTAGCGTTACTAGCGTTAGATTATTTATTGCTCGTTTGATTGTAGAAACGAAGTATGTTCCTGTAGCACAGAAACTCGTTTCGCAGATTTACATTGAATGGTTGTTTTTTAAGTGTTCTGTACAATTTATCGCGATGCCGAATTGATTTAATAAGACCCGCGGAGATCCATGGTTTAAGTTTTGTATTTTTTATGGAGAGTTTAATTTTTTTTGGAATTTTTATTAACAATGTCTTGTATAAGAGCAATGAACCTGTCTGTTGATAGGTCCACGTCGTTACAGTTAATAACCATAGCCCAATCTTGAGATTTAACTGAGTTTTTTACTTCAACCCAATTCGGTTTTAACAAAGAAATTTTGGGTTTCAATTGTTTTATTTTTTAATACAAGATGATTCTATATTTAGAAAAATTGCACTGTGATCCGTTATAGCTGCATCATACACCGCGGCAGAAACATTAAGTGTTTTTGGTAGTTTAATAAAATAATGGTCTAAGCAGGTGTTACTCTCAGATCTTGTTACCTTGTCGATACAAGATACAAAACCAGCCTCACTCAAAACTTCTAAGTAACGTTGCTCTACAGAATTTAAAGCCACGTCTAGGATGTCGCAATTAATATCCCCTGCCATAATACGTAACCCCATTACGCTCATAGACTCGTTGCAGAACACGTTCATTGCGTCAATAAATATTGGCAAATTAGATCTGGGGCTACGATAAACAGAGAGTAAATGACAATCAAAACCGGCCAGTTAAAAGTTAATGACAAAGCATTGGCCACCCCGCCCAACAAACAGCTGACTAGGACACTGATAAGGAGCTATCGATGTAGACGACCAGGCCATCGCACTGATTAAGACTAATTGTACGATCGAAACAAGTTAAAGCCCTCAATATGCATGAGATCGCAATCATTTGTTAGCCAAGCCTCAGTTAAAATAATGCAATTAAACTTAACTGGAAAATTAACTACTAAAAGTTCATCAAACCTTTTATTATAACTTCGAATGTTTTTGATGAACTATGTGATGTTTTTGATTCTATATGAGGAAACACAGTTCTTTGGTGGTGTACATCACTGCATAGGATTTGGCTGAGCGTTAGCGAATATTTTTACATTGGTCTTATGAGTAACCATGATGGCGGCGGCAAGAAAATAGCAGAATAAATAAATTTGTACAGAAACTTAATACACAAAAAAAGATGCAAACGTATAACATATATTCATACATGAATGGTAAATAAAATGAAAAATATAATATAATACAAAACCCTTAATATATAATGTGGTAAGATGTGTCGAGAAAGATTCATACGTATACTTTAAATTTTCCACAAAACTTCATTACACAATGAGTTCTATGATGCGTCATCTTTGGGTCAACTTATTTTTGTATTTTTGTATGAGTAAATGTCCGTCTATCTGACTGCAGGACATTTCGGAAATGGATTATCCATACCAAATTTCAATATTTTATATTTAGAGTAGAATGATCTAATGAAAACACAGATAGGTATGTTTCAGACGAAGCAACAAAAAGCAATATATTCAAAAGAACTGTTATATTTATTTTAACCCATGAATTAATTTTTTCTGATGTACAGTTTATTCCTGCATCTTTCTAACTTTCAAAAGCATATTAGTAATGACTATTTAATGTAACAACAGTTTCCAAAAAAGTCTTCGTAATCACTAATTTTAGATTCAAATGATAAATAAAGTACTTTAAGAAAATTTGAATATTTACTTGCAATAGTGAACTAAATATAACTGCTTGTTCTTGTGTTGGTACGGCCTTATAACAGTTTTCTTTCCGTTTTATGATTTTATAAATATTTAAAAGTAGAACTAAATAAAGAGGATTGCAGATGAAAATGTGTTTTGCTGTGAAGAGCCGAGTCCTCGGAGCGGTATAATAAATCAAGTGGATGGACGTTTCTCAAAATGGCGCTTCAATATAACTGGCTAATTGATGTAATTAAGGAGATTATCTCGTGAAAACTTTACTTTCCAGAAGCAGTTACAGTTGGACAGATCTTCACAGAAGTAATTGGTAGAGTTGGAGCTGGCAGTGACTGTTGCAGATTTATAATCTCGCCTGATCGAACTTCTAATTGGTCGATAGTTTGTCGGACATCTCAGTCCTGGCAGTTGCACTCGATATATATTGTAACATTAGGTTTCCTTTAATCAATTCTTTCCCAGTATTTGAGAACAGCACTTACCTACTTTTCCGATTATTTACCGAGTTTCCAATATTTCTCCCCTCGAGTGCTAAAATATCATTGTAATCTAAACTGGTAAGTATAATATATGAGTACATTTATTGAAGGTAAATCACTTTTTATGAAGCATCGTAACTTAGGCTAGGATATAATGATTTCATTGGTTGTTCCTACTTTGTGGATGGCTATTTAAATTTGATAAATTCAGTTAGCCAATGGCATAGTCTAGCGGGTACAACGGTTATCGCAAGATAACCGGATGAAGCAACATCGAGCGTGGCTGCTGCTTGGATGAGTCACCACTGAGCGATTTTGTCCTTGCAAGCAGCCCGCCTGCCCGGCCATTGGTGGTGGTTTGGAAGTCACCTTTAAGCCGTTGGTCTGGTAAAATAAGACTACTTTACTTTACTTTTTAGTTTCCAATCTACCACATGCGTGTAGTCAAATCCAAAACTGTTTTAATGTTTGATTTTTTGATTAGAAAAACGCTTATTGAGTTCTTAATGTGGACATTCATTTTAGAATTCCACTTACACGTGTTATTACCTATATTTAATCAATCTCTTATATTATATTCATATTTCAAGATGGTAGTGATTTAAACCTCAATGCCTCTATAACTCCATAAGTTTTAAAACAGAAGATACAGTGTTTTGGAATGCTTAAACACATTTCGAAGCCATAAACATGATTATACTCATCTTAATCTAAAATATAAGGAAATAGTTTCCACCTACGATTTAAACTTGTGAGAAGTAATCTGATTATGTACCGACCTTTCAACGTCTAATTCCTTTTATGCTAAATCACGGATATATCATATGATATAATCGCTATTATTAGACTATACTGAATAAAGATGTCTGTAGAGACGTATTGTTTGAGACAATTGATATATTCATTTATTGGACTAGTACGAAATACCTGCAGTACTTTAAATTTAATTCATTATGTTCTGCGAAACCTTATTCAGCACCCATTCCTTTATTTTTTGTGACAACAACATTTTGCCAAAACATTACTTAAATTTATTAACGATTTTTTATAAATGTTAAAAACTATGATGTTTAAGTAGGTTAAACTGTAATGCAATTTGTACTAGGCATACGATGCCTGTTGTGCCTCCCCTCCTCTGCCTATCTGGGTGAGCAATACTGTTACAAGTCATTCACTAATGATGCAGATGGCGTGATGGAGGATGGAGGGCGTGGCTTGGTCGACGGCTCTAATTTACTGCGGATGATGATGGCTAGACTACCGCACATTCAAAGGCTATTTGGTAAACCTACTCTCTGATCAGTTTGGATGCGCGCATGGGCGTATATAAGGAGGGCTCAGGGGGTCCAACTCCCCGACGATTTAAAAGGCGAACATTAAAATTGCACCCAGCACTTTGTTTTAAGCTAGAACACATCTATGGGACATTAAAGCTTAACAATTCCCCGGGAAGTTTCCCGAGCCCACACCACCCAGTATGTCAGCCCCCTCCCCCCGAAATAATGTTCTATATACACCACTGCACACCAAAATTTGAGAGTTAACCACAAACTAACCAGTGAATATCCAATAACGAGTTGTTGTGTTACACTCGACACTGCATCTTAGAACAATCGTATCTCGGAAACTTGATACCTATCCGATTAAACCTGTAACCCATTGATTGTAATGCAGAGTGCCCCACAAAGATGCATATACTGTTATTACCGCTGTGTCCATTTGGCCACACAACACCGCTCCACACACTGAGTGTTACGGGTTAACAGCAAACCTACATATTTTTGTTGTCTTAGGATAAGAAGCTTAAAAATTGCACATAGTCCTAGAAGGATCTGTACGCAGCTTCTGAGTGACAGGGTATTCTGGACAGGTAAGGTTGGGGGTAGGGGCTGCCTCCTATCAAGATCCAGGAGGAAGGATTTAGGACATGCATCTCAGTCATGTCTCCTTGGAAACAGGAAATCCATCTTTGAACCAGCCTCTCCAGTCAAGGCAGGCAGGGGGTTTGACGCCCTTGTGCCCTTATGTCTAGGGCAACAGACCTTAACACTTGGGAAACCACACCGACTGCACCATCGGTATCTTACAGTAGACTATACCTATCGAACTACCCTTGCACCCCAGAATCTCGACATTTGTGGTTAGTGACGTGCCGCTCCCCTGGGCAATTATTAAATTACCTAGATTTCAGTGACAACTGGAAGGTATAAACCAGCCAAAGTGAACCATCCTGAGGTATTTTTACAATATAATTACAAGTGAATACAAAGTTAATTATTTTAGATTTTTCAAATAATAGGAGAAAATATTATTAAAGTACGATCTTAACTTTTATTCTCGATAGAGCGATTCAAAAAGTACGGCATACAAGGGCACGAACGTAGTAATTCCGCATCGCCCTCGGAAAGCTGGCGACTTACACATTCGACTGAGAAGGTACCGGCCGCGGTAAGTTAACCGAAGTTGCTCAAAGAAATCTGCATTGCATTTTCAACGTTTTAAATAGTTCCGTACAAAATTACACAGCCAAGGTTTATGAATTCCTCTTTATGAATTCCATACCGTGACCAATGGCAAATTTTTTTAACCTCCCGATTAAGAATTAACAAGTTAGGATGATTATTTAACAAGTTTCCGGTACACTCGCAATGTAAGTTTTCAAGTTCTGATCTTCAAAGTTGTAATTCAGCTACAAACCAATATCACCTTTTGTTATTATGCTACTGAAAGCTATAATACTGAAAGTCATATTTGTAAATTATTTGATTCACGTGTCTAATAAACATGCAGAATTTTAATGTAACTCCTGTTATTATAGCTCTAATGGTTGAAATGTGGTTGCTTTTGAAACTCGGTTAAACTTTTTGATTTGAGAGTAGATTTTGTAGGATGAACCTTACATTTCAAGTGGCGTTTCTTATAAATGCATCTTCCCTAACACGACGTTCATTGTTGAGATCAAGAATACTATAGTGGTAACGTTCTATGTAATTTCGGCAAGAACTTATCCTGACTTATCCTGTCTATGGTATGTCACTAAAACCCATTTCCACACATATCTCCTGACATCCTGTCTATGGTATGTCGACAAGACCCAATTCCACCCATATCTCCTGACTTATCCTTTCCATGGGATTTCGGCAAAACCCAATTCCTCCCATTTGTCCTGACTTTTCCTGGTACTCTTGAAGCAGTGCAAAAGTTTATAAGAGGTTAATCAATTAAGAATTCCAGTTTCTTAACTTTTGTGTTCATAGAGGAGATTGGCGTAGGACCAACTGTCTATGATGTCGAAACGATGCAACACAACAGTCCTGACAGTACGCTAATGAACTTTCGGATAATTCAATTCCATTGACTGATGGCTCTACTCTCTTAGCAGCCACAATGCTGAGGTTATGTAGCAATCAGTTGTTTTGAACAAAACTGCTTCAGAAGAAGAAAGATCCACAAACAAATTGCTTATCACAATAAGATTCACCCCCTAAGTGCAATGCACCACGGCAGTTGCCGAAGATGTGGTCGTTGTGTTGCGAATAGTAAGTTTCTGTGCGACACTGGTGGCCAACTGGCTGCTAATACACTGAGTGTGTGGTTAGGTCACCCCTAATCCATATACCTTATGTTTTATTCAGAGGTATTGGAATATCATAGGCAAAGAATAAGGCCTCTTGTCTACTCGTATGTTCCACTCTTCGGACTTACTGGATCTCTTCAGACATACACCTACTCCAGGTTTCAGGAGATTACAGTGTCAGAACGCTGCACTAGGAGGAAGGTGAACTAGAGCTAAACTCAATATTTACAAAAATGTAAAAATGCTAAGTTTTAAATTTGCAACACCAAAAAAATAAATACAATATTTTATTTTCTGGGAGTAACATATTAAAATGTAGTAACATAATTCAGCAAAGTAGTCGTTTATAAAGTTGTAATACTATTTTATATGCAGCACAAGCTAGCAGTTACATGGTTGATTTATAACATGGATGAAACATCAAGCGGACAACACAATGCAATGGTCGTAAGCGATTGTCAGAGATGAAATATGAGTCAAGGGGCTTAAATACGTTCCAATAATCACAGTCCAGTTAAACACAATAAGTTAAATTGAAAAGTGAAGCCTTTTTTTGGTTTCAGTAATGTATCAATCACAGTTTTTACAATTTTAAGTGTTTATTCAACGACATAAAGACACAAACGTAAAGTTGCAAACATTTGGTTAAAAAACTAAAAATATAGTACTATTTATATAACATGACCATCTAAATATATGAAAATAATTGCATAGGAGGAAAAGGTGGAAAGGATGAGGGAAGTCTGATACTTACGTAAAATGTACCTCGCCCGATTTTTAACCCAGAACCGGTTTGGGATCCGTTTGAATCAAGAAGGGCGGGTTCCGGTGTGAAACCCTTCTTTAAAATGTGGTGTCTCATTAACGAAGGGATTTTAACGAAGACATATTAATAACATATTAAAAGGCCTCGTTATTTATTTCTAAAACTATTCCATTATCTTAAGATCCGTGGTAACTGTTTCATTAAAAGTAATTTTAATCTTATGAATATTATGGGAGTGCCGATGGCCGAGCGGTCTAAGTCGTTGGACTTTAGGTCTGAGTTAGAGATAGCGCAGGTTCAAATCCTGTCTGTGACCGTTGCACTTTTTATCAGTACCATCGACCTTGTACTGTATCGACTCTCCTCGCACAGGCCAGTGACCCATGAGGACGGAGGACGGATGATCGGTCTCTCCTTTCTTAAAAAAAAAAAAAAAAAAAAAAACTATATTCCAGTACTTTCATAAGTTTTAGAAATACATGCCTTATAATCTGTATAGTGTCCGCTTTGTCTGAACCACCATTGCTATCTCAGAAATGATTAAATTTAAAGGGAAATTTAAATGGGAGACTAATTTGGATAAAGAAATACGAATTTAGTATTTCAAAATGTTGCAGAAGACGGACATCTTATAACGTTTAGTTCTTGGCAATTTTCTTTTTACCTGGAGCTCATTAAGGCTTAACAAATAACACGTTTTCACATGATAAGTAACGTCGTGTGAGTTATTTCCAAACGTAATTAAAAAAAACGAATGACGTCATTGCTAAGTGAACTATTAAGCATAGTGAATAAATTGCCAACACGAATATAAAAGTTGAACACTATAGAAATAATGATTACCATAATCAAAGAGGCAGGTATTTTGGGGACATGTTTACATTTTTGAAACATTGAAGATAAAGCAGTACAATTTCACATGGATATATACTTTTTCAAGCAAATACCACATTGTTTGATTATATAAGGGTACGGCCCACAAGGAGTCAGATGAAAATCTGCAAGTCCAAACTTGTAGAAGAACATGCTCTCCAATATAATAATTTTTAAACAATTCCAAGTATCATCTACCACAAACGACTGCTCAAGAATATGGTAACAGCCACGTAATAGATATTTACAAATCAAGTTATGCAATGACCGCTATTACCGCACGAGTTACATAAGTGTGTTAACTCGATAAAAACTTAAATGAGTTAAATAATATAATTATTTAACTAACAAATAAATTAATTTCAACTAATGTATACGTGTCAGTATTAGCCTGTTGACTGTGGTTACTTCATATACATATTGTTATCTCAACTGATTACCTGGAGTTATGGACAGATTACCGGGTCTAGTACTGTAATTTCAACTAACGTATACGTGTCAGTAATAGCCTGTTGACTGTGGTTACTTCATATACATCTTGTTATCTCAACTGATTACCTGGAGTTATGGACAGATTACCGGTCTAGTACTGTAATTTCAACTAACGTATACGTGTCAGTAATAGCCTGTTGACTGTGGTTACTTCATATACATCTTGTTATCTCAACTGATTACCTGGAGTTATGGACAGATTACCGGTCTAGTACTGTAATTTCAACTAACGTATACGTGTCAGTAATAGCCTGTTGACTGTGGTTACTTCATATACATCTTGTTATCTCAACTGATTACCTGGAGTTATGGACAGATTACCGGTTTAGTACTGTAATTTCAACTAACGTATACGTGTCAGTAATAGCCTGTTGACTGTGGTTACTTCATATACATCTTGTTATCTCAACTGATTACCTGGAGTTATGGACAGATTACCGGTCTAGTACTGTAATTTCAACTAACGTATACGTGTCAGTAATAGCCTGTTGGCTGTGGTTACTTCATATACATCTTGTTATCTAACTGATTACCTGGAGTTATGGACAGATTACCGGTCTAGTACTGTAATTTCAACTAACGTATTAATACGTTAACTATTAATTAATAATTCAACTAACGTCAGTAATAGCCTGTTGACTGAGGTTACTTCATATACATCTTGTTATCTCAACTGATTACCTGGAGTTATGGACAGATTACCGGATCTAGTACTGTAATTTCAACTAACGTATACGTGTCAGTAATAGCCTGTTGACTAAGGTTACTTCATATACATCTTGTTATCTCAACTGATTACCTGGAGTTATGGACAGATTACCGGTCTAGTACTGTAATTTCAACTAACGTATACGTGTCAGTAATAGCCTGTTGACTGTGGTTACTTCATATACATCTTGTTATCTCAACTGATTACCTGGAGTTATGGACAGATTACCGGGTCTAGTACTGTAATTTCAACTAACGTATACGTGTCAGTAATAGCCTGTTGACTGTGGTTACTTCATATACATCTTGTTACCTCAACTGATTACCTGGAGTTATGGACAGATTATCGGGTCTAGTACTGTAATTTCAAATAACGTAAACGTGACAGTAATAGCCTGTTGTCTATGGTTACTTCATATACATCTTGTTATCTCAACTGATTACCTGGAGTTATGGATAGATTACCGGTCTAGTACTGTAATTTCAACTAACGTATACGTGTCAGTAATAGCCTGTTGACTATGGTTACTTCATATACATCTTGTTATCTCAACTGATTACCTGGAGTTATGGACAGATTACCGGTCTAGTACTGTAATTTCAACTAACGTATACGTGTCAGTAATAGCCTGTTGACTGTGGTTACTTCATATACATCTTGTTATCTCAACTGATTACCTGGAGTTATGGACAGATTACCGGTCTAGTACTGTAATTTCAACTAACGTATACGTGTCAGTAATAGCCTGTTGACTATGGTTACTTCATATACATCTTGTTATCTCAACTGATTACCTGGAGTTATGGACAGATTACCGGTTTAGTACTGTAATTTCAACTAACGTATACGTGTCAGTAATAGCCTGTTGACTGAGGTTACTTCATATACATCTTGTTATCTCAACTGATTACCTGGAGTTATGGACAGATTACCGGTCTAGTACTGTAATTTCAACTAACGTATACGTGTCAGTAATAGCCTGTTGACTATGGTTACTTCATATACATCTTGTTATCTCAACTGATTACCTGGAGTTATGGACAGATTACCGGTTTAGTACTGTAATTTCAACTAACGTATACGTGTCAGTAATAGCCTGTTGACTATGGTTACTTCATATACATCTTGTTATCTCAACTGATTACCTGGAGTTATGGACAGATTACCGGTCTAGTACTGTAATTTCAACTAACGTATACGTGTCAGTAATAGCCTGTTGGCTGTGGTTACTTCATATACATCTTGTTATCTCAACTGATTACCTGGAGTTATGGACAGATTACCGGTCTAGTACTGTAATTTCAACTAACGTATTAATACGTTAACTATTAATTAATAATTCAACTAACGTCAGTAATAGCCTGTTGACTGAGGTTACTTCATATACATCTTGTTATCTCAACTGATTACCTGGAGTTATGGACAGATTACCGGATCTAGTACTGTAATTTCAACTAACGTATACGTGTCAGTAATAGCCTGTTGACTAAGGTTACTTCATATACATCTTGTTATCTCAACTGATTACCTGGAGTTATGGACAGATTACGGTCTAGTACTGTAATTTCAACTAACGTATACGTGTCAGTAATAGCCTGTTGACTGTGGTTACTTCATATACATCTTGTTATCTCAACTGATTACCTGGAGTTATGGACAGATTACCGGTCTAGTACTGTAATTTCAACTAACGTATACGTGTCAGTAATAGCCTGTTGACTGTGGTTACTTCATATACATCTTGTTACCTCAACTGATTACCTGGAGTTATGGACAGATTACCGGTCTAGTACTGTAATTTCAACTAAACGTATACGTGTCAGTAATAGCCTGTTGACTATGGTTACTTCATATACATCTTGTTATCTCAACTGATTTACCTGGAGTTATGGACAGATTACCGGTCTAGTACTGTAATTTCAACTAACGTATACGTGTCAGTAATAGCCTGTTGACTATGGTTACTTCATATACATCTTGTTATCTCAACTGATTACCTGGAGTTATGGACAGATTACCGGTCTAGTACTGTAATTTCAACTAACGTATACGTGTCAGTAAACTACTGCCTGTTGTTACTTACCTGTGTTACAGTACTTGTATATCTATCTTGTTATGATTACCTGCTGATTATGGACAGACCGTACTGTCTAGACTAGTACTGTAATTTCAACTAACGTATACGTGTCAGTAATAGCCTGTTGACTGTGGTTACTTCATATACATCTTGTTATCTCAACTGATTACCTGGAGTTATGGACAGATTACCGGTCTAGTACTGTAATTTCAACTAACGTATACGTGTCAGTAATAGCCTGTTGACTGTGGTTACTTCATATACATCTTGTTATCTCAACTGATTACCTGGAGTTATGGACAGATTACCGGTCTAGTACTGTAATTTCAACTAACGTATACGTGTCAGTAATAGCCTGTTGACTATGGTTACTTCATATACATCTTGTTATCTTAACTGATTACCTGGAGTTATAGACAGATTACCGGTTTAGTACTGTAATTTCAACTAACGTATACGTGTCAGTAATAGCCTGTTGACTATGGTTACTTTCATATACATCTTGTTATCTCAACTGATTACCTGGAGTTATGGACAGATTACCGGTCTAGGGTCTAATACTGTAATGAAGATCGGGCTATTGAGTGACTGAGTAGGCAGAACGATTTGTTAAATAAAATAATTATTTACTCACTGGCCAAACCATGGATACTCGAAACACATCTAACCTGAAAAATAACAGTGATTCTTAATTATTGCAAGTATACGTTCATGATATTTACTGAATTATTAAATATTGTAATAATTTAAAACTGATTAAATATCGCTACATTCACTACATTTCTAATCAGTTTCTATCTGGTCGTTGAGTGATTGTTTTATAGGTCGAGGATGTTTGGAGGTTAAGTAGACGTTTATTTCATTAAACTTCTAGCTAGTAACTACCTCGCTATAATACATGTAGTTAAATAACTGTCCAATTACTGTCTGGCTATAATAAATGTTGCTAAACTACTGTTCAACAACTGTTTAGCTGTAATACATCTTGTTAAACTAGTGTACAGTAAATGTCTAGCTATAATACAACTTGATAACTACTGTACAATAACTGTCTAGTTGTAATACATCTTGGTTAAACTAGTGTACAGTAAATGTCTAGCTATAATACAACTTGATAACTACTGTACAACAACTGTCTAGTTGTAATACATCTTGGTAAACTAGTGTATAATAAATGTCTAGCTATAATACAACTTGATAACTACTGTACAACAACTGTCTAGTTGTAATACATCTTGTTAAACTAGTGTACAGTAAATGTCTAGCTATAATACAACTAGATAACTACTGTACAACAACTGTCTAGTTGTAATACATCTTGGTAAACTAGTGTATAATAAATGTCTAGCTATAATACAACTTGATAACTACTGTACAATAACTGTCTAGTTGTAATACAGGTTGTTAAACTAGTGTACAGTAAATGTCTAGCTATAATACAACTAGATAACTACTGTAAAACAACTGTCTAGTTGTAATACATCTTGGTAAAACTAGTGTATAATAAATGTCTAGCTATAATACAACTTGATAACTACTGTACAATAACTGTCTAGTTGTAATACATCTAGTTAAACTAGTGTATAATAAATGTCTAGCTATAATACAACTAGATAACTACTGTACAACAACTGTCTAGTTGTAATACATCTTGGTAAACTAGTGTATAATAAATGTCTAGCTATAATACAACTTGATAACTACTGTACACATCTGGTTAAACTAGTGTATAATAAATGTCTAGCTATAATACAACTAGATAACTACTGTACAACAACTGTCTAGTTGTAATACATCTTGGTAAACTAGTGTATAATAAATGTCTAGCTATAATACAACTTGATAACTACTGTACAATAACTGTCTAGTTGTAATACATCTTGTTAAACTAGTGTAAAACAATTGTCTAGGCTATAATACAACTTAGTTAACTACTGTACAACAACTGTCTAGTTGTAATACATCTGGTAAACTAGTGTATAATAAATGTCTAGTTATAATACAACTTGATAACTACTGTACAATACAACTGTCTAGTTGTAATACATCTTGGTAAACTAGTGTATAATAAATGTCTAGCTATAATACAACTAGATAACTACTGTACAAACAACTGTCTAGTTGTAATACATCTTGGTAAACTAGTGTATAATAAATGTCTAGCTATAATACAACTAGATAACTACTGTACAACAACTGTCTAGTTGTAATACATCTTGGTAAACTAGTGTATAATAAATTGTCTAGCTATAATACAACTTGATAACTACTGTACATTAACTGTCTAGTTGTAATACTTCTTGGTAGAATACAGTAGTGTATAATAAATGTCTAGCTATAATACATCTTGATAAACTACTGTACAATAACTGTCTAGGTAATACATCTTGGTTAAACTACTCTACAGTAAAACTGTCTAGCTATAATACAACTTGTTAACTACTGTACAATAACTGTATAGGAATGATACAGGTAGTTAACTACTGTAAAACAACTGTACAGTATGATGTCTAGGTATAATACAACTTGATAACTACTGTACAATAACTGTCTAGTTGTAATACATCTTGGTAAACTAGTGTATAAAAAAATGTCTAGCTATAATACAACTTGATAACTACTGTACATTAAACTGTCTAGTTGTAATGATACATCTTGGTAGTTAACTACTGTATAATAAATGTCTAGGCTATAATACAACTTGTTAACTACTGTACAATAACTGTCTAGTTGTAATACATCTTGTTAAACTACTGTACAGTAAATGTCTAGCTATGATACAGGTAGTTAACTACTGTACAACAACTGTATAGTTGTAATACATCTTGGTAAACTACTGTAAAACAACTGTATAGGAATGATACAGGTTGTTAACTACTGTAAAACAACTGTATAGGAATGATACAGGTAAACTACTGTAAAACAAACTGTATAGGAATAATACAGGTAGTTAACTACTGTAAAAAACTGTATAGTTGTAATACAGGTAAACTACTGTATAACAAATGTATAGGAATAATACAGGTAGTTCACTACTGTAAAACAACTGTATAGTTGTAATACAGGTAAACTACTGTAAAACAACTGTATAGGAATGATACAGGTAGTTCACTACTGTAAAACAACTGTATAGTTGTAATACTTCTTGGTAAACTACTGTAAAACAAATGTATAGGAATGATACAGGTAGTTAACTACTGTAAAACAACTGTATAGGTAATACAGGTAAACTAGTAAAACAAAATGTATAGGAATGATACAGGTAGTTCACTACTGTAAAACAACTGTATAGGACATACATCTTGGTAAAACTACTGTACAGTAAATGTATCAGGAATAATACAACTTGATAAACTACTGTACAATAACTGTATAGTGTAATACTCTACTGGTAAAACAACTGTATAGGAATGATACAGGTAGTTCACTACTGTAAAACAACTAGTGTATATAAATGATACAGGTAGTTCACTACTGTAAAACAACTGTATAGGAATGTAATACAGGTAGTTCACTACTGTAAAACAACTGTATAGGAATGATACAGGTAAACTACTGTAAAAACAACTGTATAGGAATGATACAGGTAGTTCACTACTGTAAAACAACTGTATAGGAATGATACAGGTAGTTCACTACTGTAAAACAACTGTATAGGAATGATACAGGTAGTTAACTACTGTAAAACAACTGTATAGGATGATACAGGTAGTTAACTACTGTAAAACAACTGTATAGGAATGATACAGGTAGTTAAACTACTGTATAAAACAACTGTATAGGAATGATACAGGTAGTTCACTACTGTAAAACAACTGTATAGTTGTAATACATCTAGTTAAACTACTGTAAAACAAATGTCTAGGAATGATACAGGTAGTTCACTACTGTAAAACAACTGTATAGGAATGATACAGGTAGTTCACTACTGTAAAACAAATGTATAGGAATAATACAGGTAGTTCACTACCGTAAAAAACCAGTATAGGAATGATACAGGTAGTTAACTACTGTAAAACAACTGTATAGGATTGTAATACAGGTAGTTAACTACTGTAAAACATAACTGTATAGGAATGATACAGGTAGTTAACTACTGTAAAACAACTGTATAGGAATGATACAGGTAGTTAACTACTGTAAAACAACTGTATAGGAATGATACAGGTAGTTTAATACTGTAAAACAACTGTATAGGTATAATACACGTTGTTAATCAAATTCATCTTTACTTAAAGTCACTCAAAATTGATTAAAAGGAAATATGGCTCTAGGAATACTGAAATGGACTAGTTTAAGCATAAAATACGTTGCTAGATTAAAGAAGATTGAATTATTTTACCATCTACAAAGTAGTATTTATTCTTAGTTGTCAAATAATAATGTCAGTTCATAATGTTACCTATCGGTGTTGTGAATATCATCTATACTTTCTGGCTCACACCGTGTCGAAATATTGTAAATAACAATTAAAATTTTGAGATATTTCGGCCTCAATATGAAGAGTGATTTTAATTAATTAAGTTAACACATGTTATAACTGGACCTGCCAGTAATACATATCTGCTTATTCATGGAGCTTTATCGTCATTAGTATAATAGTATTCTGTTCAAATGAACTACGTCATTTTTGGCCTATATAATGTTTATATTAACTTATTAGAAGATTTTAAACCGACTTTTCTGGCCCAAATATAGCGTACTTTGTTCCAATTAGTAAAAAAAAACAAATTATATGAATTACTATCTTGCTAATACTGATACAAAGTTAGATTTAGAAAATAAAGTTTCTTATTTACGAACCTTAATTGCATTAGCAACTGATATATTTTATATTTTTTTTAGAGATTTGTTCATATTTATCAAACGTTTAGGCCAACTAGACGTAAAATACAATTTATATTGGAGCTAGCTTTATACAAGATTTCACACAAGAAAATCTTTAACATTTGTAAACACTTCATATTACAAATATAAAAAAGTTGGCAAACAAAGCAATACACAGCGTGCAAATGATGTTTTGAATGCATGGAAAACCGGAGTTTTAGAGTCACCGAAACGACCTCATGCAGCGGTTTATTGGTGAGGGCATCGATCCGGAGGGGAGTCCCCTCCAGGTATACTGAGGTAGATAATGAGAAACTGAAAGCACGCACCGCTCTCGCTTTTGCCTTCTACAACAGCAGAGTGACTCAAGCTGTGAAACTAGTTCCAGGAACACAGTTTATCGATGAGGTCATTGATCCGGATGGGAGTCCCATCCAGGTATACTGAGGTAGATAATGAGAAACTGAAAGCACGCACCGCTCTCGCTTTTGCCTTCTACAACAGCAGAGTGACTCAAGCTGTGAACTAGTTCCAAGAACACAGTTTCCCCCCCCCACCCCCCCCCCCCCCCACCCCCCCCCCCCCCCACCCCCCCCCCCCCCCACCCCCCCCCCCCCCCACCCCCCCCCCCCCCCACCCCCCCCCAGACTCCTGCAGTACCTTTCAATGAAAAGACAGAGGCTGGTTTAGCTAAAATTATTTAAGACTTATGGTTTCATAACTTTCAATGGAATTCCTAGTGTACTATTGCACTTCACCGTTATGCGATGTATTCTGTAACAAAGACCACAGTTATTTATCTTAATGTTTATTTAGACGACGGTTTGGCCCATTAAATAGTAATTTCTAATAGTTTTACAAGTGTCATGTGTAAATACATAAATTTTAACATTTTGTACGGCCATCGTACTGAAGTGTTCAGGGATATCCAGTAATGTTTACTATTAGGCCTAACTCATGCAGTGTATATTTATTATAATAGCGCTGAAATCAAACGATATTAGTAACGAGAATATAAACACTAAAACTGTTTTGAACTGAACGTTTTTTGCAGAAACATCTGGAGTACTGACAGACTATAAGTCTCAAGATGAGAATTGAACTGACAGCGAAGTATCAGTCATACATCATAGACAAGAGTTCGGTGCTTGAACACGGCGGACATTGATGTAGTCGGGTGAACTTGAGTAGAACATAGATTCTGTACTCTACTGAATAGTAGAAGATCGCGTAACTCAGGTATCCTCAGGAGGGTTCACTTCTGGCTGGTTCATACCTAGCAGTAGAACCTGTACTGGGTACAGCAAACACAGATGTGTACCTTAAATCTGGGACAACAAATAGGTTTTAGAAGCGGCACATCACTAACCGCAAATTCCAAGGTTATTGGATAAAAAGGGCTGGTCGATAGGTCTAGTTTGACTCTTAGTGTAAGATGATGACTCTTAAAGTGGATTTAGCTCCCTTAATTTTAAAAGCTATTTTAATGTTAATGGCTTCCCCTTCTCGCTTTGACTTGAAGAGACTAGAAAAGATATAGACTCCTTTTCTTCCATGATGTCATGATGAGCCCTAACCTCAACCTTTTCCCGCTTACAGCGCTTCAGGTCCTTTTAGAACTAAGTGCATTGAGGGTTTTCCTTCCCATTGCAAGTGCACAGAGCTGATCAACTATTAGGTAATTACACTTGCTAATAAATAATAGTATTTAGCAACGATCAAGTCTACACGCCACACAACTGTCAAACATAGGTCTACTCATTGCCTTACGAAAGGTGGGAGGATGTGTTCAGTTTCAAGTTGTTCCTCGTCAATAAGAGTATTTAGTACTAAAGAGAACAAAGAAAATGTATTTCTAGTGAAACACCGTCAGAACACATTCACTTACAAGAAGTTGATGGTGCATTCTGACAGTGAAAGAAAACAAACACCCGGCACTTGATACCATCAAACAATGTCATGTCAGTAACCAAATAGTGTCTGAGTTACTGAGTATTCTTGGGTCAGTTATCGTTATTGACTCAAGAGCGATGGAGGTTTTGAGTCAAGCCCTTACCTCATCCAGAGTTTGGACACTGAAGTACATCAAGAATCACCGAGATACGAATGGATCGGATAAGGATTGACGTCGTAGACAATATAAAACGCGCTGGAACTTAATTTGCAGTGTCATTCAAATAGATCCATGCTAGTGAATATTGAAATCATTTTCTTTTGAAATGATTTTAAGTTGGGCTATATGTGGTTAGGGTGATCCACAGGTGGTTTGGTGATATGTCTCGTAGTTTCCCCTGAGGACAGAAAATAGAAAAAAGAGTGTTAAAGTAGAAAATATTGGCACTTGAGTTAAAAAATTGGTGTACTTGAGTTATAGCTTCAGGAGTTGTAATAATTTTAGCTATTTATGACTTATGTGAAAACATTTTTCCAATAAATTCCAAAAAAAACTATAAATGTATAAAATGACACGTTTTTATATAAAATTATTACTGAGCCAAACTGAATTTCTTGGAAAATTCCTTTTTATCCAGCCGTATCTCACAAAGATATTTGAAAAATATTGAGTATAATTTAAATATTTTGCACGTGTTGTTTTAAATTATTAAACATTTCTCCAATAGTATGCTCCCCACCTAAGGCTTCTAAGTTTTCTGTATTGTTAGTTTGTTCATTGGCGCATTGTTTCTATACAATACAATTTACGTGGTGCTATCACGTAATCATAGGTTCAAACAGGTATAAATCCCAATTAAACAAAAACTGTGTATAACCAGGTTCAGCCCACTAGCTGTGGGAAGTAGTACAGTACATACATTCTTGGTCGTGACTAGTCCACTCCGTATTGTAGAAGCAAACATTACCCATTGTCCAGTCAAGACAATCTTTACAATGTGATTATAACAATTTTAGATCACTAATATCGATATTATGTTCCATTCATCGTTTCTTCAGAAGGCGTAAATATTTGGAACGGTGGTTTCTTAAGGGGCTCTTCCTACGCCAGGAACATTTATATCAGTAAAAGTGTTAAGGAATACCGACAAACTTCACATTGTTATGAACTCCCCGGGAATCGAACGTATGAGTTCTCGGTTGTAGGACCGCAGCCTTACTTCTAAACACTCAAGAGAACGTCTTATATTACCAGCAGGCGAAGTCAGGCCTAAGAAGCCCCCTCTCCAACACTTAACCTGGAGACCAACGGCTTAAAGGTGACTTCCGAACCGCTACCAATGGCTGGGCAGGCGGGCTGCTTGCAAGGACAGGATCGCTCAGCGGTCACCCATCCAAGCACCAGCCACGCTCGACATTGCTTGATTCGGTTTATCTTGCGATAACTGCCGTACCCGCTACACTGTGAAATTGTGTGCATTGGGAAGTTCATAGATTTGTTTGGTGTATCACTGTTTGCTGTAATGAACCAATTCTAATAGTATAAGGATGTTCTGCAGTAAGCTTTCAACAAGACACTGTTATTGTAACTGTGTCCAGAAATGAAACCAACAGGCTGCAAAAGGAATCAATAAGGACAAGTTCTCTGCCGAGTATTTGTTCAAGGGAGACAAACTTTGCTGACGTCCCAAACTTGCTGAGTAAGATTTAGTGGGAAAAGCAACAACATCGGGAAACTTCCAACCTTCTTTGACACAAGGGATTGTATTCAAATTCCCTCATGCTGATTTATTCAAGTGTAATTCCACATTTTAAGTGAGTAAACAAAGCAAATGTTGTTTTTCATTATTTGTACATGAGAACATCTTGTGATCGAATTTTGTTTTTGCGTGGTTTTTTACTAATGTGTTTGTGTTTTTAATAATTTTTTATTTGTACGTTATGCTGTGCGCACACATGAGTTTCTATGTCGACCGGGACTAAACATATACAATCAATATCAATATTTACCAAATTTAACACGACGTATTTTTTGCTTCGTTTACCAATACCGGAAAATGGACAAAAATGGAAACCTACAGAATCAAATATAAAGTGAATATTAAATAATAGGCTCAAATTTAAAATTGAATTAAGATCTAACCAGCGAGTGGAGCTAATACAATAGTTTAATAGCACAGGTTGATTCTGCTTTTACATGTGTAAACATTAAATTGCCGACCTACGGTACGAAGACGATTTTGATGATAGCAACACCATTAGAATAGCTTATTAATGACAACCCGATTTGGATCACTATTTGTGTTATCATTAATTTTTCAAGTTTTTTTTTGTAATGCACCTTACCTTGAGCGTTCGGTTCTTGTAAACAAATATTATGTTTAATTTACGTTACGAGTTTGTTGAAAAGAGAACTTATTTTATCGCGAGCGGGAAGCGCCTGCTCAGTTAAATAGGCAAACCGCGCATCGTAGGTGTCTCGTTGTTGCGACAATTTAATGCTCATTTGCAGGATGGCAAAAGCTTAAAAATAAACTTTCGTATTACCTCGTAATTAGTCATATTGGATCCTGGGAGAATCCTGGTGCCGGATATATTCTTGCACTATAAACCCTATTGCAACTCCTAATATAAATCTTTCAATCTGGTCATGACTGGTATTGTACTATTGATTTTTCAAAACTGAATTTTGATGGAAATTATAAAAAACAGAAAGCCTTATCCTTAACGCCCCAAAAACCGTACTTTTGTGACCTAAAAGTGAGGCGGCTATAGTGAAACGACTCTAAGTTTTTCTTGTAATAGGTTAATAGCCTGTGAACGCCTGACCTTCCTTATTTTATAAGAGCTGAAAATACCTCAGCACATGCTCCCAACACAGGCAAGAATGATAAGGTACTATAAAGTTTTGAATCATGGTGGCTTCAGCAGGTAAGTGGTAGCAAAGGTTTTAAATACGAACTTACTTTCCTCAAATAATAAAGCGTAATTGTTTAATATTTGGTTCAGAATAATATTAAAAATCAAGTCATCTATTGCCAGACATTTGAATCATATCAAACCTTTCCATCCTTAAATGTTATTTACTAAATTGTAAACAAACTTACGTTACAGTATAATAGCTTAATTCATACATGTTACTTGAATCACTATTAGAACATTTTTTCCTAAGTTGCTAGACGATTTTGACATTTCCAACCCTTCACTAGACACCTCTAACTTTCGTCCCGACATAGACTGTAACGCTATATAGGTGCAAATGTGAGGCAATGTACACAATAGTATATTTTTTCTCTCTCACAGTTTACAATTAAGCTCCACATTTAAATATCCATGACATTTATTTATATTGGAAAAATGTTGAAATTAAAATCAGAAAAACAGGTGCCAGCTTGAGGATATATTGAAGCCAAAAATAAGGGCAATGCCTAGATCGAATTAAAACCTGTGCACTTTATTCATAATTAGAATATATTCAGTTACATTTAGCTGAATTTAAGTCACCACTAAGAATTTATGTATAAATAAATCCCCTTACTTGTTGCAGACATACGTAACTCCTCTCCTTATTTTCAGCAATAAAATAAAAACTAGGGTTATTACTAAGTTAATAATTGAAAAAATTATCCAATTTCAAATACAATATTAAAATAATTACTTCGTATTTGTACAATATTTGCATCTTTAATATTAACTTAGTTGATTTAAAACTGTTTGTGCTATTCCCTAAAATGGAAGAATGAGGTGGAGATTATCTAACATTATTGTAAGGTAATTGGCTGAACGTTAATGAAGCCTATTACAGATGGGACTGGAAAAATTCTGTTGCCTGTTTTCACGATACCTTAAACACTAAGTGACCTTAGTGTATTGGAAATGTATTATTAATATATATATATATATATATATAATAAATTTGTGTATATATATATATATATATATATATATAATAAATTTGTGTGTATATATATATATATATATATATATATATACAGGGTGTTTCCTAAAGGTGTTCCAATATTGTGGTATTTTGTTCTAGACGTGAAAATGAGCAAAAAAACTTCATATGGAGGTATGTCCTAAAACTTTTAGTTTTCCGTCTATCTGTCTGTATGTGATTTTTACCAGAAAAGTTATATCTTTTATTCCAGTAAAGATAAAGTTATGAAACTTTGCAGTTGTGTTGGCCTTTTGTATGCCCATTTGAGAAAAAAATATGAAGGGTGATTCATGAAGTTCTCCCCCCACTTCTACAGCACATTGTACTAGTAAAAATAATGAAAAAATGTTATATAAACATAGGTCCGAAAACGCTTCGTTAGCGAGTTACAGCTAGCGAAAGATTTCGCCTGAATTCCTGGGTAAAGAGTAAAATAAAGCCATACTGAACTTTTGGAAAGGTTAATTAAGTAAGAAATATCGTGGATTCTTATGTATTTTTACCTGATAAAGCTAATAAAATAGGTTTCAGAACTGTACCTGTAGTAGTTTTTGAGGGATTCAGGGTTAAATGCAAAAAATTGGGGCACGAAACAATGTTTTTTTATGTTTGATGTACAATAACTTTGTTAAATTGGTAATAAATACATAAAATCAACAGACATTAATTGTAGAGAATTTAATTCTGAGAAAATTGATATAATCAAAGTCTAAAATAAAACAGAAATAAGTACCAAAAAATCGATTTTATTCAGTATAATACATTACTAGCTGTAAAGAAATACCGTACGGTATTTAGTTAAAATAAAACAAAAACAAAATGTTTGTTCCTTAATGATGAGATAAATTGAGAAAACAAGATTAACTGTTAAATAAATTTGCTTGTAAATAAAAATATCATGTTTTATTACGTTGTCAATGAAGCAAACATTTTCCCATTATTGTTTACTAATCATCGAAATGCAGTTTTTTGTTTTATTAATTTCTAAGTTGGTAACGCACGAATAACAGCTGATCAACAATGGTATTCTGTACTGTTACGTTAGAACTGTGTATTAGTGGTGTTTTGCAAGCTACAGCAGGAGATCGGGTTCTGTGAATCGTGTTATTAAATGCAATTTTTCTGTGAGTTATAATTCGATTGTTTATTTAGCCAAAAAATGTCTTACTTATTTACATCAGAGGAATACGCTGATATGGTTTTTATTTTGGGTTACTGTAATGGTAATGCTAGAGCTGCTGTAGAAGAATATGAACTACGTTACCCTAATAGGAGGATTCCAGATACCAAAACAATTTCAGGAACTTTTCGTACTCTTCGGGAAACAGGATCACTACCAAGTACTAGAACCAATTATGAACGAGCTGTCCAACTTGATGATGATATTGTTATTAATGCTGTTCATCGCAGTCCAGGTGTAAGTACACGATGTATTTCTAGGCGGATAGGAGTTTCGCAGTCAACGGTGTGGAGGTCACTTAATCGAAACAAATTTTATCCGTTTCATAAACAAAAGGTTCAACATCTACAGCTAGGGGATGGTCCGCTTCGCTTGGAGTTTTGCAAACTTTTTGAATATTAATAATCAACTCTACAAGCGTATTTTGTTTACGGATGAGGCACAATTCACTCGGGATGGTGTCAATAACTTGCACAATGAACACTCATGGGCAGAAGAAAATCCACATGAGGTAGTGGAACAGAACTTTCAACACCGATTTAGCGTCAATGTCTGGTGTGGCCTTTTGCACAATCGGCTGATTGGACCTTTCATATTACCTGGACGCCTAAATGCTGAGTTCTATTTGCATTTCCTTCAAGAAGAGTTGCCGCAGCTTTATGAGAATGTTCCTTTACATCTCAGACAAAATTTGTACTTCCAGCATGACGGAGCACCTCCCCACTTTTCACGTCCCGTTTTCTGCTTACTTAAATCATCAATTTCCTGGATACTGGATTGGTCGTGGAGGGCCTCACCCTTGGCCACCAAGATCACCAGATCTATCTCCATTGGATTATTGCATCTGGGGATGGATGAAAGACATTGTATACAAGACAAAAGTGGAATTCTCGTGATGAATTAATTGCCCGTATTATGGATTCGGCTGTGCAGATACAGGGAAGTCCTAAAAAATTAAGAAACGCAATACAAAAGCAATACACAAACGTGCTGCAAAATGTATTGATAATGATGGCCTCATTTTCGAACATCTATTATAAAAAGGTGCGTACGGTTGGCCCAACCTGATTAATTTTGCTTAAAACTAGTAATGTTTTATACTGAATAAAATCGATTTTTTGGTACTTATTTCTGTTTTATTTTAGACTTTGATTATATCAATTTTCTCAGAATTAAATTCTCTACAATTAATGTCTGTTGATTTTATGTATTTATTACCAATTTAACAAAGTTATTGTACATCAAACATAAAAAAACATTGTTTCGTGCCCCAATTTTTTTGCATTTAACCCTGAATCCCTCAAAAACTACTACAGGTACAGTTCTGAAACCTATTTTATTAGCTTTATCAGGTAAAAATACATAAGAATCCACGATATTTCTTACTTAATTAACCTTTCCAAAAGTTCAGTATGGCTTTATTTTACTCTTTACCCAGGAATTCAGGCGAAATCTTTCGCTAGCTGTAACTCGCTAACGAAGCGTTTTCGGACCTATGTTTATATAACATTTTTTCATTATTTTTACTAGTACAATGTGCTGTAGAAGTGGGGGGGAGAACTTCATGAATCACCCTGTATTTAAAGTTGTTTAATTCTGAGTTGGTAAAATTGGTAATATCATTATTTGCCATTCCTATATCATCGTTTCCCTCGAAACTAACTCAACTGATTTTCCCCCTTCCAATCTGTACTTTCCCTGTTTAATCGTCTTTTCCCCTGTATACACAAATAAAATTCCCGTTAAACGGATCACGTTGTATTTCTGTTCTTTGTTGGACAGTTTATTTTAACACCAAAATATATTTTAAAATAGTGTTACGTTTCCTTATAGAAGAATAACTAGCTGTTTCCCGCGGCTTCGCACGCGTCTCTTAAGCTTTGCCCGTATATTTCTTTGCCTTCAAATAGTGTTTGGATATTTTAATATACGTAACTACTGTGTTGTAATTGCAGTTTATAATGTGCAGGCGCTTTGATAACTTTTATATCTTGCAGTACAGCCTGGTGGTTAGTTACATCAATGGGCATTGCGTATAAACCTTCTACATAGAAAAATACAAATTTTTCATAGTGATCGGTCCAATAGTTTCTGAGTCTATAAAGGACAAACACACAAACATTCATTTTTATATTATTATGATTGCAGAAACAGTTTAAACAAAATTTGTCGTTTCTCTTAAGCTTACTCTATGCTTTAAAACTATAAGTGTAAAGAAATTTATATATAAATATATTTTTTGTCGCATTATATATGTTTACAAAGAACAGCTGATTAAAAATTTGAAAAGACTCTTTCACTTAATAACATATGTTTGCTGCAATGCATTTCTTACGGGTATTTCTGTAACCAGTGGGGCGGAATCCTGAATCGGGAAAGGGATAAAAAGTATCCTATAACCTTCTACAGATCAAGACGAACAAATTAAAAAAAAATTAGGCGAATCCGTCCAGCCGTTTGTGAGTGATGCTGTTACACACGAACAGTTTCATTTTTATATTATAGATTACTAAACTACGAAATGTCAAATATTTTTTAAATGTTTTGTGTGCTTCTTTGCATAGTAAATGGAAAAGTATCGTTCAATATTCTTCTCGAAAACTCTATTGCGGTGTCCGATAGCATTTTCCAAGCTCTGCTTCGCCTCGCGCATAAATGCAATCTGTTCCCACAATGGTCAATTTCGAGACTATTAATGAAACTTAATATTTCTATTTGTCTTGTTTGAAGCGGATCGTCCACTTCAGTATTTAAAAACAAAATGTGTCTTGTACAGAATTTGACTTTATCGCCCATTATAAAGAGACACTTGTAAAGTCAGCTGTCTTGTTTTAGTTTTAAATTACAATTAAATGTCGACTGAACACGATACAGATTAATTTGTTACGAAGCACTAAAATCATCTGGAGAAGGCGAGTTGTAAGGAAGTTTCGATTTATTTTAAACAATTTATCAACAGGTACGCTATGATGACCAGCGTCACGCGAGTGGCAGTCGAGTAGACAAGAACTAATGCACCGATTTTGTTAAATTTATTGCTTGCTAGAGAGCATTTGAATATTTTGGTCTTCAATTATTTTAGTTAATCGATATTGAGTATATTTATTAGATTGTAATACATTTTTAATATATTAATATATATATATATATATATAAAATATTAACATATTAATATTGATTTTTTTATATTGAAATATAAAATTTATGTGTAAACTTCGGATGAATTTGTGTGTGTGTTTTTTTTTTATTAAATGACATTGGCGTAAAGCAGTGAGAACGTCTTATATTACCAGGCGAAGTTAGGCCTAAGAAGCCACACACAACCTGGAGACCAACGGCTTAAAGGTGACTTCCGAACCACCACCGATGGCCGGGCAGACGGGTTGCTTGCAAGGACAGGATCACTCAGCAGTCACCCATCCAAGCAGCAGCCACGCTCGACGTTGCTCCAAGCAGAGCCATAGGAAGTACATCTCAGACTAAACATGACCAAATAATACTTAGGAATCTGTTAGTATTATATGTTGTTTAGTATCATTTTCCTCATTATCACTTTTGAAGGATAACCTTACAAATAACAAATATGCACTCGGTGACTACCAGGGTGGGAATGCTCTCGGTCCTGATCCCCTGCACTAGAGTCTGTGGAGTTTGCACGTGTGTGGTCTCACTCCCTATTTGCTAATACTATAACTGGTAACGTATTACTGACATTGTACTGATTGTTGCAGGAGAAGAGGCGGAATGGGGCCCTCGACTGACGGACTCTGATCTGTAGCCACGTGTCATTCCGGCATAGCTTCTGGACCACAAACGCAGGTTGGTCAACTTTGAAAAGTGAAAACCAAAAACACAACCCATGATTGTATTACTCTTAATGGAAATTACAACCCAATTCCAGTACAGTAGTTTGTCCTTGTATTGGTAAGTACTTTTTACACTTTTAACTGGAAAATATTATTTGTGAAAAATATAATTTCTTACAAAATTTTGGAATTAGCAAAATTGCCACTCTGTAATTTTTGGCCGGTGTAAATTATCTACAGATTAGTTAGTACAAACTATGAAAATTGCCCGTCTGGGTCTCACTAAAATTCCCTTCCATCTGGCCACAACACGATTAACTAACCTAAACTTAACTTTCTTAGTTATGGTGTTTTTCTCAGCATTAACTTCTTCCCTTAAAGTTATTTATTCTTTATTGTCACTATTTTTATTGATATAACTACTTAAAATCTTTAACATGTAATTCTTCTCTCACGATTAATAATAACAAAACGGTTACTTAGGAAATTTACAGATTTTTATACCCAAACGGAAGTTCTGTACATCAAAATAATCCGAGGTACCGAATTGAGTTCCAAAGACTAGTTTGGTACAAAAATTAGTACATTATTTGCTCACGGATAGACACGAAAATATTTACGGACACATGTCTACTGGAATAAAATTCTTAGTATGATCTTCTAGTTAAGTTCAGTAAAAGCTGGACATAAGTTCAGAGACGTTCTGTTAAAACCTAAGTCATGTTGCTAACAAGTTGGAAACTAAGAATTATATAAGAAAAATAAATCTGGGAGAACTACGATAAATTCTATATGCGTGTGGTATTCTCAAAAACTTAACATTGAACAGAATCTGAACTTGTTAAAAATGTACCAGTTAAAAAGAGTGGTTTTCCTTAAAGTATGTTAAACCTTGATGAATCCCCCTTTGAGAAGTTGAACGACTGCATGAATAATCAGTAATCTTCCACATTATGTCCTCAAAGGTCTACCACATAAGGATTGCCGTACTGAATTCATAAAAGCTTTAATTTAGGCTTGATATATCAAAAAATATATATATTATGCTTGGTCATTAACCCTTCAAGCGGGACTAGCGCATATATACGCGGCCGAGTCGATCGTTGTAACGCGATATTGGTTATAGATCCAGAGCACTCTCTCGGTAAAAAAAACTAAGTAGCTGTTGAAAATACCCAACAGAGAGCAGTCAGACTTTCATTTCTAGACTTCGGACTAAAAAAAGGTGCACTTTTACTGCTATTTATTGCGATTTCTGATCCACAAACTGACGCAGTGCAACAGCTGTTCATCTTCGGCTGTTCTTTGACGCGGAATTCGTCTATACACGCTAATATAGTTACTTATAGGTTGTTTACTTTATGTTTTTGTTACCCAAATTTTAGCCTATTGTTTATGATTAATAGTTCTTCAGTGTGTTATTTTGTGTGTTGTAAATAATAGCAAATTTAACCATACCCAACCAGATGAAACCCAGCCTCCACCAGATAAATGTTTTGAGTTTATGAGTTGTCATGTATTTTAGGTTTATCACATTAAAGTAGATGTTTAGTGTAAAATGTTCAGTGGTTTCCCATATAACCCAGATATAATATTGTGGTGGTAAACTAATAATCTTAATTTATAATTATTTTTGTAATTATTAAAGTTATTACCTATTGTCTTTATTGGTATTTATGCGTACATAAAAATACCTATTACACTGTAATTAATTTTACCATAAGAATAAACACGTGACTTTTAATTTGTTTTTTGTAGCACTATTCGTATACCTGAAGATCCAATATATAAGTGAATATTTATACAATTTTCAAAGTGTTTTTTTACAACTTAAACTTTTAGTCAGAATATAGGCTAGCACTATGAACCGGTTCCATGCCTATAACTGTGCTGTGGCGTAAAAACAATATTCCCAGACACCGAGGATGTATGTCTACTAATAATAGCAAATCGATCCAGAAAAAAGAGGATCGAAGGATCGATGAGGAGAGGGTCCGTGCAAGGCAGGACGTCGCAGGGACTAATAGCATCATCACTCACTGCAAGCCTTTTGTTGCCAACAATAACTTGGCCTTCAGTGGCTTATCCGTTTCATGCCTTAAATTAATTAACGGCATGATTCATGAGTAGCTTTTAAGATTCTCAGGTTTTGTTTGTATTCTTACATTGGTTGGATTGCGGTGGTTATATTATTCATTGCGTTATTTACTTGTTGAACTACCAATTGCTGTATATTTTTTAACTGTTCTAGCTAGTTTAACTGTTTATTTGGCAATAATATATAGTGAGTATTTCAAACAATAAATCCTATATTAAATCAGGGTGATGTTTCTAAATGATAATCTGCCAAGTAAAGAGTTGAAGTATCTAGAAAATTTAATAGTTAACCCTTTACAAAGCATATATCCGTTTAGATACATGATCCTGACATGTCTATAATACATTGGGTGAAACTCTTATTCTTGTTTTCATGGAATAAGAAGCTGAGAACTTGCACTTACCTTAAAGAACTTTTACGTTGCATCCGGTGTGACAGGATATTCTGGATGGGTAAGGTTGGGAGTAGATGCCGCTTCTTATCAAGATCCATGAGAAAGATTTTTGGGTAGTAATCTCAGTCATGCCTCGTTAGAAGAAAGGGAAGCCAGCCAGCTCTGTACCAACCTCTCCAGTCAACGCAGGCAGGGGTGGCACGCCCTTATTCTAGGCTTTCAAAAGCCCTTAACATTTAGGTAGCCCCACCACCTCCAACAGTCATTTCCCGCAGTAGACTAAACCTATATATCTATCTTACATACCAATGTATCGACATTTGTGGTTAGTGGAGTGCCACTCCTGGACATCCAAAGGTCGTCAAAATGTTGCAGATTTGAGTGAAATATTGGTTTTTGTATGTAGGTTGAACTGGAAGTACACCAACCAAAAGTGAATCCTAATGTTGGGTGTGAACTCTTGACTCGGCAGTACGTTGTAAATATTTCACACAATCTAAATGGATACATATTGTGAAAAGGGTTACGAGAATTTTTAACGTGGTCTTTATAATTTACTACACTAACCATTTTTAGGGAAAACAGTCCAAACCCTTGTCTTCACCTCCCGGGATTTGAACTCGTGACTCGATAAAAGAGCCTTAGGCATATTAATCTACGGTGAAGGTAAAATAAACCTTCTAGTACACGTATTGTTCAGTCTTCAAGTACTTTACAACAGTTATAAGGTGGGGGTTGACCACATTGAGTGTAACGAGTCGATCAATGTAAATATGTTCAATAACGTTTAGCCAGTCATCGAACTCGATTTTGCCAATATTGAAACGAAGCTTCATGCGAAATTTTAAATCTGTGGGTGAATTAGTTTTCGAGATACCGTGTGACAGACAGACAGACAGACAGACAGTAACACTTGCCCAGTCCCTCAAGTGACAGACCTCGATAAATCTTAGACAATTAAAACTAAAATGTTACAAACTTTATATTACTTTGTAACATTAACGGTAAATTTGAAATTAAACCGAGCGAGCAGCTGCAGTGAAAATATATTGTGTTTTAGCTCAAAAGAGCAATGTTAACCATCAAACCCTTGTACGCCTGTATTTATGGTCATAGAGTTAAGTAACATATCTCACATTTAAGATATTATCAATTCACATCCAAACTCTTGTTTAAAAAAAACTCCGTTTTGAATATTCAAACGATGTCATAAAAACCGTTTTTTTTTATTAACTATGAAAATGTAAGAGAAATCTAAAAAGCGCTAGGGGGCGTATTTATCATTTGCTGTAATTCTACGATTCAAATTAAGTGCGTAAAAAATTGAGGTTAAACGTTATTCTTATGGAGTTTAAATCAAGATGATCGGCTATACAATTGGATTCTTAGAACAACAACTCAATATTTTCAAAGTCTATTTTTGCTCAGAAACAAACACCTAAAAATATACCAAAAACAATGAATACTTCTCTGTAGATCAGTAAAAATCCAAAATGCATATATTTAACTAACAGTGCTGTCTGTAATTGTGCTAGAAGAGATTTTTTAACCATATATCGGGTTTTATGATTGGGTTTATTCTCCTTAGAGAAGAAAAATAATCAAGCTCCTGATGTATTTGGAATGGATAAATAATACCTCTAAAAATACCATTGTCTTAAAATATTTAAGTCACTAAGTCGGTTTTGTTCTGAAATTTGAAATAGCATAAAAGATTGTGATCACCCGTTTTGAAGCATCAGCCTGACAAGCTGCCACGCAAACAATATTGGCTAAAGTTGATAATTTACAATATTGAAACATACGTACAAACAGGTAGACAATTAATATTAATAGACCTGATGTTTTTAATTTAGGACGTTTTTCTGAGCCCTAAATCCTCAACGGATTACAAATACGATATATGACGTCCTTTTTACATAATAAATAAAATAGCTTGCTTTATATATAGTACTTTACTTACTGAAATTTAGAATATCATAAACAAATCACCAAATTTCGCTTATGTTTTTAAACAGTGTATTTAGCACGATCGTAGATTATAAAGAATCAGAATAAGAGTTTAATTGTTAACAACGTTTTATTTTTTTATCTGGCCTTTGGTCACTTCCAAGAGTCCTTATCTTATCAACGTCCAGATTCCTTGGTCTTATCTGCCATCACGAGTTTGTCGCAGGTCATTTTTAGTTCTATTTAGTTTGTGTCGCATCGTGTTCCTTTCCACCTTTCCGCGTACAAATGCACGTTGTATTGTGTTCACTTTGTTGTACCAGTAAGTGCGTTCACCCTAGAAGTTATCCCTTTAGCGTTTTTTAATGGAATATACAACAAGCGATGACGGAAACTATATGCGAAGCGGAAATACATCAGGTATTAATTATTTACTATCTCCAACTCACTTATCATTAGCCGTTTTGTTTGAGAGGATCTCTTACTGCAAAATGACTGTTTATTGGTCAAAATAAGTTTTTGTTTTTTTAGAGCCTATAATTTGTAGGTTTTAGCAAACACAGAGTAGCTCATACTACTTATTTTTATTATTACAAGGTAGAAGTACGTCATATCATGTGTAATAATATTGCGCAAACATTCAAATATAAAGCTTATTTCAATATCTAGATCTCCTGCGGATAGATAGACAGACAGTCAATCATACGAAAATTGAATTTAACTCTAAAATCGTCATTTCGAGTTCATATCGTAGAACTCATTTTTATAAAGATTTACGTTTTATGCAAAATTTGAATTATATAAACATCAAATCTCTCTTGGCATATCTTGCCACAAAATACATTCAGATTATCAACAATAAATTGCGTTGCATATCAGTGTTTAAATCTCAAACTTAACTGCAAAATCACATTAAATTTTGTTCTTTGTGTTGATGGTTAGGATTCAGTCAGGTTACGTCTGCGTGCTAATATGTCACTTGTTTGATTTTTTATGGGTGTATTGAGTTTGTGTAAAAATTTATTTCTTATGCTATTTTCTCGTTGCCATCATTGTTACCCATAAGACTTGACCAAAAAAATTTAATAATGCGTTTAAGGTTTAAAATTATATTGTTCTTGCTGGGGGGGGGAGTTTAAAAGTCAGGAAACCGACTGTACAACCAAGAGGCAATCTAAACTATAATATTGTTTTATTTTGTTTATCGGTAAAATGTGAATATATTACAGCAATTTTCTATAATGCGTTGCACTGTAACAGTTAGAAATGTATTCTTTAAGACAATATTTTACTTTTTATACCACTATTTTTTACTTTTAACCTAGGATATTTAAAGGTTAAATATCCATAGTTTATAACACCATTTTTTGTATAAAATTACAAGATACTTGTCTATGATCACTCGTTTAAAATTGAAAACCAAATAATTGTTAAATATTTTATAAGGGCCAAACCGTGAAAATATGACAGTTCGGATACATTATTTGTTACTGTTTAATATATTTCATTATATAAACAAACTAATTTACCATTGACTGTATATAGAGCCTTGGCACTTTTTCATAGAGATAAAACAAATTCTGTTTGAGATATTTTCATTTACTTTATCCGTTCTAAGGAATGTACTCATCGAGCGGTGGCTGTGCCGAAATGACCTTTAGGATTTCACAAAACAAATCATGTTGTGCTTAATATGGCGCCTTTGGTTTTCAGTTTTGTTCTTACACTCACACAAAAAACAGCAAAAGAGAAATTTATGAATCTTTACAGTATGAAATATACATATTACAGAAGGGTACTGACATGTTTAACGGACAACAATCAAATTGACTGTATTAATATTTAATTTAAAAATAACAACTGCCTTTTATCATGATTTATTGTATAAAAGTAAATAAATCATATCCATATATCTTCAGTCTTTTTTCTTGAACGTCATCAAAAAAATTGCAAAAATATATGCTTGTAATTAAAACGCGCAAGGCTAAAATGTGTTTCCCATTAACAGAGAAGGTGCCTCCTAACAAAATCCGATCCGCCATCTTCAACCAATAAGAAAATGTCGAAACAGGCCTTTAAAAATTAAACAAAAGCACAAGAATAATATTGGAAAATATATAAGTTTCAAGCAGAATTTTAGGACATTTTCTAAATCAGGAGCAAAGAAAGAAGATAAGGATATAACATTTTTACAGTATATATGTAAAAAATAACCTGTTTCAAAAAATTAATTTTCTTCAGACATAAATGAATAAGAACATTTCACTCTCTAAAACTATATATCTTGTACACATTGTAAAAATTCAGATTTTATCAACAGCCGTGTTTATGCCGTGATTACAAAACTGCCCAAATTTCTTACTTTAATTTCATGTTATTCCTCGTGGAAGAGTAAAAAAACAATGTTCCTACCTTTTTTGTATTTGAAAAAGTTAACGTAAAAATCGATAGCAACACCTTAAACTACAATGTTGGGCAACTGGAACCCTTTAAGAGTTTCACCGGCCTAAAAGGAGAATCAAGCCGCCTTGAAGGAACAATAGGAAAAGCTGCTCAAAGGGCTGACAGAGTGCCCTAAGTGGTCCTGCCTGTACACGGGGAAGGGCAGTGATGGCTGGGGGGGGAAGGGGGGGTCCGATCAGTTTACAGACTTGAGAAGCCATTGGCGATGTGTCATCTCCACAGGTGGTCGGCTCAACGGGTGTTGGCTAAACTGTCTACTTTGCATGCATCGCAAGTACTCTATCGCATAACCAGATGGGCAAGCTGTATCGTTTTTTTTCAATTCTTACCACCAGCTTGTAAACTTTCTCTGTGCGTATATCGTAATGACGCAGAAATACATTACTTGGGTCTTTTTCGTTTACGGGCCAGCACCTTACAAACATGCTATACCTGACTGACAGTGCATTTAATCGTTTTTTTTTTGTGTGTTATTAGTTCGTAGGGCAGTAGTCCAGGTATTACTTCTAGTATAAACTCGTCTTATCTTATCAGTGATGAACGCCCGCCGCTTATCTTTTGCCTGTAATGAAACCTGCTTTAGTTCTGTCTGAGTTTAGCGTGGTGAGTTGATCTGGGCTTGGACTTTGCAAGCTCGAGTTAATTTTCTTCTAAAAGAGCAAGCAGCGCAAAGCGCTGCGCATCGGGCAAACATCGCGTGATCTGAGTTTTGAATAGGCAAGCTAGGGTCTTTTGTGCTGGCCCTTAAACGAAAAAAGACCCCATTACTTAAATTCAACCACTTTTCATTAATCGATTGAGCTGGAATTTACATATAAACCGTGACATTTTTTTTGTTTTTAACAAATAAAAAGGGTTTGCATAGGATTTGGCTGAGTATTAGTAGGATCAGCCTAATGGGTAACCGTGGTGGTAACGAGAAAAACAGAAGAGTAAATAAAATGAGTACAATCATCAGAGATATAAACATAATATGATATTTTTTTGATTCGTGGATAAGAACAAAAATATTAGAGTGGAAATAAATGAAATGTCAGAAGTCAGTGACAAGAATTTATTTCAGTGCACTCTTGCGTTGGAGTACCCTCACTACCTCACCGGAACTTGTATTATTTGAACACTGATATAAAACATAACTTGGCGAACAAACTAAGATATTTCGAGAAATATAGTCTGTTGTCTTTAAATCTTGCATGAATCCTTAAGTTTCATAAGTTCTATACTGTGCAAATCCAACCATGGAATTTGGTTGAATGTCATTGAAACCCATCACTCAGTAGGGGGATGTAAGCATATCTTTTGTGTATGATGTTTATCTGACCGCAACACATCTCTAGATGAAATGAGCTGTTATCTGTCATTGCTTAGTTACTGATTAGTTTTGTGTGTATATGTGTTAAATTACTTAACCAGAATCAATGTGTCTCTTTATTATAAACTATTATCTGAATTTATAATTGGATTTCAACTGTACGATTGTTTGTTAAAATCAGTAAGTTTTGCCAAACAATACATAATTAACATTCTGTTGATGGCGTAATTGCATACTGTTTGTGTCTCTTTATTATAAACTATTACCTGAATCTATAATTGGACTTCAACTGTACGATTGTTTGTTAAAATCAGTAAGTTTTGCCAAACAATACATAATTAACATTCTGTTGATGACGTAATTGCATAATGTTTGTGTCTCTTTATTATAAACTATTACCTGAATCTATAATTGGATTTCAACTGTACGATTGTTTGTTAAAATCAGTAAGTTTTGCCAAACAATACATAATTAACATTCTGTTGATGGCGTAATTGCATACTGTTTGTGTCTCTTTATTATAAACTATTACCTGAATTTATAATTGGATTTCAACTGTACGATTGTTTGTTAAAACCAGTAAGTTTTGCCAAACAATACATAATTAACATTCTGTTGATGGCGTAATTGCATACTGTTTGTGTCTCTTTATTATAAACTATTACCTGAATTTATAATTGGATTTCAACTGTACGATTGTTTGTCAAAACCAGTAAGTTTTGCCAAACAATACATAATTAACATTCTGTTGATGGCGTAATTGCATACTGTTTGTGTCTCTTTATTATAAAACTATTACCTGAATTTATAATTGGATTTCAACTGTACGATTGTTTGTTAAAATCAGTAAGTTTTGCCAAACAATACATAATTAACATTCTGTTGATGGCGTAATTGCATTACTGTTTGTGTCTCTTTATTATAAACTATTACCTGAATTTATAATTGGATTTCAACTGTACGATTGTTTGTTAAAATCAGTAAGTTTTGCCAAACAATACATAATTAACATTCTGTTGATGGCGTAATTGCATACTGTTTGTGTCTCTTTATCTATATATATAAAAAATGAAACTGTTCGTGTGTAACAGCATCACTCACAAACGGCTGGACGGATTCGCCTAATTTTTTTTTTTAATTTGTTCGTCTTGATCTGTAGAAGGTTATATGATACTTTTTATCCCTTTCCCGATTCAGGATTCCGCCCCACTGGTTACAGAAATACCCGTAAGAAATGCATTGCAGCAAACATATGTTATTAAGTGAAAGAGTCTTTTCAAATTTTTAATCAGCTGTTCTTTGTAAACATATATAATGCGACAAAAAATATATTTATATATAAATTTCTTTTACACTTATAGTTTTAAAGCATAGAGTAAGCTTAAGAGAAACGACAAATTTTGTTTAAACTGTTTCTGCAATCATAATATATAAAAATGAATGTTTGTGTGTTTGTCCTTTATAGACTCAGAAAACTATTAGACCGATCACTATGAAAATTTGTATTTTTCTATGTAGAAGGTTTATACGCAATGCCCATTGATGTAACTAACCACCAGGCTGTACTGCAAGATATAAAAGTTATCAAAGCGCCTGCACATTATAAACTGCAATTACAACACAGTAGTTACGTATATTAAAATATCCAAACACTATTTGAAGGCAAAGAAATATACGGGCAAAGCTTAAGAGACGCGTGCGAAGCCGCGGGAAACAGCTAGTTATAAACTATTACCTGAATTTATAATTGGATTTCAACTGTACGATTGTTTGTTAAAATCAGTAAGTTTTTGCCAAACAATACATAATTAACATTCTGTTGATGGCGTAATTGCATACTGTTTGTGTCTCTTTATAATAAACTATTACCTGAATCTATAATTGGACTTCAACTGTACGATTGTTTGTTAAAATCAGTAAGTTTTGCCAAACAATACATAATTAACATTCTGTTGATGGCGTAATTGCATACTGTTTGTGTCTCTTTATTATAAACTATTACCTGAATCTATAATTGGATTTTCAACTGTACGATTGTTTGTTAAAATCAGTAAGTTTTGCCAAACAATACATAATTAACAGAATGTTGATGGCGTAATTGCATACTGTTTGTGTCTCTTTATTATAAACTATTACCTGAATATTTATAATTGGATTTCAACTGTACGATTGTTTGTTAAAACCAGTAAGTTTTGCCAGACAATACATAATTAACATTCTGTTGATGACGTAATTGCATACTGTTTGTTACTATTTCCAGTTAATAACAGGATTTTTACTAAATTAATTGGTTGAGAGACTGGGATAATTTCGATTCTGTCTATCTGTCTGTCCGCACAGTATTTGAGAAGGAGGTGATTTATAGACTTGATATGTTGCACGGAGCTTTATTTATATATAATCAACATCGAATCTAGGATTTGTCTGAACGTTAGCAAATAGTTTTACATTGGTCTTATGGGTAACCAAGATGACAACGAGAATAGCAGTATTTGTAAAAAAAAAAAACTGAGTACAGTCACATGACTTGTAGTATGAGTACAGTACACCTGACACATGTAGCCTTTATAAAGTGACTGTTGGGACGCCACCTCAGCGAAGCCTTTTATGCGACACGTAGGAACCTACCTGGTATTGTTTAATGTTCTTTTCATTATTGTTGTTTTGAAATGTATTGTTCATTGTTTCAGTTTGTTGTTTACAGCTATTGTTAATGATGATATGTCTGTTTATTGAAATAACCAGTTTATGCTATTATTCCTTAATGAAAGTTATATCGAAGTACGGGGGGGGGAAGGGGGTTGTACACCACTAAGTAAATCTTAGCATTCATAGCTAGCAAGTATTTCTTATAACAGTCTTATATTATACTGAAGCTTGTCTAGGATGAGTTGCTGACTGACTTTAAAATTAGACGACCTTTAAAGAATAGTCCTACACCTATGAACACTTTCTGTAAGGTTAATACAAGATATTTACAAGAATTTCTCAGCCTAATGACTACTATACGAGTATTATCAGGCAAAATTAATACTTACGGACATAGCTCGAGGAATTTGCCTCCATAGCTGAGACAGACCAATGTGTCTATAGGATACCACAATTATTGTACCGGAAGTGGGTGTTTAACTCAACCATTTATAAAACATCGTAGGCGTTCAGTTATGATCGTGTTATTGTAATATACTGTATCCTGGTACATAGCATTATTGATAGTATTCATGTTAAAAATATATGGTACTTGATCTTATGAACAGACTTGGTGATACTTTCTTTCGGCAAGATTATTTTGTATCATTCACTTTTGTTTTTTACTGCAGTTTATACTGCATAAATCCATTTCGCTTAATTTCACAAATTTTAATGCAAGGTCTACACTACTTGATTCTATGTATAAACTAAGTGTATTAGGTACAATTATATTTGTTAAGTGGTCATAATCGTCTAAATAAATAATTTGACCAATTTAACAACTACATATGATAAAACAAACGAAAAATTAACCATAAAAGTTTCATCAAAGATCTTAAGCAAAAGCAATTAAGAAACAAAAAATATGAAATGAATGTAACTGCATGCAAGTTAACAAAATAAGTGAAAAAATAACAAAGCACACAAAATATTATAATTCAACCCGCAGTTGACATACTTGAGGCTAATAATTGAAAGAGGCATGATCTATAGAAAGTATCAAATAAATATAAACATTCAATAAATTACAATATCATGAGTATACTAACAAAAAATAATAGCTATTGATAATAATGTAACAATAACAATTAATATAACCGTATAACCGACACAGAACATAAAAATCTACTAAAGCTTTGACATTTCCAAGTATCAAAAAACAAAGATATAAAAAAATGGAGATGATTATTGAAATTAACCATATAGACAGGATGGGCAAAGTTAAGGGTAGTGACCGCTTTTAGCGAGAAAGCCCTTGATGAGGGGGCATTAGGACTATAGTTGTCCATTAAACTCCATGTAACCTTATTCAAACTCTTGGAGTGATCTTGCATGACGATTCACAATTCAGAACGATTCAGAACTAATTGGCAACTTACTCCCGGTGCCCCCACAGCTTTATCTTGCACGCCACTTGTTCTCTTGACTCAGGAGCTGTGCACCACCGACCGTAGGTACGTGTAACGTCTTAGAAAGTACGAAAGTATGTCGCGATACTTTCGGAATGCAGCAAACTTCTTCCCTAGGAAGCCGTGTGCAGGATGCAGACCATGACTGTGCAGAAGCTGCTGTGCACTCAGGAGCCACTCGCTGTACCTCAGCAAGAGACACTTCACTGATTAAGCTATTGGACAGACTTCAACTTGCCCAAAACTACTGAATTAAATTCATTTTCAATCGTGGAGGTAATGAAAACTTTTCTTCTTATTTCCTTCAACTGTCTCTTCTGAAGCTTATACAGCTTCGTGAGTACCATGTCCTCACTCTTTTACACTCAATCATCTCTTATTTGCCAGTCCAACAATTTTAGTTTCATATCTGAAACTTACCAGTGAACGACTCTCACTTCGAGGAGCTTCTCTACTCGCTGTTCCTGTCCACCGTTCATTAGTTTTTAATAGATCGTGCTCGCTTTGGGGCGATCGTCGCTGTCTGGTTGCGGGCTGTGTAGGGATGGTTGTTGTTTGTGCCTTTGCGGTGTGGGCAGTCGGTGTGAGTGATCGAATGATCGATGATCTGCATTATTACAACTTGATGTAATTTACAATTTGTTTACTTAATCCGAATATATTTAAGTTGTTATTGTAATGCGTTTCGTTTTAATGTAATTTTTAGCATAGATAGGTTAGTTTAAAATGTCCTTTTACATTTGTTTCGTATAATTGAGATCCATATATTGCTGCAACGAGATGTTATTTTTTGTATTTTTCATAATATGTTCAGGTTGAGTGGAAGAGAGGGCTAAACAGCTCTAACTTCGCCTCGAAAAATAAAAACATATTTTATGTAATTTCACTGATAGCAGTCTGCAATGAGTAAGACGCGTTAGGACATAGATCCCAATTTCCTAGAGTCACCTTAAAAATAGCCGGGTGAAAAGAAGATTTTTTCATATCAACAATACACAATAGTATCGCTTGTGTAGTATTAAACTACCAATTTATAATTAATTTTAAGTACAAATCTACCAACATATGACTGACTTGTACTTGTAAATTAATATTAAGGATCCAACAGTTCCTCCAAATCGCGTGTCATTATCTGTCCGTCCGTCTGTCTGTACAAACTATTGACCGAACTGTTCTAGAGACTTGAAACATGATACATAGGTTCCTCTCTGGCCAAGGAAGAACTATGTTGATCTTGATCAGAAGGTCAAAGTACAGGACTGTGCTCTTCCTTGTAATAACTCCTTTATTGCGTTATGTCGAATTCTTCCATACTTCATTTTACTTGTTTATTTTTTAATTAGAGTCAGTACAAGGGTAAAGATAAGTTTCTTATAAGTTTTGAATATACGCTTGATAAATGAAAAGGTATCTTCTAAAGAGGTGTAGACATATCTTTTAAAACTGTAGGGCTGGAGTAAGGTGGCCGATAAGCCCATGGCTCCGTGTAAGTTTGTACACTTCAGTAAAGGGAAGCCTCTGTTTGGTCGGTCACAGGTGATTGTAGGCTATCGTCTACTTTACACAGGAGAACCTTCAAGTGCAAACGTTCCTGTTGTTCAGTCGGTGTGTACTTAAACGGTTTTAAGAGCCTTTGGTTTCAGTCTGAAAGTAGTGTTTGTATCTTGGGCTAATACAATTATAAGATGTAAGACATAACAATTAGCAAAGCATCTGTCACAAAACTCGGAGTCTGTTTATTGTTCTATCTGTGTTCCTGTGTATTGCGCAATATATAACCACGACCTGATTGAGCTTCGTTCTTTATTTTGAAAAACACGCATTTCAAGATAAATATAAAACATGATTTATTTGTATTCCGCTGCATGCAAAGGACTCATTTTATGGCAAACGACATCTCTTGAAAAGTAAATGAAAACTCCGAAAGTTCTTGCAAAATGCGGATTTTTTAAATTTATTTGCTAAAATTACCTTCCTTATGTCTGCCATTTCTTGAGATGCATCCTCATGCCGTTTCTTAATATGGCTCAAATTACTATGTAAACGTCTACAATCCCTCGTGGAATAATCGAACAAAATTATCCTATCCTGAAAGACGACATCGTGATGATTTGTAGCTAAAAATTATTAATTGAGTAGAACAAAGATTGACCAAACTAAATTGCACCACCATCCATTGGTAAGCTTCTAGATGGGGATAGTCACCTGCGCATTGTTATATGCGCACACCCAGACTGATTCATGGAGACTACCGGTGATTCAGTAAGCTATGAGAGTGACTCAGTGAGTTATCCCGGTCACTGGTTGTCATATAATACGTTATATAGCTGCCAATTTTCTGACTTCACTTTGGTATTATTATATGACATTTATAATTAGATCATAATCATAATACTGACTAGCAGTTACCCGCGGCTTCCGAGTGAATTTTGTTTCCTACGCTGTCCATAAGGCATTGTTCATTTTATTTTTGTTAATATGGTTTTAATGGTTTTGGGTTACATTACGGACTGATAGAGACCATTGTATGTTAAGAAAACAAATATCTGTAAATGTAAAATATATAAATATTTTGCGTATTCAGAATTATTCTCAAGCTATTCAAATTTGAAAAACGTCCCCACAAACAAACAAACAATACGGAGTATTTGAGAAACTTCTAAACATTTCTAAACTTCTTACTATGTACTAATTAATTTGATTATAAGTATTACACATTATAGCTGTTCTGATTATTATTGAAGAGGATTGTAATTTTAAATACGCTATTTATTTGACCAAGCGTGAATGCCTACAGTGAACCACACAAACTGGATATCAAACCAACAAAATGGATTCAAATCAACTTATGTGCGAGGATCTGAAAACTTATCTCCTTGTAATTACGAAAGCGGTTTCAACATGGAAGAACGTCGCACTATGTAAAAATTCCAAATTACAAATTGGCTTACCGCGTTTTGTCAAACGCCATCCAAAGGAGGAGGCGTTAGCATTTTCATAACAAAACTTCTTGTTTACCCCCTTTCCGATCCAAGAATAATCAGAAAAGATTTGAAGGCAGTCGGGATCAAACTTCAAACGCATCAATCAAAATTAGTTGTGATCGGAATTTATAGGTCTCTAGTGAGGACAAATGTAGACACTTTTTTTCTAAACATCGAAAAATTATTGGACAATGCCTGACATACCAACGTCAGGAATTTGTCGCGTGATGGGGATTTAAAACATTGGACGCGTTGGACAACATCACCATTCCACAATCGATTAGACGATTTCTGTAGGTCAATTGATCTGGAGTTGCTCGTCAGAAATCCGACTAGATTGATGGCTACAAAACAATCTGCTATCGACATATTTCTTCACCAACCCTAAGATGGATTTTCTTTAGATGGACTCTAAAGAAAGATGGGATTTTTCTAAATTCATTTCAACGTTTAGAGCTGCAGTTTAGATTGTTTAACGACACTCCTAAACATATGCTACCCTACTAAAAATTATTAATCGTGTGCGAAAAAACTTCCAAAAATAACTGGATCCAGCGGGTATGCTTAGTTACTAGAGAAAAACTAAAATTTTTCTACGAAATTTACAAAACCACTTCTAACGAACAATTTAAAACTTTTTTCAAAAATTACAAAAAAAAAACAGGAAAGTGATCCAAGCTGCAAAAGCATATTATGTCTCAAATCTATCTCTCTTCCAAAAATGTTTTCAAAAACAACTTGGGGCATATTAATATAAAACTCATAAATCAGTTCAAAATTAAAATTGGGTCTAGGCTTGTGGACGATGAGACGGAGATTGCGGATCAGTTTAATAACTTTTTTTGCATCGTTGCTGATTTTGGGCGGAGGTCCTCCCCATCGGCTCCCAACTGAACCTCAAAGTACGCCCCTAGCAAAGACAGAGCCCTACATCGTCAATGGTGTAGGGCGCCCGTCGTTGAGGATGAGCTTCACCGCATTATTCAGCAGCTCCCAGCCAAAAAATCAAAATTCCTCAATATTATGTCTCCACGGCTCATAAAAAAATGCTGCATAGCATTTAGTGAGACCTTAACCCCAATTAGTAAATTATTCATTCCAAAAAGGAGTGTTTCCCTCTCTCCTGGAAAATTGCTAAGTTATTCCTATTTTTTAAGAAAGACGACCAGCTTTCAATTACTAAACTATCGGCCCTGGCCTGTCTCATTTTGCAGTGATTAAGCAAATTTTTGAAAAGCTATTCTACTAGAATGCTTCACTTTTTGGACAACCAATAAAATCATCTCTCAAACGTGAACAATTTGGTTTCAGAAAGGGCAAATCGACAAACTGATACGCAGTTGGATCTTGTCAATATGATTGTAGAGGGAACTTGGAATGTCGAAACCACACAATGAGTGTGGTTTTTAGACATGTCCAAAGCATTCGACAGCGTAGATCACGGTACACTGCTCTGACAAACTTTAGTCCCACGGCATTCGAGGCGTGCTCTTAATGGCTTATCTCGTTTTTTTTTTCCCCTAAGTCAGAGATCCCAATGTTGTCCAAATATCAAATAAATCATCCAAAACCATAGCCTGAAATATGGAGTCCCTCAAGGCGTCTATCTCAGTCTGTGCTTTCCTGCTTTTACGTAAACGATATAAAATCATCGCTTATGGCATGGAAATATTGGTGCAGTTTGCCGATGATACGACTCTTTTTTTCAAAATGAGCAATGCCAAGCGAAGTTTTGGAACAACAGGCTTTTGTTGACTTCAACAACTGTGTCCCAATACTTCACAGCCTCAATCTAACATACAAACTCTTAAAAAACAACGTTTTGAATTTTGCCTTGCGCATGCAGGCAAGCAGTGTGAGCCGGCCATTTTGTTAGATGGACTCCACCATGGCAAGAAGTCTTGCTCTTTAAAATTCCTGAGGAATGCACCTCGATCGAGGTGACTTGAGTATGAGCACATTGACCATTGTTTGCGCAAAAAAATCTGCTCAGGCATTTTGTTTTGAGGTTTTAGCAAATACTGTCCGAGTCAGGTAATGATTCGGCATATTACGGCTTGATGTTACCCCCTTCCTTGCCTCCGGATGTGGTCCTTTGGGAGCTTGCGCAAACACTCAGTTTCAAAGAGCATTTCAGACTCCAAAAAAAAGCAATTAGAGTAATCGCCAAAATCAAATTTAAGAGGTCGTGGCAAGGAAGCTTTCATGGGAAATTGCAGCTGTTGACTCTGCCGTTGCCTTCTACTTTTGGAAACAACTTTGTTTTGTCATGAGTAATGTGTGCCTTATCAGAGGCCGAAAGACACATACACATGTATGAGACGCGTGGCAGAGCAAACTACCGACTGGGAGACACAAGACGGTAGTTTATTGAACGCTACCCTCGCAAGCGGGTGTGCAGTCCTCATTCAGACTGCCCAATTCAATTAAACATGCCAACGCTAAGGCGTTAAAGACTCGCCTCAAACGCTTTCTTGGTGTCTTCAGGCAGATCTATAATTGCGGGTGAGTTTTTGGGAATTTGATTGGGAGACGCCAATTGAAGACTGACTTTGCTGTGCTAAGTGGGTGGCTGCATTGGCGACAGATGAAAGAGGCGTGATTGTACATTGTTAAGTATGAATGTGTATTGTGTGTATGAATGCCTGGAATTTAGAAACCCGTCGTTATTGACGCTTTGTTCATACAATGTATTTACAATGTCGCTGCAATAAAAAAGATTTTGATTATAGTGATTACTTAACTCAAATGTTTGTTTATATTTCATCAAATTGTTGTTTTACATCATCACAATTAATAGTGATAGACAAACTTACTTCATATTTGAATTAAATACTAATTAGCAACGGGATTATTAACCACAAAAGGAGTGTATGAATCTATATCTTGTTCGTAATTTGTTATAATTATTCCTCTAAAAAATGTACCCTCATCGTTTTAGCGCCTGTTAAAACGAAAATATTTGTACAATAAAAGATGAAAACTTCAAAACTACTACCACAAAGGAGCATTACACATTCTATTCCTTACGTAACAGAAACACCTGTAATTCGAGAGCTTCCTAATTCAAGAATTAAGATTATATACAGTAAGATTATTTTCATTATGAACATTTTTGTTCACTTGAGTGTACGTTTCATTATCATTATTACAAGTTTTAATTGAGGACTCACGACAACCTATATTCCCGTTTACACGTACAGTAACAAGATGACACTACACTTTGATATAGTTTGTGTAAGTACTGTCGAATACTAGGCCCGGTTAGGGACGCTAGGGCTATTACGCCATCAGGTAATGGGAGGAAGCAGTTTTGGCCCGAATATTGTAAATTGGCGTATAATCACCTCTGGGCTTTGCTTATCAATATATAATAACCGACGGTCATACCATTACAAAGGCTAGATAGAGAGGTTCACAGGCTTCGTTCCATTAAAGTAAATGTTACTTAACCAATGACAAATTATTATACCACGATGTAAGTATACCGGAGCTATTTTAACTAAAGTTGCCGCAATAAACACGATGGACGCTAGGGGTATTAAGCCATCAGGTAATGGAGGAGAAGCTGGTGTTGGCACTGATATTCTAGAATGGCTTATTAATGTCACCTCTGGGCTCGGCTATATCAATATATAATAACCCACGGTTATAACCATTACAAGGCTGATAGAGAGGTTTCACAGCTTTCGTTCCCATTCAAGTAAATGTTACATTAACAAGGCAAATTATTATACACGATGTAAGTATACCGGAGCCTATTCTAAGTGGCCGCAATAACACGATGGACGCTAGGAGCTATTAAGCATCATCAGGTAATGGAGGAGCTGTGTTGGGCCAATATTGTAAATGCTTATATCACCTCTGGGCTCTGCTTTCTATACGATAATAACCACGGTCATAACCATTACAAGGGCTGATAGAGAGGTTTATACAGCTTCATTTCCTCATATGTTTATGTTGCATTAGAAAGCAACTTGTAATACAGGGTGTAAAATTAGTCCTGATACGCCTTTATATATTGCAAATGGAGTTGAGATGTATCGATGTAAAAATCATCACCATACCTATTGAATACTTTTATGAACTTTGTGAGGTATAATAATACCCCTCCCCTTTTCAAATCGGTGTCTGTAGTGCCGCTGAGGGGTCACATTAATTTTTTTAATTACAAACCTCTATTTTGTGTCAGGTAATAAGAAACGTAAATTCATAAGAAACACAATGGCTGAAACAAAAACAACTTACAACTGTGAGCCCTAGCAAAAGTTAGGGGCTAAATAAAGCCTTACTTAGTATGCAATCTAGAAAAAAGACACCTCTTACCCAAAAATATGTACATCAGAAACATTAGATGCTACGTAAAGAATTATGCTAGGGCCCCCCTCTAAAACGTAAATAATGATATCACGTAAGCATTGTGTGTGATATCAGCAAACATTGATATTGGCCCTTACGAATTATTATTTTTTGCGTTATTGTGCCTATAAATTTTGCTAGAAACGCATAGAGGTGTTTTATTTGAGTCATTTGTTTATGTATTGAATAGACTTTCAATATTAACATGTCTAGAGGTGGGGGCGGGGATGGGTTGGTATTTTGGGAAGGTTTTTTTTTCGTAGCGGTTGGTGGGGGGGGCCGGTGTGGGTGGTGGGGAAGTTGTTGGTTTTGGTTTGGGGTGTAATGATTTTGGTTTGTGGTGGTGGGTGTGGTGGGTTGGGGGGGTGTGGGTGGTGTGGTGCATAGTTTTTGTTGTGTTGTTGCTTGTTGTTTGTGATGGTGTTGTTGGGGGTTTGTTTGGGGTTGTAGAGTGTCTTTGTGTCGTGGTTGGTGGGTTTTTTGGGTCGCGGGGGGATTTGGGCTTGTGAGTTGTGGGTTTGGTCTGGTTGGGGGGTTGGTGTTTGTTGGGCTGTGGTGGGGGTGGTTGTTGTAGGTGGGGAAGGGGGGGAGAGGGGGGGGGGGGGGCGCAGGTTGGGTGGCGGGGGGTGGGTGGGGGCGGGGTGGGGGGTGGGGGTTTTTGTACGTGATGTTGTGTTGTTTTTTGTTCGTTGGGTGGTGGGTGGGGGGTGGGGGGTAGTTGGATTTATGGGGGTGGTGGGTGGTGTTGTTTTTAAGTGGCCGTTTGTTATTTATTTGGGTTAGGTTTTGTCGGTTTTGGGGGGTTGGTTGGGGGAATGGTTTTTTGGGGGAGGCGGTGTGTGTGGGTGTTTTTGAGGTGGGGTGTGGGTATTTTAGTTGGGGGTGGTTGGGGCGGGTAGAGGTGGTAGGTTTGTGGGTTTTTGCGGGGTGGGAGAAGTAGTGTGGGGGGGTGTGGGGGGGGGAGTGGGTGGAGGGAGGGGGGTGGGGGGTGGGGGGGGGTGGGGGAGGGGGGGGGGGTGGGTTGGAGGGGAGGCGGGGTGGGGGGTGGTTGGTGGGGGGGGGGGGGGGGGTGGGGGTTTTAATGGGGGGGGGGGTTGTGGGTGTGTGGGGGGGGGGGGGTGGCTGGTTTAGTGGGGGTGGGGGGAGGGGGTGGGGGGTGGGGTTGAGGGGTGGGGGGGGGGGGGGGGGGGGCGCGGGGTGGTGTGGGTGGGGGAGGGCGGGTGGAGGGGTTGGTTTATGGGGGTCTTTTTTGTTTTGTTTTTTTGTTTGCTTCTTTGGTTGGGGTTGTTTAGTGGTTGTGTTTGTCGTCTTTTTTTTTTTTGTTTTTTTTTTTAAATTTTTTTTTTTTTTTTTAAATATTTTTTCTTTTGATTTTCTTTCGTTACTTTTTCTTTGTTATATTTTGATTTTTTTTGTTTTTTTTGTTTGTTCTTTTTGTTTAATTTTTTTAAGTTTTTTTGATTCTTTTTTTGTTTTTTTTTTTTTTGTTTTTTTTTTTTCTTTATTTGCTTTTTAATTTTGTTTTTTATTTTTTTTTCAAGGGGTTTTCAATGGTCGGCGGTGTTTGGGGGGGGTTTGATTTTGTTTTTATTCGTGTTTTTATCTTTTTTTACTTGTTTATTTTATTATTTTTTTTGTTTTTTTTTTTTTTTTACTTTTTTTTTTTTTTTTTTTTTTTTTTTTTTATTTTCTTTTTTTTTTTATTTTTTGTTGTATTTTTTTTTTTCTTTTTTATTTTTTGTTTTTTTTTGTTTTTTTTTGGTTTTTATTTTTTTTATTGTTTTTATTTGTTTTGTACTTCTTTTTATTATTGTTTTTTTTTCTCTTTTTTTTTTAAATTAAATTTTGTCTTAATTTTTGTAAAGTCTTTTCTACCCTCCTTTGAAAAGGAGGTGCAATTTTATTACCCAAAAAAATCAACAAAGTATATATCTTAAGTATGGTGAAGGTTTATACATTGATATCTCAATCCGTTTGGAATATGTACATGCGTATGAGGACTTAATTTACACCCTTGTTTATGAAGTAAAAAATCCGCAAAACTATTTTACGTAATAGCCGTCCATATACGTATGGAACGATAGGAAGCTATTAAGCCATAAGTAATGGGAGAAGGAAGCAGTTTTTGGCACAATATTGTAAATGGATTAATAATTACCCCTGGGCTTCTGCTTATTCAAGTATATAATAATTACACGGTCATAACTATTACAACGTTGATAGAGAGGTTCACAGCTTCGTTCCACGCAAGTATGTTGCATTAACAAGTGCAAATTATTTATATATTAAGTAAGTATAACGGAGTTCTTATTTTACATAGAGGCCGTTAATTACACGATGGACGTTTAAAGGGGCAATAAGTATTGGTGAACAGCAGTTTTGGCCCAATATTGTAAATGGTTATAATCACCCCTGGGCTCTGCTTATCAATCATATAATAATACCGGTCATAACCATTACAACGCTGATAGAGAGTTCACAGCTCCGTTCCACGCAAGTTAATGTTGCATTAAACAAGGCAAATTATTACTATATTTAAGTAAGTAAGTATAACGGGAGTTTATTTTACATAGAGGCCGTAATAACACGTATGGACGTTAGGGCAATTTAAGTAAATGGAGAAGCCAGTTTTGGCCCAATATTGTAAATGGCTTATAATTCACCCTGGGCTTTGCTTATCAATATATAATAACCACGGTCATAACCATTACAAAGCTGATAGAGAGGTTCACAGCTTCGTTCCCACTCAAGTTAATGTTACATTAACAAGACAAATTATTATACACGATGTAAGTATACCGCGAGCTATTTAACTAAGTGGCCGCAATAACACGATGGACGCTAGGAGCTATTAGGCCATCAGGTAATGGAGAAGCAGTTTTGGCCCAATATTGTAAATGGTTTATAATCACCTCTGGGCTTTGCTTATCAATATATAATAACCACGGTCATAACCATTACAAAGCTGATAGAGAGGTTCACAGCTTCGTTCCCACTCAAGTTAATGTTACATTAACAAGACAAATTATTATACACGATGTAAGTATAACCGCGAGCTATTTAACTAAGTGGCCGCAATAACACGATGGACGCTAGGGGCTATTAAGCCATCAAGTAATGGAGGAGCAGTTTTGGGCCCAATATTGTAAATGGCTTATAATCACCTCTGGGCTCTGCTTATCAATATATAATAACCACGGTCATAACCATTACAAAGCTGATAGAGAGGTTCACAGCTTCGTTCCCACTCAAGTTAATGTTACATTAACAAGACAAATTATTATACACGATGTAAGTATAACGCGAGCTATTTAACTAAGTGGCCGCAATAACACGATGGACGCTAGGAGCTATTAAGCCATCAGGTAATGGAGGAGCAGTTTTGGCCCAATATTGTAAATGGCTTATAATCACCTCTGGGCTTTGCTTATCAATATATAATAACCACAGTCATAACCATTACAAAGCTGATAGAGAGGTTCACAGCTTCGTTCCACGCAAGTTAATGTTGCATTAACAAGGCAAATTATTATATATTAAGTAAGTATAACGGGAGTTATTTTACATAGAGGCCGTAATAACACGATGGACGCTAGGGGCTATTAAGCCATCAGGTAATGGAGAAGCAGTTTTGGCCCAATATTGTAAATGGCTTATAATCACCCCTGGGCTTTGCTTATCAATATATAATAACCACGGTCATAACCATTACAAAGCTGATAGAGAGGTTCACAGCTTCGTTCCACGCAAGTTAATGTTGCATTAACAAGGCAAATTATTATATATTAAGTAAGTATAACGGGAGTTATTTTACATAATAGGCCGTAATAACACGATGGACGTTAGGGGCTATTAAGCCATCAGGTAATGGAGAAGCAGTTTTGGCCCAATATTGTAAATGGCTTATAATCACCCCTGGGCTTTGCTTATCAATATATAATAACCACGGTCATAACCATTACAAAGCTGATAGAGAGGTTCACAGCTTCGTTCCACGCAAGTTAATGTTGCATTAACAAGGCAAATTATTATATATTAAGTAAGTATAACGGGAGTTATTTTACATAGAGGCCGTAATACCACGATGGCCATCAGGTAAAGAAAGAGCATTTTTGACTCAATAATTTAAATGGCGTGTTTTCTCCTCTGTGCTTTTCTTATCTAACTATTAAAAGATCTAATAGAGAGATTTGCAGTTTCGTTTCCTCACAAGTGAATTACAATTCAACACGAAAATCTAAATTACACCTGATGTAAGTAAGTATACTGCGAGTATTGTGGCATAGTGGCCATTAAGATACGAGGGACACAAGGGGGCTTTCAAGCCATCAGGTAATGGGGAGTAGTTCTGACCCAATATTGTTAGTGCCTTATAATCACCTCTGGGCTTTGTTTATCTATATATTATAACCACGGTCATAACCATTACAAAGTCTGGTAGAGAGGTTTGCAGCATCCATTCCTCACATGTTCATGGTTCATTAATACAATAAACTGTTGTTCCTGATGTAAGCATACTGCGAGCACACATTGTTCATAACATGTGTCATTAGCAATGCGTGAGGAGGTTTTATGCTATGAGGTAATGTGGGATCAGTGTTTCCTCAATATTTTGAATGGTTTATATTTATCTTTACGCTTTGTTTATTTATGCCTCATCTTACAAGGCCTAATAGAAAGGTTTAAAGTTACATTTCTATGGAAAAGTGATCGTTCATCCTGCAGGGATCACTTCTGGCTGGTTTATACCTTCCATTAGAACCTGCCACTGGGCACAGCAGGAGCCGGTGTGTTACTTAAATCTGGGCAACCTTATGAATGTCCAGGAGCGGCACATCACTAACCGCAAGAGTCGAGATTCTGGGGCAATTCGATAGGTCTACTCTACTGTGGGAGATGACTGTTGGAGTTGGAGGGGTTTGTTCCCTAAGTGTGAGAGGTTCTTGCTAGCCTCAACAAAGGTGTGTCACCCCCTGCTTTGACTGGAGAGGCTGGATCAGAGCTGGCCTCTCCTTCTTCCTTGGGGGGGGGGGGGGAGCAAGACATTGAGATTACTGCCCTCATTCTTCCTCATGGATCTCGATAGGAGGCGGCCCCTACCCCATAACCTTACCCATCCTGAATATCCTGTCACTTTGGAAGCAGCCTTAAGGTTATTCCTTATAGGACTAAGTGCAATTTATGAGCTTCTTGTCTTAAGAGAACAAAAAAAAGGTGAGCGTTACTAGACGAATTGTTCATCTGATATAAGTATAGTGTTAGAAATGTTGTATAATGGTCAAGGGGGTTCAAGGGACGCTAGTAAACTGTTGTGTATTAGTTTTGTTTTGGAGCCATTATTTTGAATGGGAGACAGTCCCTGAATGCTTTATATTTGGTTATCATTTGTACCCATATTACGGCCAAGTGTTACTATCAAGTATTGAGAGTGGTTTACAGTATATTTACCACACCAACAACGTATGAAAGGTATGGATGTAACATAGCTCTACTCGTATAGTTTAAAACTGTAATATTTGTGTGCAGTTAACATTGCTATGCGAAGCTTGTTATAGAGATATCAGGTAATGGAAGTACTTTTGTCCCAATATTCTAAACACGTGTTTCAATGAACGAGGGCCTCTAGGATAATTCAGGGAAAGTATTTCATATCAAAGTATTTATTAAAATAAAAACATTTTAAACATATTTATCTTCAGATTCTTTAGTTTTCTATATAGTTTCTTTGTTTATTTAGGCAAGTGTCATACTTTAAAACTAAACTTCTACGTCTTCAAAGAAATGTGACGTCTACTCTGATAACCAGGAATTCACGGAAATACTGTTTTTAATGAAAAGAGAGGCCGATCATCTTGTAAGTCTCATGTTCACGTCCTCATGGACCGCTGGCCTGCAGGAGAATCTTATCAAATAGAACAATGGGAATTCGATACAGTACAAGATCAATGATTATGATAAAAAGTGCAACGACAAGACAGAATACAAAAAGGTTACAGAGGGCTTCTTAGCCCTAAATCCGCCTGAGAAAATAAGACATACTTTGACTTTGTTTACAAATATATTAATCTATTCAATGATTTCACTTCTCAAAGAATACAATCCTTAACAGATGTACTACTTGACAAACGATACAGACTTTTTTACAAATTCAAAGTTCCCCACGATGTGAACTTGCGAAGATTCAGTTGCATAGAGCGCACCACTAATTGACTTCGTCTGGTCTCCAATTAACTCAAGCCTCCTCTTTCAACATGAGATCGATCGACAATTAATTAACGGAACTGTCTTCCATGGGACACTACGTCAATTAATAGTGGTGTTGAGTTCAGCTTCAGTCTGTGGGAAAACACAAACTGTGAATTAAATGATGAACTTTAAAAGAGATCCATTCTCGGTTTAGAGTTGAATCCCAATATACATTAAGTGAATGTGTGTAAAAATGTATCTTATGTGTCAGGTACAGTGGATTTAAATATATCTCTCGAACGTCTTTTATAAAAAAAAAAAATGTTAAAATGTTTACATTTTCATTTTAGGATCCAAAGAAACATAAAATACCGTGTAAAATAAATATGTCAAATGCGAATGTTCTTACTTAAAGCACAGCTCACATGTGTTGAAGTTACAACGTTGGCATGGTCATATATAGTTTACCAAGACCTCACTTTTTGCATCGTTATATGTTGCAAAATGTAAAACGTAACGTTTCGAGAATTGAAATCTATCCTCTTCTTCAGGCGAGAAGACAATTATTACATATATATGTACTTAGAAGCTGCAACGTGCGCCAGAGGACTTCCGATAGAAAGGAAAGAAAAAAGAGAAAGGAGAGGATGAACTGTGTCCAAAATCCTATTATCCTTTCAAACCTCCCATTGTCAATAATAAACATTTTAAAATATCTAACTTTTAACTAAAAGCTATATCAAAATTGAAAAGTCAAATTACACAGAACTTTACGTACTAAAAAGTATTTATAAAAAAAAAAAACCAGCCCAATATAAACATGGTAACTTGCATCGAATGCACTTGAGTTAATTTCATCATTATTATAATAGATGAATTTGTTATTTTATTATCTGTATGGTTTTATATATAAACTACTATTGTAATTAATATTGTTTAATTAAACATGGAAACTTAAAAACATTATAAAACTAACAGAGATTTAGGTATTCGTACGGAAAACTCGAGTAGTAAGGAAAAATATCGGTTCAAATAATTACAACGCTTCAATTAAATCACGTGTGAGTTGTAAATTTTGAAATTTACAACACATACAGACACATAACGTAGTAATGGTGGGAAGGGTTAATTCAATGTGAATGTTGAGTTATGCTCCAGTTTACCTGATGAGTTAAATTGTGAGCCTGATGAGACAATGATAATACCTCTTCACCTAGATTACACCATATTTTTAGTCTATATTTTTATGTGTCTCTGATGTCAAAACGATGCAAAGTTCATTTTGAGCTACTTCGTCGTCGTTTTTTTTTTTTTTTTTTTGGATCTATTCAGACAAACATGACTCCAGATTTCAGGAGTCAAGTCTGTGACAGCCTGAGATTCCAGACGCTGCACCAAGAGGAAGGTGAACTGGAGCTTGAGTGTACCCTTCCACAATAGCTATGTTATGTGAAGAAAACATCTGCATACAGACAGATTAAAATCAAGCATAGCAGGCACATACCTTCTACAGTTTTTCTTGACGTAAAATTTTCAGCAAGAGTTACGAAATATCTTGTATATCAGGTAAGAAAGTTAATAATAATTCGGCTCCTATTCTTATAATTTCCTTTAGTTTAAGGGCTTAGGATTTGAACGAATAGTCACAGATCTTCCAGTTTCACGTCCTGGGCAGATTAAGACATAATCATATTAATCATAGTCCTGGATTTTTGAAAAATTTAGTTGTGATTGCCACTGCAATTCTTATCATTTACATCATTTTTTTGAAAAGTATTGAATGCCGACATGGTAAGAGCCGCAGATGTACACTTGACAGTCGAGGTGTCAACGTTTTAACTTTAGTCCTCTACCCAAAAAATTGGAATGCTGTTATATTTAATTAATTCTATTTCGGCATAGAAAAACAAGAAGTAATATAAAACTGTTTCATTTAATATTTCAGAAAACAATCCTAGCGGCCTGAATGAAGAGTCTACATCTTTTTAGCAGTTCTTTGTAATAGCTTTGTTTACTATGAGGTGAATTTGATCTTTGAACTTCATTGTTAATTCAATTTCAGCAGTTCGGTAATGTAACCAGCCATAACAATTTGTCTGGATTAGCCATGAGTGGCCGTTCTGCGCCGTCATCGCGAACAAGCACGCGTCAACTCAATCGCATGTCGCGCTGACATGTTTTACTAGATCAAATCTCACAGCTCACGGTTGCAAACACATTTCAATCCTGTAAGTTTTTCCTTTGCTTAACTTTAGTAGAGGTTTTATATGAGGTTACTCACATTTTACTGTTTGGAATTGTTAGATATAAGGTGAAACAAAGTTTTAGAGTTACTAAATTTATTTATTTTTCTACGCCTCCACTGTAAGTACTAAGTAATATTACCTGAAAATGCATCTTAAATAATTGATATAGCTACAAATTTAACAGCTGACGTCTGTCTAGTAGCAATAAGACTTATTATTTTTAAGTCAATTTACAGTTTTTTTTAGAACGAAATAAAGGAGCTACTAAAAAATGTTGGCTCTTCCAAGACTGTTTTCTGTTCACGCTGCTTCATAACATTGTTTATATTCTAAAATGATTTAGCGTTACTACTCGAGACCCATATCAACCTTCAAATCGGTCAATAATAATCGGTTAATAATAGTGAACATATAGGCACAAATACATCAGGATACAAAAGTAGGTTATAATAAAATGCAGATCTAAAACCAAAACATGTAGTTGAGTTTACCAAAACAAATGGACGTGTTCAAGTCTTTTCTGTTCATTGTATTAGTGAAGGAACAATATTTTTTCCAGACATTTACTATTGTTAAGTTATGCAATATAATCAGAAACACTACGTTTCAAGATATTCAATCTGATCTCTCTTCAGGTAATGACTAAACTAATGACTACAATCTAAGTTGTGTGTTCTTTTATTCTTACGTTCAATGGAGCCTGTTTATAAAACAACAAAAATGTGATAAAGTGAGCTGAAAACATTTCAAACAGACAAAATACGTCGTTCATCACAATCCTATCCCATATGTAAATAATACATACTTTTAAAGATGAATTTTTCTACTTTAATTATAATGAAAATTCATATTTCTATTGTTACATGCTACATATTTCCAAATAATTGAACTTATTTTGGCATTTCTATTCTGTAAAGTTCTAAATCTCGTCAAATTCCTTAATATTTTAAAATATATCTACAGAATGAAAGACATTTTTCGTCTCAGTCACTCACTAATACAATTTTGTTTTCCTTCCGTCAACAACACATATTATATTCGTCGCAACTGACATAAAATTATTATTACTGACAACATTAATTTTTCAAAACGCATTTTAATTACAAACATATATGATTTTAAGATAAACTCTCGCCAGGATAGAAACAACAGAATGAGTACACAGTTCTGTATTCTCCTGTGCTTGTAATGAGACCAACCCTTGCCCGGCTGTGCGTGACAAGCCTCCCCCTCCCCCCCCCCCGACCACAGCCCCGCTCCGGGTGGGTTTGGCATAAAACGGAAAGTGTTAACAGACACGCAAGTCTACCGTGTGTTAGTAATTATTCCCAGACAGATAATACTGAGTACTAAAAAGTCTTACTTATTTTGCTTTTAGGTTTTATGGAAAACCAGATTAGGTTTGAAAATTACGCAAATGCAAGTATGCAAGTATAGCGGCTTTAGTTAATAGCGGGTGAAGATAAACAAAAATAATGGAATTACAGGTATTCCATACCTACGCTGATAGGGGTACTTCTACTCCTATTTCTTAACAAACCAACCTTTAAGCGTGCTTTTATTATTAACATATTTATAATTTTTGTATTCCATGTACTTCTAATTAATTTGTGTTCGTTTCATGCGTAAATCTCGTGTGCTGAATGAAAGCCTATAAGCGGATATTTTACTTTATGAAATACAACCTACACGAACAAACAGATTGTATCATAGATCGTGTGTATTAGTTGTGTATTTTATATATTTTAAGGCAAGTATTCTCTGTCACTTGTAGATTAGGAGTTGAGAGGCAATTTGCATTGTATAGGCGCCTAATTCAATTTTTTTGAAATCTATATTGAAAATTCTGCTAAGAAAGAAATGGGGCGTCAGTCGCACAAGTTTTGAATTATCAGATACTGTCATGAACGACTCCTGGAATCTGGAGTCATGTTCGTCTGATGAGATCCAAAACATTCAGTATCGAAGGTGAACTGGAGAAAAACTCGACCATTCCAACTATAGCTAGGTGATCCGTCAGTGTTACGCATAAAACCCAAACAATAACAGTTATGGTTATTAGTCGTATGATATTTCTACGTTCACCTCCTAAACTTACTTCTAAACTACATTGACTCCGCTATATTGAACGCTATCGTGGACTCTGCACTGTGAGTGATACACCACTAAAACACTTACTTTCGTTATGTAACAGATCTGTCACATTTTGTACATCTAAATTACGACGATTTTTGAGGTAACTAGATCTGAGGCAATGAAAAGTAAGGTGACATTTTTAGTGATGACAGTTAGATCTTGTGTTCAGATTTGTGGTGACGAGATTTCAGGCTAGGAAACTGAGGTGACAAAATCTGAGATCGATTTGAGATTAGATTTTGAGAAGATTTTAAGCTGCTATAAACAGATATGGTGACGACGAATTTTGAGCTGACAATTGTTGCAATATGTCATATTGTGTATGTAATCCATACATGTTTTTCTGCAAGTCATTGAGCTATACTATATTGTAGATCAGATTAAGGGAATGGTATCGAAGTACGAACCATAGGCTGAACAAGTATTCATGCACACAATAGGTTACTGCCAGTTCTTATAGAAGATCTACTGTGTACAATATTATTACGTTGAACGCCGTTATCATTGCGTGATGTCATGAAATATAATCGATACAAGAGCTGTTGGTAAGTGTTGTCGGTGCTGTGGGGTGACTGTCGGTGCTGTGGACACGTGTTGCACATCTCCTAACGTAGTGCGCGAGTCGTGTAGTGTGCAAGTGTCGGTCCACACTAACAACTAGGCACGTAATATCAGAATTTCTGCTACACGGAGCAGCGATATAGTTGGCCGAGACATTTGTATCGTAAGAACAAGTAACAGAGGAGATTTAAAAATCATACTCTCTCATAAAATGAAGCCAGTTTTAGGTGTCCGGAGAGAGTGAGAGTATTTTTACCTTTAAATTATCAAAGGGTTTCACTAACCCCGACTTCTGCAGTGCTGAAAGGGTAGTAAGCTTGTGCGGCTCCACACCTCCCCATTCATAGGGGTTAATTCAGCGTGCTGCCGTGAGAGCGCTCTACAGTCGGACATCATTAGTTGTAATGAGAGCCTACGCGTCCTCGGCTTCCGTGCGTCACCGAGGGTAGGTGGGGGGAGGGGTAGAAGGGCAGAGGTCATTAATGAGAGTATACTCACAAGAACTAGGACTGGGGTGGAAATACACGGGAAGCGGGCTGGCCAAATTTTTCTTTCTGCATTTATCAATGTGTGAATCAATAGAAATGTACGGACGTTTTGTTTAACAGTTGTGTAAACATATTTACAAAGAATATATGTAAACATTTTACAGATAAAATTAACTACAGAAGATTGTTCCAAAGTTACCACACTGTTATAAATAACGGAAAGGAAATCAAGGCCTGTAGGAATATTTATAACATCATGTTGAAGTGTATTTACAATGTCTATATATCAAAATTAACAAATAATTTCAATTTTTTAACGATAACTACTATCCTATATTATATTCAAAGTAAAAAAAAAACATTAAAAAACAAAACCCAATGTTATTTACATACATCATTGTTTGTTTTTCGTCTAAAAAAATAAAACCCGTTTAACAATTGGAGTTATAAAAGTTTTAATCAAATAAACATATTTTCAATCTCAAAATATAGATCATTATAACACAATTCAATTTGTCTGAATGCTGAGTTTAGTTCTAGTTCACCTTCCTTTTAGTGCAGCGTCTGGAATCTGACACTGTTACAGACTCTTGGAATCTGGTGTCGTGTTCGTCTAAAGAGATCCAAAAAGGTCGGCGACGAAGCAGCTCAAAACGAACTCTTTACATTGTTTTGAAATTAGACACGCCCACAACAAAAAATAAAAATATAGTGTAATCTAGGTGAAGAGGTATCTCTCATCAGGTACAAAATTGTTTTTGTAGTTTGGGTGTCTCTGGTGTTGAAATATTATAAAGAGTTCGTATTGAGCTTCTTCGTCGTCAACGTTTTTTGTATCTCTTCAAACGAACATAACTCCAGTTTCCAGGAGTCAACTCAGTGACAGCGTCAGATTTCAGACGCTGCACTAAGAGCAAGATGAACTGGAGCTTTCCAAATCTTTTTCTTGAAACCGAAATCACAATATATTGCTGATATTATTGTTGTTGATTTTATTGTTGGTATTTAACACATAAAATACCAACCATAAACATGATTTTAATTTACAATTTCTACGTATAGCCCTACATGTATTACGCGATGAACCACATTCCATCAATGAACCTAAAATACATCCGAGCTACTGAATTATAATTATAATTAGTGTACTAAAAGTTGCAATCTAGTCATTGGAACTAGTACAGTCTGATTTCAATTTTTAACAGGATTAAAGCTAAGAAATCAAGTTACGTATTAACATTATTTACCATTGAATGTACTGTATTTACCACTTTTTACAAGTGCGATATTTGTTAAGATGCTTTTCCTATCATAAGTGCCATGCTTTTCTTTAAATATTGATTTGTGTAAGTATTTTACATTTTAATTTGTTCAATTATTTTTATATAGTTCTATGTATTGTGTTTAATGATAAGCGTTCGTGTTTTTATTTCACTGTATTTAATTGGAAATTGGTATGATTTCTGAATCTGCAACGATCGGTTGGGTAATCCATTTAACCCTAATTGCAGAGGATGTTTGCCGATTAATTATTAATAACTACTGGTTCTGGACGAATGTTTAATAAGTTATTTCAATATGCTAAAACGGATAAAAAAATTAAACGTTAGTAAAGATTTGACATAACATAAATAGGTGAAATGGTACAGGGTTTACAACATTTGCCATCTTCGTATGTTCTACAAAATACACTGCGTTTGGAATCTATCTTGGAAGATCGGAATCTATCTTGGAAGATTTGGAATCTATCTTGGAAGATTGGAATCTATCTTGGAAGATTGGAATCTATCTTGGAAGATTGGAATCTATCTTGGAAGATTGGAATCTATCTTGGAAGATTGGAATCTATCTTGGAAGATTTGAATCTATCATGGAAGATAAGAATCTATATTGGTAGATTGGAATCTATCCTCTATTCTTCAAGTGGCAAATATATGAGGCTCTATTGTAAATGGGTTCAAAACATTTAAAAGAAATGTAACCTATCGCGATGTAACTCGCTAAAGCTAACAACAAAAGAAGTTGTACGTTAGAAAACTGAGGTTTGTGCCCCGGGGTGCTGAGTTGTTACTCTAATCACTGACTGTGTTGCTACCCAGCCACACACACACAAGAGACGGTGAGACACTTAAGCAAACAGCATGGCAATTCCCTTTGGAGACGTGACACGTCACCTGAAACAAAAAGGAAACGGAAAGGCGATAGTAATGATAATAATAATCTATTTATTACATTTTTTCTCACATTTATTCACTTTGCATTGGAACCGTCAGTTTGTTAACCTAAACAAACTGTCAAATTTACAGTCACACATACGTTCAGTCACATTTGCACTGATCTCAGATCAGCGGTTCATCATTAACTAATCAACGGAGTAAAACAATCACCAACATTAATTTGATTTGGGTTGTTGCAGTTCTCACACGTTCAGGGAGCTGGTTGATTAATTTGACACTAACTTGCTAGCGGTAGATGTTGAGACAACGTCAATTTGAACAGTTGAATTCTAAAGTTGTCCCTGCCTCTAGAGTCATATTGGTGAACTCCGTCACGTAGCAAGACGCACTTTGATCTGCATTACATGATCATCTCATACATATAGAGGCAAGCCAAAGTCAGCAATCCCAACTCGTCAAAAGTTTCCCCGCACGACTCTCTGTCCCTGCCATATTGGTGAATGCTGCGTCACGTATCACGACGCACCTTGATCTGCATTACATGATCACCAAATACATATAGAGGCAAGGCAAAGTCAGCAATCCCAACTCGTCAAAAGTTGTCCTGTACGACTTTCTGTCCCTGCTATATTGGTGAACGCTCCGTCACGTAGCAAGACGCACTTTGATCTGCATTACATGATCATCTCATACATATAGAGTTAGGCAAAGTCAGCAATCCCAACTCGTCAAAAGTTTCCCTGCACGACTTTCTGTCCCTGCTATATTGGTGAACGCTCCGTCACGTAGCAAGGCGCACCCTGATCTGCATTACTTGATCACCTCATACATATAGAGGCAAGGCAAAGTCAGTAATCCCAACTCGTCAAAAGTTTCCCTGCACGACTCTCTGTCCCTGCCATATTGGTGAACGCTCCGTCACGTAGCAAGGCGCACCCTTGATCTGCATTACTTGATCACCTCATACATATAGAGGCAAGGCAAAGTCAGTAATCCCAACTCGTCAAAAGTTTCCCTGCACGACTCTCTGTCCCTGCCATATTGGTGAACGCTGCGTCACGTAGCAATGCGCACCCTGATCTGCATTACACGATTACCTCATACATATAGAGGCAAGGCAAAGTCAGCAATCCCAACTCGTCAAAAGTTTCCCTGCACGACTCTCTGTCCCTACCATATTGGTGAATGCTCCGTCACGTAGCAAGGTGCACCCTGATCTGCATTACATGATAACCAAATACATATAGAGGCAAGGCAAAGTCAGCAATCCCAACTCGTCAAAAGTTGTCCTGTACGACTTTCTGTCCCTGCTATATTGGTGAACGCTCCGTCACGTAGCAAGACGCACTTTGATCTGCATTACATGATCATCTCATACATATAGAGGCAAGGCAAAGTCAGCAATCCCAACTCGTCAAAAGTTTCCCTGCACGCCTTTCTATCCCTGCTATATTGGTGAACGCTCCGTCACGTAGCAAGGCGCACCCTGATCTGCATTACACGATTACCTCATACATATAGAGGCAAGGCAAAGTCAGCAATCCCAACTCGTCAAAAGTTTCCCTGCACGACTCTCTGTCCCTACCATATTGGTGAATGCTCCGTCACGTAGCAAGGCGCACCCTGATCTGCATTACATGATCACCTCATACATATAGAGGTAAGGCAAAGTCAGCAATCCCAACTCGTCAAAAGTTTCCCTGCACGACTCTCTGTCCCTGCCATATTGGTGAACGCTCCGTCACGTAGCAAGGCGCACCCTGATCTGCATTACACGATTACCTCATACATATAGGGGCAAGGCTAAGTCAGCAATCCCAACTCTTCAAAAATTACCCTGCACGACTCACTGTTCCTGCCATATTGGTGAACGTTCATAGTGGTTTGGAGAGGATTAAATTGAGTATGCCTGGGAAATTTCCTAGGGAGAGTATTGCTTTTGTGTTTGCTTAACCCTAAGGTTTATTGAAACCTGAAGAAGGCCTAAGATACCAATCCTCGAAACTTAGTGTTTTTGTTCCATAACGATGGCAAATATCCGTGATTTTTTCATCGTTTACAACTTTGAACAGTATAACTAACATAGTCTTCTTATCAATTAAAACCCTTTAGGCGTACTAAAGACTAAGCAAGTAAATTTATCATATGTAATGATGACAGATTGAAATAATTTTGAAAGTTTTCAGTAATATTTGTTTTGGAGCAATTGTTGCTTAGTTATATTAATCGTTGGAACTCTTATTAATCAGCGCAGCCCTTCATCGCATATTATTATTATAGTTATTATTGTAAAGCCTGAAAGCCTTAAGTTTTTGTTGGGTTCACAAAGCACGTTTTTTTACCCAACTTAATTTGCCTGTAATTCGTATGTTATTTTAAACTGAAATATAAAGAATAGAAACTTTTCTAACAATATAATATATTGTTTTTTGAACATTCATATGTTTTTACTTTTGTCTTTGAAACCCAATTTATACGGGAAAAGGCCCAATTCTGTTATTGGTTACAAGACTCATGTGAGACTGCTCGCCACTTGGCCCACTTCCAACCGGATCAGCCCTGTCTTGTAAGTTCTGGAATGGAAATTTAAGGAACTAATTCCAATGCCTCGCTATAACATGTTTAAAGCCTGATGCCAATTTATGCATCAATGGTTTTCTTACATATTTATATACTCAATTATCATTACAAACATAACTTATATTGTAAATTTAGCATTTTTGGAGACAAAACTGTTTCTCCTGTCTTGTAAAGAAGTTTTTTATTCTTACCTCGGCAAAAAATATTAAAACTTCCCCTTTCACAGAATAAATTTACTTTAGAGCTGTTTTTGACGTCTCAAGCAGTGAACTTGCTAATTGGTTATAAATCAACTATATTCACAGCTACAACGTATTCATTAAAGTTCATTAAAACTGCTGTAAAACTGTATAATAAGTTGCCAATGTGCCTGGTAGAATTAATATGTGATAAGATGTTCTCCGACAGACTGTATTAATGGCTTAAACTGAATCCTATGTATTCTGTTGATGAATTTCTTGTATGTGAAATTGTTTTCTAATATAATAGGCCTATTTTCTAATTTTAATATATGTTAATTTGCTATCTGTTCTTTGTTACACTACTTGTTATTAATCTATAGCCTCTATTCTTGTTAATGTTCTTGTTAATTTGAATTGTTGCTCTGTGATGACTCAAAATTTTATATCTGTTATCTTATTGGTTATTGTTAATTGGTTTGTTATTTGTAATTTTGTTATTTGTTATGTGTAACTGTATGTCAGAAGGTTACCTAGAATATTACTTGAACAGTGAGGATCTACCAGGGGCTAATGCAAGTTAATTTTTTTTGTCTGCTCTCATTTTTGAATTTTTTATTAACTATATATATACTACTGCTGGTTGTAGTAGTTTTATAATTTCTTGACAAGACCTATTGTAATTTTTGTAATTGCTTAATGGTCAATAAATATCTATCTATCTATCTATCTACCCCTCCCAAACCACTTGTTTCCAATTTCCTCATATCGATAGCTTGTGTTTATGTTGTTAGCATTCTCGGCTACCATCTTGGATTCGCCTCTTTGGAACTAGCATAGACTAACTATTTTCCACAGAATCTACTTACCGTATTATTATACGTCATTTATTTCTACTGAACACGATCCCGTAGCGTATTTTGGTTCCGATCGTTCGTAGACTCAGGGATTTACACGTACTTTTGACAAATATAACGATGACAAATGTCAGAAACCCTCTCACTACGCGTTATTTTATTTTACCAGCTTAACTGTCTTTGATAATATTGTTTAAAATTGAAAATCAAATAATTTTCGGAATTTGGTTGTATAAACTTATGGAAATAAATTTATTCTTTATGACATTCGGTCAAGTTGATGTTTTATTATTTGTTCAATTTTAATATCTTAATAATATTATGACTTTACAATAAAGTGTTCACTATAAAACGTAGTACCGAATGAAGTATAGGAATTCTAAATTTACCTTTCCAAAAGACAATTCCAGCCTAGCCTAAAGTCATTGGCGGATTGAGTTATGAGAGTTCAATTATAACAGAGGGTCGTAGATGTCCAGTGTTGAATGCAAACACATGTTAACTTAATGTTAAGTCCAACAAATTGTGATTAATTTTGTTTACATGTTACAGGGATACGCTTGACACACTCGCGCGTGCAGTATTACGAAAATGTTAAGGGCGTGGCGCACCTTCTCACATCCTTGTAAATCTGTCCTTGCCGAAAATTTCTACTATGTTAAAAGTAAACTTCCCAGATTGATCAGAGGTGCTTCTGTTGAATACTCGATGAAATATAGAAAAAGGGAGAAAAAACATTCCTTGTATATTTCATTTATTATTAAATTTTAAAAAGATTGAACTTTTATAAATCATGTGATGTCTTTGATCATACTACTGTATACTTTAGAACAAATTCGACTCTTCTACAACAGCCATTCCGGATAATTTAATCTCGACAATAGCCTTAAAAGGAACGTTTGCTGACAGTGAGTCTGCGAGAATGAATGTATTGTACTAAGAGGGGATGGGTCGGTGTAAAAATAGTCCCTGTTAATACAAGTGGAGAGACTGTTGTAGGGAGCTCTCCAGTGTTCCGTGTAGTGCCCAGCCGGAGGGTCGTGTCTCCTTTTGTTTAGACAAAGGGATATAAGTGCACGATCCCGGTGGAGATTTCTTGAAAGAAAAGAGAAACGTCCACTGCGTTTTGCAGTGTTTGTGGTGGGAAAATGCGTTTCACGCCTTAATAAACCGTAGGTAAACATGTAACCCTTTACTACGTGGGTTATTAAAGAACAATTTTAGTCTGAAAAATGCTTTGAGTGATAGGTTTTACTTTGATCAGTCTTAAATATATCTCGTTTCTACTTTTAAGCGTTTCATATTCATTTCAGCTTTGAAAAACTCACGTCAGCCTGTAGAGTATTGCCGCCATGATCACAACAGAGAGTTAATACACTCTGCCAGGGTGTCCTGTATAGATAATGTGGGTTTGTTTGTTCTCTTGGGACATGAAACTGAGAAATTACACTTAGTTCTAAAAGTATCGTAGCACTGCTCCCGGAGTGACAGGATATTCTGGATTTGTAAGGTTAGGGGTAGGGGCCACCTCTTGTCGAGATCCATGAGGAAGGATTTTGGGCATTAATCTCAGTCATGTCTACGTACAAGAAGGGGAAGCCAGCTCTGTACCTGTCTCTCCAGCCAAAGCAGGCAGGGGGTGGCACTTCCTTATGTCTAGGCTAGCAACAACACTTAAACACTTAGTGTTAAGCAGCTTCACCAACTCCTGGAGTCATCTTCCACAGCAGACTACATCTCTCGATCTACCCTTGCACCTTCGACGTTTGCGGTTAGTGATGTGCCACTCATGGATATCCATAGAGTTACTCATATTTAAAGGATACATCGGTTTTTACTGTGTAGGTTAAAGTGGAACACAAAAACCGACCAGAAGTGGACCCTACCGGGGAAAATGTGGGTTAAACTTGTTATCAGTCAGTGAAAACCTATTTAGCTAAATTTTGATATTGTGTAACTATGAAGTAGAATCATCTATACGTGAATCATCTATACGAATCATCAAGCATTGTCCTGACTGAGGAGTCCGTTTGTATGTCGGTTTTTTATTTCTTATCAACTAACATTTCGTCGTTTATACTTATTTTAATTACCTACATTCACTGATAAGTATGTTTGCTATTGCGTCTCTTCTGTAACCTCATATTGCTTTTTCTTCTTTACCACTATGAGCGTTATCAGTATTTATAATTATTAAATGAATTATTTTTCTATATATATTTTTTTTACTAAACAACAATATTTTAACATCTTATTTCCCATAAGAAAATTATTTTTGAATTAATGGGACTCATTCTCTCACGCACAGGTGCTATGCACCTATGTGAGGAAACATTTCCACAACCATTAGAGCAGTCTATATATATATATATATATATATATATATATATATAATTTAATTTGTTTGCAGTTTTATGTTTTGGTGTTAATTACTGAAGTAATTTTTATATTATAAATGTAAAATTGTGCTCCTATGATTTCTAAAATTTTTGTACCATAATGGAAATAAAGATGTTTTTAGATTTGATTTGATTGATTATTACACAACATTACACAATTATTACATATTATGTCACAATATAATATATTATATAAGTTTAAATAAAACCCACGACCATGACTTGAATAAAAAAATTCATAATTTCCAACTTAAACAACATTTTGAATAAACCTAACCTGAAAGAGCGAACGAGATCACAACAACACACAGTACAACAACACACAGTACACAACAACACTCAGTACAACAACACACAGTACAACAACACACAGTACAACAACACACAGTACAACAACACACAGTACAACAACACACAGTACAAACACACAGTACAACAACACACAGTACAACAACACACAGTACAACAACACACAGTACAACAACATGCGCAACTACTGTGGTGTTGAAGTGATTCTTGAACAGTTATATTGAATAATGCAACGTCTAGTAGAAAATTAGTATCATTAATCAAGTTGCGATAAAAACAGAGCAACAGCTGCCGACACGGTTGCTATAGCAACGGATAAACAAGGATTACGAATGGGGCTGAGCCATGCGAAGTGGGGCGGCGTCACAGGCTTGTGAACAATGCTCGAGATAACATTTCAGATTTTATGACTATTCAGTGGTATTGTTAATGAAAATGTTGAAAGCCAACTTGAATTCCACTCCAAACGTGTCATAAAATAAGGTTTTATTTATTCCAACCAATCTGCAACATACTTGAAGAATAAAGCATACATATTTATTTTAGTACACCATTCTCCACCATGACGTAGACAGTGCTATAGAAAATTATGAGAAAATATATGCATAATTGATCATAATTGATGCTATTTATAATTTCAATATTATATTTTTATTTATTTATTCAATTATTTCCTAAATTAGTACCTGGTTAATACAGTAAGTAGCACTTCACTTATTGTAAAGCACAGTAGCATTTCACTTATTGTAAAGCACACAGTAGCACTTCAAGATCTGTATAATACAGATACACACCTGTTGACACATGCATTTTACATTTTACCGGTTATTTGAAACCCTTTTAATCACTATTTTCATTACAATTTTTAACTTTACTGAGTGTAATAACTTAATTTTATAATAAATCATTTTATACGTGAGATAGACAACATAAGCATTTAACTTCATTTTTTTCAAAGTACGGAACATAGGAAATTAATTTGCTCAGAACGCTTTGATTAGTTCAAAACAGTTAACATAATAAATTATATCGTTTTAGTAAAGAAAATATGTAGAATAGCATGGATTTACAGTTGTTTCTATGAAACATCCATGATATGTAACATAAAGTTTTGAGTTGGCATAAACAAGTAAACCATTTCAAGAGGTAGAAAAGTACTCCATGAGGTTCCACAAGGACCTGTCTTAGAACTTCCACTCTTTAATCTTTGCATGAATCAAATTTTGGTTAATATAAACTTTAATTTAATACTTCTCTTTTAAAATATCATTTGGAATAAGAATTAGTTCAGACCATCAGTTTGAGAATATGATTTCTATTACAACTATTAAATCCATTATTTCGGATAATGTTGATAAATTAAGGCCTAAAAGTAGTGATTCTGTGATCACTATTGTTTTTCTTGGTTTGATGAAATTACAAACTTTTTAAGCGTATTTTAAAACTGATTAAAAAGAATAAAATAATTTATTATATCTATGCAGTTTAATAATCTCAATTTAATTGTACTAAAAATAATTTTGTATAACAATAGAGGTGAAAATACTTGTAAACTTCAAAACTCAAAGTGGGTTCAGAGATGTGGATACTTTTATGACGCACGAATAAACACCAACGGTGCTCCACATATTTAATGTTTGAATTAGGAATGCTTCACTTTGCTACATTCCTTAAAGTCTTACTTGTTTTCCCTCAGAACACTGACATTGCCTTAATCAGCCAATTACTGATGAAACCTAAAATAACTAATGACGATTTAATTCTGCGCTAACCACAGTGCTGAATCATGTCATCAGATCTTCTTGACACCATTTTTGTACTTCTAGATTTTTTGTACTTAGATAAATCTAATGCAATCTTTTAGCTCACTATCCCTTGAAAGAGATAAAGCGTAATTTAAGCCACATTCGTAGCGTATAAGGAATACTCCGCAGACATTTCGTTCTGCACTGATTTATTATACTGATTAGAATATTCAGCTCGTTTGAATTGTACGGAATTCCGTTAGCTTTTTCATATTGCATTTGTATCATACTCGATTTTTTTTTAGTTTACTTTACAGCGATCGTTTGAATCAATACCACGTCTAATAAGTTTCTTCCCTGAATGTAGCTCCAAAACACACATGCAGGTATATACTCGAATAAATTGTTTTTATTACCAAATTTTTAATTTTTTTACGTGAAATTGTTCTGTATTTATGAACGTATCGTAGCTGTGTGTTTGCGTACGGTGGGAAGGGTTGATTCAACGTGAATGTTGATTTTAGCTCCTGTTCACCTTGGTGCAGCGTCTGGAATCTGACTTTACTCCTGGAATCTGCAGAGATCCAAAGAAGATCGGTATTAAAGAAGCTCACGTCGAACTTTTCCATCTGTTTGACATCAGATACACCTATACTATTAAATATAGTGTAATCCAGGTGAAGAGGTATTTATATTGTCTCATCAGGTGCACAACCGAGTGCACTACTATGTTGAATGACACGATCCCAAAGCACGGTGGAGCAACCGAGTCTTCTACACACAACGTTGATACAATGTACATATTTACATAAATTTTGTGGCAAAAGAATTCGTTTGGATTTCTTCAGGCAAACATGACTACAGATTCCAGGAATCAAGTCTGCGAGAGCGTCAGATTTCAGACACCCCACTAAGAGGAAGGCGAACTGGAGCTAAACTCAACAATCACATTTATGAGTGTGTTGTATTGTTTAATGCATGTCATATTGTAGTTAATTAAACAGACCCGCTCGTATCCAATTATATGCAGTAATACTATGCTCTCCGGTTTCCACTGGGAATATTTGATTAATTACTAATTACTCGGTCTCTAAACTCGGCAAACAATCAATGGTTTTGATTAATTACTAATTATGTCAACAGGAAGTGAGCATTCATTGAATATTGATTTTGCTTGTTATGCCAAACATTGCAATCAGATGTTAGTGAAACCTCATTCAGTCGATCAATCAGTTATTAATATCAACTCAATAGTACATTATAAAATGTACCTTTGCTAGTTTATTAATAAAAATCAACCTTTTCGACACAACTGTTTTTCAACACTACATGAGCGTCGGAGAAATTATGACTAAATACTCTTGATAATGGATTATTTTGGTAAAGTATTGCTATTTATTTCTCTATGTTTTGGTGTTCATAACTCATTGGGTATGTTCCTGCGACTCTAGGGAAACTATTGTCCAAGTTGCATACAAGTTACAAAAGACTTTGTCTGTCAAGATCTCTAAGACTAAAATAAAACAGAATCCCAACAAAATAGTAATCATTTCAGCTGTTAGATAGAAATCATACCAAGAGATTTTAATGAAAGCAAAGATGAAATTATTATGGTCAAAATTGTAAGTCTTTCGCTTGGGATCTTGAATGTTCTATTTTCCAACGGTGTTAAATTAAATTAAAATTAAACCATACTCTTGTAGAAATAAACATTTATATGGATTATTTAATGTACCCATTAGATCAGGAATTGTGGTAATTTGAAATTTTTGTACACTGACGAATCGGTTTAACAGTTTTTGTTGTTTCTGGTTGGCTTGAAGAGTATTTTTATGAAAGTAGGACTGGATTTGGAATACAGTATGTAAAATGTTAGTCGCTGCACACCCCAAAACTGAGCCGCAATTTACAAAAGTTTTTTATCACCAATTTCCTGGGGTTTTGGATTATTGCAAATTATGGAATTTTTTTTCTTTTAGGCTAAAATGCTGAGAAATTGCACCTAATCTAAAATGACCCTTGCGCTTTTTTAAGAGCAACAGGATATTGTGCATGAGTAAGGTTGGGGTGGGGGTAGGGGTCGCCACCTGTCTACATCCACGAGGGAGGATTTTGGGCATTAATCTCGGTCATGCCTTCTTAGAAGAAGGGAAGACTGTATAAGCCAATCCAGTCAAAGCGGGTAAGGGTGACACAACGTTATTTCTAGGCTAGTAACAACCTTTAACACCTAGGAAGCCCCACCAACTCCAACAGTCATTTCCCGCAGTAGACTAGACCTATCTTTTTACCCTTGCAACCCAATATCTAGACATTTACTGTCCGTGATGTAGCGTTTTCGGACAGCCATTGGATTACCCAGAGTTAAGTGACACATGGGTTACCCAGTGTAAATCTAACTGGAATTTATATACCAGCCAGAAATGAACCCTGTTGTTTAAATTTTGAAAGTCCTAAAACATTGAATTACAAAACTTTAATGATTGAGTGTTTGGTATTTAAAACCCATACTGTTGTAGACCTATAAACTCTTAACTAGTACACCAAATATCGTAATCAATGTTATTCAATCCAGATGGATGGTTACAATTACTTCCAATCAATCACATAGTATTAACGAATTGGCTTTTTCTAAAAGCAAAATTAGTAGCTATGCGCCTTTAATACGATCAAGTTATATGTATTCAATATGCCCAATAAACGATAACCGTCGTTTGTACCTATTCCATTGTCTAACTTGTACACCTTACACCCATTCGATAACACGTACAACATAATTCCAGTTAACAGTCAAACTCAGTGAGAATATTCAATAGTCAAGTTCGTATTACATAAGACGTACGACTTAATAGTAAAAAACTGCATACATTCATTCAATAGTCAAAGTCATGCGATATAAGGTCCATTCAATGGTATGATTCGTTTTGCATATTTAAATTCGATAGTAAAACTCATATAAATTAATATTAATCATAGTTAAGTAATCAAATTGTTAATGTACTCTGACTAACATCTTTTGTAGTTTAGGGTTAACCTATTCATTTCGAAAATAAAGACATCTTATTCTGCCTGAAATTCACAAAAGCTTATCCCGGTATGATTGTTGCCTGGGATTCCGATTCACAACATGCCAAAAACGATGGAAACAATTAAATTCTTTACCCCTTTTTGTAGTTTCGCATCTTTAGTCGTCAGATATTAAACAGAAACTGGCAGATCCAGTGAAACACAAATCCATATAAAATGAGTATAGAAGTATCTTAATTGGCTGAAGCTTAACCAATGGGAACATTAGCACACTTTCAGAACTTAGATCTCCTCCAGCTTTCTGTACCACCAGTATGTATTTATACACATTCAAGAACAAGAAGTTTTGACCACGGACAATATGTTATTACCAACACCATGGTACTGATCAAATAACAATCAAACTAATAACAATATTAAACAGTATTAAAAGGATAGCAACAACAATGAAGTGGGAATAACAATACTAGTATAAAATATTAATAAATAACAATGCAATAAAGCTCTAACAAATGGCAATAACGGAAAATAAATGCTATCCTTAACAATGATAGCAAATACAAGATGTGATCAACAGGTTTCCCACATCAACACATTGCATCACCTTCAAAGTTATCCAATAATAATTACACAAAATTGTAAACAATATCACTGGCTGACCAATCAATACACTAGGTGGATTTTTGGCTTTGGGATATGGATTATCTCACATTTGTAATACTGATTAGTTCATATAAAGGTAAATAATATGACCATCACATAAATTAGTAACTATTTTTGTTTCAGGTACAAAATAATATTCCAGTACGTAAGTAAGTAAGTCGTCTAAAATGTATTCATAAAGCAATTTAAACATCTATACGCTTTCCGCATAGCCTGCTATGTTTTTGGAGGAATAATCTAGTAGCTTTACCTCAGTATAATCTTGGCTTGTGGTGACCTGGCTGAAAATTCTGGGAACATTACAATTTCCCGCCACTTTTAGACCTGAAGCACTATCGCAACGATGTTGCAAAGTGGAGGGGGGATGCTGTCAGTTGGACTATGGTATGGGATTGAGAAGGCAGAGATGGTGGATTGTGAATGTTAAGTTTAGCTCCAGTTCACCTTCCAACTCAATATTCCAATTGAATCGACTCTTCTCACCATAGCTACGTTGTGTGATGGATTGGCTCCTTTATCCTACCAGACATGTGAGGATCAGGGATCCTACTCCCTGAGGAAGATAATTGGAATTCTGGCACTCCTAATGAAGAACTGAAGGGTTTCATGATATCCAAAGGTCTTGAAAGGCTCAGAATCAGCAACTGGTTCGTGATTTGTCCAATCTGAAGATGCTTTGACAGTCAGACTAGAATAATGAAGAGATCGCTTTTTATCCTTTCTATTTATGTTTCCTCTGAATTCAAGGGGTGGCATAAAAGCAATACCGCCTAATTAGCATCAGATAGATTCCCCGGTGTAATACTTCTAAACTTGAAAATAGAACTATGCAGCAGACTACTATGTGCCATGATACTATAAACTAGTTTAATGGGTAATGAAGTAAGTCATGGTCCATAAACAATGCATGACAAGCGACGCAACAGTTTATAGCTGCATAAACCGTTTTCATCATGGAATGGAACAATTTCCATTTACACTAACTGTGTTTTTGAAAAGAAGGATAAGTACTAAAACAGGATATGAAACCCAATTAACAAGTGGTGGATAGCGAAATTAACATTACGTGAGGAATATCATATCATTTCAATGTTACATAACTTGGATTTGACAAGTGACACACAATTAGGCATTAATTTTCCATTGCCATGCTCTGTGAAGTCAACGTATATACCTTAGAGAAATCATACAGTTCAGTTTACCTTTATTACTTCCGTAACATAATCCTTTGACTCCGCCAACTTCCTCTGAAGTAACGGTGTAAGCCTCAATCTTCCTCTCCTTTTGATCTCAAAACCATTAACTTTTGTGATTGCCTTCATCGCCTTTCATTATATTATGGGAATTTGCTATGAGGGTTGTAACTAGTTAATTAATCCTTGATATGAGTTTGAACAATCTTGGTTCACGTAACAGAATTGTTATAAAGATAACCTTTGAAGAATAAACAACATTAATCTCAATTTTCTCTGCCCTTCTTTCTGTCCGTCTGTCTGGGTGATAACATGATAGAAAGATCCTAAAGACTTGAAACTTACACGGTATACAGGTTCCCCATAGTCCAAGGAAGAACGCTGTTTATTTTGAGATTAAAGGGTCAAAGGACATCTCGTCTATCTGCTTACCTGCCTGTCTATCTATCTATCTGTATATCCGTCCGTCCGTTCATCCGTTCGCCCGCCCTTCCGGCTGTCTGCCTGTATGTATGTCCGTCCGTTCATCCGTCCGCCCGCCCTTCCAGCTGTCTGCCTGTATGTCCGTCCGTCCGATCATCCGTCCGCCCGCCCGTTCTACTGTCTGCCTGTATGTATGTCCGTCCGTTCATCCGTCCACCCGCCCGTACGTCTGTCTGTATGTATGTGTGTCCGTTCGTTCATCCGTCCGTCCGTCCGTACGGCTGTCTGTCTGTATGTATGTCCGTCCGTCCGTCCATCCGTCCGTACGTCTGTCTGTATGTATGTATGTCCGTCCGTTCATCCGTCCGTCCGTACGGCTGTCTGCCTGTATGTATGTCCGTCCGTTCATCCGTCCGTCCGTCCGGCTGTCTGCCTGTATGTATGTCCGTCCGTTCATCCGTTCGCCCGTCCGGCTGTCTGCCTGTATGTATGTCCGTCCGTTCATCCGTTGCCCGTACGTCTGTCTGTATGTACCGTTCATCCGTCCGTCCGTCCGTACTGCTGTCTGCCTGAATGTATGTCCGTCCGTTAATCCGCCCGCCCGCCTGCCCGGCTGTCTATCCGTCTACCCGTCTATGCGAGGGTCACACACAATGCAAGGTCCAAATACACGAGTATACAAAACTAATCAGAAATCAGTAGCAGAATAATAGAATATCAGAGAGTTTGTAATCTCACATTTAGCTCTCGTAATGCCCATTCCAGCTTTGCCATCCATTTTATATGCATCCGTATATCAGGTGAGTGATCCAGACGATGCAGGCCAGTCTTGTCATTCCGGCATGATTACTGTATATGGATGCTGACAGTATAGCAGACAGGCGTGATGTCTGTAACTGAAGTAGACATTTCCACCCCATATTACCTCTATGAGGAAACTCAGGTGTCCCTTCAGGTCTCCTGGAAAGAGTTTGTGTATTTTACTTAGCCTTATGTCGCTGATTGTTACTTCTTAACAAAGTAATGTGATATCAGAGCCAGCATTGCCTCCAAGGCTGCAGTTGGCCAGGTGAGCATTGCACCGGTAATATTCAGAAAGGCTAGCCTAAGTACTTTAGTTAATGTAGTCTGTTCTGTATTTTCATTTGTTTGGGGCCACCAGACCAGTAAGGCGTAAGATAATGTTGGCCTTATTATTGTTACGCATGACTAATAGACCTGTTATGGTTTATGGCCTCATGTTTGCCCAGAAGCCTGAGGTAGATGGCTTTTGCCGTCAAGGCCTTCTTTGATACCCTCTCTAGGTGTGGTCCCCGTGTCAATTTCTGGTCTAGGACTACCCCTAGATATTTGACTTCTTACGTATCAGTCTGTACTAAAGTGAAATGCAAAAATTAAGTCCATAATTCAATACGCTCTCGATATGTAATGCAGTTAGGTTTTTGATGGAAACATGTTTTTTCCGGACTTTTGCCATCGTTCAGTTATACAAAAAATCAATAACACTACGTTTCGAGATCTGCAATCTGATCTGTTCTTCAGGTAAATAACTAACCTAACACGTAATTTAACAATTTAAGTTTATCTGATGAGCAGTCCTGGAGGAGGTGCAAGGTGCACTATTTTCTATGTAGATTTCACGAAAAACGTAAATTACATAGCTCAATTCACTCTCAATATATTTTGCGGAGAGAAATACAGATAAGCAAATTTCAAGCCCCTCTGAGTGAGTTTTTGTTACGCTCAGTCAATATATTTGTGTGTTTAATCTAATAGCGAAACGCCCCAAATGGTTTAGAAATACGATACAAATAATTAATAATAATATTAGAAATCAATAATCGGGTTTGTAATATTTTAAACCCTTTCCGGGCCAGGCGGCAATGCATTGCCGCCATATCGCGTCAGATAAGTGCTAGGCGGCAATATATCGCATCTGAAAAGTGCTAGGCGGCAATATATAGTCGCCTTGATATTCGTTGTTTTCTTAAATAAATACCAAGTCAAATGATTAAAGCTTCATGTTTTTTTATTCCCTGGTATATTTGTAGATAATTAATATTAATATCACTTTTATTTTGGAGGTCTATGCATTTTTATTTCGTAATTGTCACGTGACATTATCAGCTGACTCGATCTATTGTTGTTAATTCTTTATGCTTTAGTGTAATCGTACTATTGTATGCTGGATTCTTCTTAATTATTTTATTTTGTGGTTGTAAATATAAGTAGTGTTAGTAGTTACCGTGCTTAGCTATTTGTGTGTAGTAGTTACAATGACTGACAATTTGCGATCTCACGGGAGTGAAATTGTAAGTAGCATATTTGTATATAGAAAAAGTGTAAATAAAATTGTGTAAATATTTATTGGTAAATAGTGTTTTTAACTGTATTGAAACTGTTTATGGATCCTACAATCATCTGTTTACCGGTACATCCATAATGTGAATATTTATTTTAAGTTTCTTGCAGTGTAAGAGTCAGTTGCTTTATCACTTGTTGCGAAGTAAAATTATGCATATTTATACAAAATGTGTCATAAAAAAATTTATTTATGAGAGAAATAACACAAACTTTTGTATGGTTGTTCCTTTCTAAATGTACAATATAATAAAATAGCTTCCCACTGTAATATTATTTTTCCTTTTTTAGTTATTTTAGTTAATTTTGCAAAATACAAATTTTTTTATGTAATCTATTGAAAACATATTTTTTTTAAATTTTAAATTACTTAAAACTACATCTATATAATTTTTTTTGATAGTATATATCTATACGAGTAATTTGGTGCAACTTTTAGGTCATTCTCTAATTTTTATGAAGAGTTATAAATTTTAATCTAAGAGACTGCAAAATCGTCAATTTTAGCCTGGCACTTTTGACTAGTCACAAGGGGATATGATATGTGAACAAATTTTTGCAACATCTCATATTTGGTCCTGGCCTTGAAAGGGTTAAAATTGTTAATATTTTATGATGTACAGGACCTTCCAAAAATGTACTCCCTCCTCACTTCTTTTTTAATTTAATTAAATTTCCTCCACTTAATCGTGAAGTAGGTACCTGTTAAACTCCCCCTCGCCCTACAATTCCCCCTCCAGTTTCCGCCCCGGTTCTCGTCTCCTCTAATGAAAGTGACTAACATCCTTTCTCGTAACATTAGGTCGTTTATAAGATCCTCATCCTTAAGGCGACTCCTTTTTTTAAGCTGTAAACTACATTAGCGTTTATTACATAAACACCGTAAGAATTTACTTGTGGTAGTTAAATTGATAGTATAATCAACCCTTGTAATGGAAGTATAGTGTACAGATACATTAAGTATTGTTATTTTCACACTACTGTATATTCTTTGTTTGAAGTTTGTTATTGACGATGGGAGGTTTGAAAGGATAACAGGATTTCTGACATTTGCCATCGTTATAGGTTATAAAAAGTATAACACAACGTTTCTGGAGTTGTAATCTATCTCCTTCGTCAGGTGGGGAGGCATTAATACGTACAAAAATAACAAACAGAAAGAAGTAAAGAAGGGAATGAAAAGTGTTCAAACATACCCAACATCTGCTTGGAGTCCAGTCCAGGCTTTGTCACTGCACAGAATGCAAATCCCGAGCACAAGTCACAAGAACGAGAATAACAATCAGTGTGATGTGTGATTGTTATCCTCGTACTTGTAATTTCCACCACCTGATGAAGAGGATACATTCCAATACACGAAACGTTGTGTTATACCTTTTATAATCTATAACGATGTCAAATGTCCGAATCCATTCATCCTACTGTATATTATTTTATAATAGGTATAATTGATTAATACTTAAATATCTTTTGGGGTTAAAAATAACACTAGAGTTTCGATTTCTGATTGAAGCATGAATAGTACTGATGTGACTTTCTATTGGTTATTCATTATAAAGGAATCTCACATAAATTAAAGCTATTGGAGGTTATATTAACAATATTTAACACTTTTACCACATTGAAAATACATTCAATACAAGTTACAGTAATAGTATGGCGTTTCCAATAGTCGAATTAAATTAAGTCGCGTTAAATTTTCGTATCTTGTGATTCGTAATCAGCCTGAACTGGGCAAAAACAAGGCCTTATTTTTTGGCCTAAGGCCAGATTGACATGGCTCGAGGCCTAACAAAGCTGGTAAGCCATGTATGTAAATACATTCAAAAATATCTTTTTAATAATTCGTATTTTATACATCATAAAACAAAGAAAAAAAAGAATACACTGTAAATTCGTTCTTTAACAATAGAATTCTTCTTCTTTAACAATAGAAACAATTATACTACGTACTAAAGTTCTTCAATATCTTATAAATTCAGTAACTTTGTGTTGAACGTAGTTCTTAAATTATTTCATTTCACTGTAACTTTTAGTAATGATCTTAAACTGATATTTTTTCATTACTAAGATATGTAGTAGAACGGTTATAGCTTTTTTTATAGTTGAATTTGTTTTGCATACGTAACAATTTGTATTTGTATTGTATGCGCTCTTTTATGATGACGTCAAAGTTTAACATTGATCTTATGAGGTAATAGTCAAGGTCATATCCTTACAGCTGGCTCTTTATGAAACTACCCTGATAAATAGTGTCGCTGAGGAAATCTCATGAAATAACCTGAAATCTCATGAAACAACCCTGATAAGTAGTGTCGCTGAGGGAATCTCATTAAACAACCCTGATAAGTAGTGTCGCTGAGGGAATCTCATTAAACAACCCTGATAAGTAGTGTCGCTGAGGAAATCTCATGAAATAACCCTGATAAGTAGTGTCGCTGAGGGAATCTCATGAAACAACCCTGATAAGTAGTGTCGCTGAGGGGAATCTCATGAAACAACCCTGATAAGTAGTGTTCGCTGAGGGAAATCTCATGAAACAACCCTGATAAGTAGTGTCGCTGAGGGAATCTCATGAAACAACCCTGATAAGTAGTGTCGCTGAGGGAATCTCATGAAACAACCCTGATAAGTAGTGTCGCTGAGGGAATCTCATGAAACGACCCTGATAAGTAGTGTCGCTGAGGGAATCTCATGAAACAACCCTGATAAGTAGTGTCGCTGAGGGAATCTCATGAAACAACCCTGATAAGTAGTGTTGCTGAGGGAATCTCATGAAACAACCCTGATAAGTAGTGTCGCTGAGGGAATCTCATGAAACAACCCAATGAAACAACCCTGATAAGTAGGTGTAACCCTGATAAGTAGTGTCGCTGGGAGAATCTGAAACGAACAACCAATGCGGGCCAGTTTCCAAAGTCGATGGTATTACATTAATTTTAAATAATTCAACATACTATGTTATAGATGCCGTCTCAGGCACAAGGAATGCTTTTATTTATTTAATATCAAAGTCTCTGTCGCCAAATTTCAAAAGGTTCTCTCAAAATTCACTTTTACAAGTAATGTGGTCAGTTAAAACACAAATATAAAAACAAAGTTACTTCTTGAGCTCAGGTCTAATGTTCATGTTGCTGCCAGTTGAGTCGCACTCAGTGGCGGCTTTCAGACTTAGCTGACTCTATTCCACTAGATAAGACTTTATGCATAACATAATTGCTTAATAACTAAGCACAGGCAAAAATATGAAAGCACAGCATTATTGTATTATAATAAAAAACAAACAAGATCTTAAAATATTTCATTATAGATTAAACAGAATAAAAATATAATAGTTAAGCATTTAGGCCTACATATGTTTTTTAAAAACGCAATATCGTAATGACCAAACAACCAAAATATTACTTTCAGACAAAAATGCTTTATATTATTAGTTTCTTTAATATGTTGAGGTAATCTATTAAAAAAGATGGCCCACTATATGTAAAAGAATTTTGTTTTAATGATTTATTAACTTTATGAGTTCTGAAATTTCTTCTGACATGAGTTAACGCAAACACAGCTGTGTGTATGCTAATCACTATTTTTATTGGGAGTATCGTGACTAAAAAACACATCATTATGAAAGGCACCTTTAGTGTTTGGTCCTTGTGAGCCTTTCGATTTGTAATGGTTCGTTCCTGCATTTTGTGGTGATTATGTGTTAATCATTGTTATTCTCTTCACATTTTCTACCAACTCCAATGACAATTATGTAAAATGTAAACTAAAAGGACAACGATGTATTTAAACCGTCTCAGGGATGAGATCTCACTCTGTTCTGTACATTAGAGGTTATGTTTAAGCTGTATTCCTTTAAAAGCAGTATCTGTATTATAAATTTATCATTAAATCTTCCTTTAATTTGGCACCCGATTCAAGTTCTCTATTTTAAAACATTTCTATTTTTTCCAGAAATGATTGGCGTACTTTTTAATTACTAATACTGATATTTCAAACAATTGGTGCATTTTTGGATTCAGAAAAAATTGGATTTCATCCATAATCAAGGACGTTTCGATATTTTTCGGATCCATTAGAAATATTTAGATTTTTTGGCTTTTTATTGTGATGCCCAAAAATGTTTAACTTATCTGAACTAATAAATTTATTTAACTCAAGGATAAAATATCGTGGTTCCTCTCTTTAATACAACGGCAAACTTTGAAATACAGGAAATTTGAGTTTGTAAACTTATTAACATAGACATTATTAATGTATTTCTATGTTATTATATTATGTTCACTTTGCCCTCTTTCCTGTAATGTGAGAAAAGGAGACTCAAAACTTTGAATACGAAACTATTTGTCAAAGAAATCCCAACATTGGTAGCTAACAGTTGCCAGCGATTTAACCGTCTACATTCTGTATTCCAATCATGTTTGATGTCGAGAGGCTATTGCTGATCAAACCCAAAACATTAATCACATCATGATTAATTACTAATTTTGTCATCAGTCATCCCCGGTATTGAGTGCTTGTTTGTGCACTGAACCTTATTGTTCTATCATCATCAATCATCAGTACCTCTTCTCCAGTAGGCATGCACTAATAAAAGTGTTATAATTCCCACCTAGAGAGATATTTTGAGATAGTCAAGGTTTTATATATATCAAGAATATAACAGGATTAAGGATATACGCCATCGTTGTATATTACAATACCTGAAAGACGACGTTTCGATAAATGGTATCTGCTCTCATCTTCAAATTAAAAAGCCGAAAACATGCATTATAAAACTCAAATTTTCCATTATTTTTATGGTAGTGCAATAAACCGGTCCTTGAAATTATAAGCTAAAACATATTTTACTATTCTTATAAACTGTTCATAGAATCTTTCATATTTGATTTATTCAAGGTTAAAAATCTGGACTCATATTTTCTTTATCTTTTTTAAATATTTTAATTTTGCAAACAATGTATTTCATACAATTATTCGTTTTAAAAACGTAACATAGCCAGTCTGGCGACAAACTTAACAATATTGGATTATTTCTTAGATTTGTTATTTTGGTCTGAAATATGACATAATAAAGTTTTTCATTAGTTGCATGGCCACCTTTTAATAATGGATCCTCGTGGTGCAAGGAAGAAACACGTGATTTTGGGGTGAACATGTCAAAGTTAAAGTCTTATGGGTAAACATGATGTTCCATCTCAGAGTAAAAAAACTGAGTAAAATCATAACGCATTATTAAATGACATAGTAAAACATGATGAACCACCCTGTTGGATTTCTTAGCAGACTTTCCTTATGTTCTATACTATAGGATCCTTCGATAATCCATTGAATCGATATTTTGCGGCCTTAAGGACTGCACAGATGTTTACTCACACAATCCGATAGATAAAAATCGTGCAAACTATTAGTTATGTAATCCCAAATAAAAATCGTGCAGGTCTATTAGTTATGTTATCCGAAATAAAAATCTTGCAGTCTATTACGTATGCTATCCCAAATAAAAATCTTGCAGTCTATTACTTATGTTATCCCAAATAAAAATCTTGCAGTCTATTACGTTATGCTATCCCAAATAAAAATCTTGCAGTCTATTACTTATGTTATCCCAAATAAAAATCTTGCAGTCGATTAGTTATGTTATCCCAAATAAAAATCGTGCAGTCTATTAGTTATGTTATCCCAAATAAAAATCGTGCAGTCTATTAGTTATGTTATCCCAAATAAAAATCGTGCAGTCTATTAGTTATGTTATCCCAAATAAAAATCGTGCAGTCTATTAGTTATGCTATCCCAAATAAAAATCTTGCAGTCTATTAGTTATGTTATCCCAAATAAAAATCGTGCAGTCTATTAGTTATGTTATCCCAAATAAAAATCGTGCAGTCTATTAGTTATGTTATCGCCAAATAAAAATCGTTGCAGTCTATTAGTTATGTTATCCCAAATAAAAATCTTGCAGTCTATTACGTATGCTATCCCAAATAAAAATCTTACAGTCTATTACTTATGCTATCCCAAAATAAAAATCTTGCAGTCGATTACTTATGTTATCCCAAATAAAAATCGTTGCAGTCTATTAGTTATGTTATCCCAAATAAAAATCGTGGTAGTCTATTAGTTTATGTTATCCCAAATAAAAATCTTGGTCTATTAGTTATGTTATCCCAAATAAAAATCTTGCAGTCTATTACGTATGCTATCCCAAATAAAAATCTTACAGTCTATTACTTATGCTATCCCAAATAAAAATCTTGCAGTCGATTACTTATGTTATCCCAAATAAAAAATCGTGCAGTCTATTAGTTATGTTATCCCAAATAAAAATCGTGCAGTCTATTAGTTATGTTATCCCAAATAAAAAATCGTGTAGTCTATTATTTATGTTTATCCCAAATAAAAATCTTGGTCTATTAGTTATGTTATCTCAAATAAAAATCTTGCAGTATATTAGTTATGTTATCCCAAATAAAAAAATCATGCAGTCTATTAGTTATGTTATCCCAAATAAATATCGTGCAGTCTATTAGTTATGTTATCCCAAATAAAGATCGTGCAATCTATTAGTTATGTTATCCACCCCCCCCCCCCCCCACCCCCCCCCCCCCCCACCCCCCCCCCCCCCCACCCCCCCCCCCCCCCACCCCCCCCCCCCCCCACCCCCCCCCCCCCCCACATAGCAGTGATAGTTATAGAGAAGTGTCTCTTAAAAGACACCCAGAAGTCGATTTATCTTTTTACTGCAAATAGTTTACCGTATTTATGCGTACTATGACTTTGAAACTACATTTACAAACCTTGTAGTCATTTCTTAAAGCTGATCTTATGTTTTTTTCTCTGAGTATGAGAAATAATAATAGTATCAACGATTGGCCGATCAAAAAAAAGTTTTGCATACAGTGGATGAATTTATAAATAATTGTATTGATCCAGATTTTAGGATTACAAGGTAACGTACAACTTTACTTAATAAAGATGCAGCATATTTAAGGAATTTTGGATTGAATAAAAGCGAAAAAGAACAGAACTTAGAAACATTTAGTATTATTTACTTCGGGTAAGGGAATTGAACTTGATGCAAAATAAATTTCTAGAAGAGAATGTGTCACTGTTCAAGTTAAACAATACTGTGTACCTATTCTTATTACAATCTTGGCGAAACTACCTGAAGAGCATTTGTACCTACCCATTTTTCATATAACTTCCTCACATTTTCAAAGGCAGAGAGTCACAATAAATGTTACTTTACTTTAAATGGAAAAGTTAATAGTGAAAAGAAACTAATAATGTTTCTCAATTTTTGGTCAACAATACACCACCTAACTCTTATCTATCGATCTCTTTTCTAAACAAGGCTACACAAAGACACTTTATAAACATTCCTAGTATTCACTTAATTTAAAAACCAACAACTGTAAATTAAAGTTTATTATGTACTTATTATACAAAATAAACGTTCCACTATTCATTTGTAGTTTTCCGCCAAACGATTAGAGACAGCGGTGAGCGAGCATAAATTAGGGGGCTCAATGTTTACAAACATTTCCCCAGAACCAACACACTCCTATAGCTCGCACTGTAGAAACTGTGTTAGTGAAACCCGAGCGTTATAATGGTTTACTTTCCACCTCCTACACAGCCAACTTCCAGTCACTTTGTTATAGCTTATTGGAGGATCGTTCACGTTTATTAATTGACAAAAAACTGTCTGATATACTCGTAATCTTACAATTCATCAAAATGGTTGTGCTACTTAAAAGTTGTTCCGAAAGTCCTGCTTATAGCAATTTTCTTACGGTTGCAAATATATAAAATACTGTGGAATCTGTTTGGATTCGAAAAAATGCCCTTACTCACAAGTATATTCAAATATCAACTCCTTCAAGAATGCATAATGACTTAAATTTTGTTAATATAGGATTTTTTATTTTTTATTCGTTTTTAACGGAAAGAAGGCCACCGATACCGTACTATTAGTTTTATTATTTAACACTAAAAATTTTTAATTAGTGCTTCCTGTGCTTTGTTTCAAGTTTATCATGAACCATGGCTAATTTAAACGATATTACATTTTCGACTTCTACATTCGTTAATGTTTCAAAAATAAATTATTCATTAGTTGTAATTTTTGTCGGATGACGGACCGCACAGCCGCAGGAAGTGCCCATAGTGACATTTCTCCGTCTTTTGCCGTCTGTAGTGGAGGCGGATGTGTTGTTGTGTGCTTGTTTGTGCGGTAACATGGTTTGTACTTCTCCAGTCACCCTGGACCCTCAGGTAGGTACTTGAGATTCTTAATGTACAACGTGGTATTTGTTAACAACTAGTTTGGCCGGTTCCTCGCACCATAGTAATAATTTTTAGTTTTTATGTATGCTTACGTAATATCTTAAGAAGAATATAGATTGAAATCCTCAATACGTATATCATTTTGAAATTAAAAGATATTTAAAGCCCCTTTAACAACTTTTCAATATAAGATCTAACCCGCCATCGTCAGACAAATTGAACAAGGCCTACAGACAGTGTATTTATAACAGTAGTTACTCCAGAGCCTCTCGTCTGAGTGAGTAGTAATGTTTTATTGTTATTGAACCAATCGGCTAGTGTAGGTTCTCTTTATTGTTATTGGCATGCTTTGATGTGATACAAAGCTCTATGGAGATTGCTTCAATAAAGCAGTAGGAGTGGTGAAGCGAAATATCACAAAAGTAGTGTCATATTTTTGTGTGGGTCTTTCACGTAGTTTTGGTGATACTATAGTGTCTATTTTTGCACAGAAAATATAAAGTCGAACAGTGAACGTTAGTTGAGCAGCTTTCGGAAAGAAGGGATGAAAGAGAGGAGTAAATAATGGGATGGGAGAGATGTGTTTTGTAAATGAAGGAGGTACGCTTACCATCCCAATAATACCAACTCTGCAATATATAAGTAGTATTAACTATTATTTGTTTTGTAATGCCTTGTGGCAACTTGACGTCAACTGTATGAGTTACCAACTTGTTTTTGTTGCAATAAAGACTTTGACTTTGTAATTAGTAGGATAGAAATAGTGCAATCACAGGCCTACTGCAGCATGATGTTTCCTTGGTCTGAGTCTTCGACAATCTGAGCAAACCAATATCTACAAGTTCCTTTGGTCGAACTACTTTGCCTCCTTGTACCTTCATTGTTGGTCATTTCTTCGGAAACTCAGTGCCATTGTGTTGTTAGTGACAGAATCAAATGTGAGCTATTCAAAATCTGAACAGCGAAGTCGGGGAGGAAATTCGCGAACAGCGAATTCCCTCTCGAAGAATTTTATTTCCGTCTGTCTGTGTGTCCACATGATCTACTGAGAACGATCAGATCCATAACTTAATTACATTGAAAACACATAAAATTAAAACTTAAAACTTTTCTTTTTGTGAGGCCTTTCGATTGCAATGCTATCTTCGTCAGACACATCAAAAAAGATCGAAAGGCCTCACAGAAATAAAAGTTCTAAGTATTGATTTTGTGTGTTTTAAATGTAATCAAGTTAATAGTAGCCAATACGAGGTCCAGCTTCAACAACCAACCTATAGACACATTTGTCAGGAAACTTCATTATATAAGGAATACCAAGTTCGATTTTGCTCCATACCGCACAATCGGATTTTATTGAGCATTAGCGAAGTGTTTACATTAGATTTATGGGTAACCATGATGGCGAGGGCATCATAGAATAACCAAATTTGTAAACATACTTTGGTTCAATCGTACGGCACTTTAACATGTAATATTTTGTGAATGAGTTGTTTAAGGCGTTCTATCGGTTCCTTTGATACTTCGTTGTATGAGTTTGTACATGGACAAGATAGGGTTTGATGACGATGCATTTCCCTCTATGGACCATGGTTGCGTTAGCAAAGCCTATAACTCGGAGAATGGATTAAGCTATAAACTTGAAATTTTGTGTTTCGCTTTGTTGTCACTAAGGAATGGCGAAATTCGTCTGATGTCTATCCGTCTGTTTGTTTCCTGCGTGTTCGTTTTGCGCTGATATCTCGACGATTTGAGCTATCGACTTGAAATTTTCTGTTTCGCTTTGTTGTCACTAAGGAATGGCGAAATTCGTCTGATGTCTATCCGTCTGTTTGTTTAGCTGCGTGTTCGTTTTGCGCTGATATCTCGACGATTTGAGCTATCGACTTGAAATTTTGTGTTTCGCTTTGTTGTCACTAAGGAATGGCGAAATTCGTCTAATGTCTATCCGTCTGTTTGTTTTCCTGCGTGTTCGTTTTGCGCTGATATCTCGACGATTTGAGCTATCGACTTGAAATTTTGTGTTTCGCTTTGTTGTCACTAAGGTAATGGCGAAATTCGTCTAATGTCTATCCGTCTGTTTATTTTCCTGCGTGTTAGTTTTGCGCTAATATCTCGAAGATTTATGCTATCGACTTGAAATTTTGTGTTTCGCTTTGTTGTCACTAAGGTAATGGCGAAATTCGTCTAATGTCTATCCGTCTGTTTGTTTTCCTGCGTGTTCGTTTTGCGCTGATATCTCGACGATTTGAGCTATCGACTTGAAATTTTGTATTTCGCTTTGTTGTCACTAAGGTAATGGCGAAATTCGTCTAATGTCTATCCGTCTGTTTGTTTTCCTGCGTGTTCGTTTTGCGCTGATATCTCGACGATTTGAGCTATCGACTTGAAATTTTGTGTTTCGCTTTGTTGTCACTAAGGAATGGCGAAATTCGTCTGATATCTATCCGTCTGTTTATTTTCCTGCGTGTTCGTTTTGCGCTGATATCTCGACGATTTGAGCTATCGACTTGAAATTTTGTGTTTCGCTTTGTTGTCACTAAGGTAATGGCGAAATTCGTCTAATGTCTATACGTCTGTTTATTTTCCTGCGTGTTCGTTTTGCGCTGATATCTCGACGATTTGAGCTATCGACTTGAACCAAGCCTGTATGCGACATATGGTGTATACTTTACTCTGTTAATTTTTATAAAACTATTTAAAACATAGAATATAAAATTTTTCAAAACAAATATGAAGGTTTTTCATCATTTTGGCAAGTGGAATGCAATTTTTCCTAAACAATAAATTTGTTTCTCGAAATAAATTACATTTGGAACCCTTAAGTAAGTGAATATAATTTGATAACCCATTGGGGTACTTGTAATAGTTCAATTTTAATATAATTTACACCAATTGGCTCCGGTGGCACCGTATAGCCTTTTCGAAAAAACAAAGACACATTTGTGTTCACAAGAATATATGCTTTAATTTGAAATAATACAATATTAAATTGGTGCATTACTTAAATAAAATGTACATACTTAGGAAATGGCTAGTTTTCGATTCCAGGGACTTAAAATTTGACAACTATGAATCCCAAAAGGGTCTCTTTTCTTTCTTGGGTATTTTGATGGAGTTCTATCGTGTACATTTATAAAACGTATTACCAATCACAGTAACAAGAGTATTATTTCATATGTAAATTTTTAATATACGAGTTATTTACGCACAGAAATTTCTGGTATGTCTCGTCATAAGTAGCAAATTTAAAAGCTACAGTTGATCAGAAAGTTCAAAATATTTTACGTCAGGCGTTAGGGACCGCGTATTGTTTATAAAAGAAAAGTAAAATATTGTAAAACACTGCTAATGCATAGCATTGTTTATCAATTAAATCCGTCTTAATATTTCTTCAGTAAAAATAATTAAGGGCATAGATTAGGATAGCTGAATCGTTACAAAAACAGTTCCAAACTTGATATAGTTGTTAACGACTCAGTAACTTTCATGGTATTGGGAACATTATATACAGTCGATTAGGTATTCCATACCTATACTCGGGTGTATAGGCTGTACCAGGTGTCTAACCCACCCCTTATTACAGTTTGAACATATATCAACCAATATCCAAGAAGGGATCGTTATAAGACTAAACATAACCGTTGTTGGGATATACGAGAACTTGAACGCTCAACTCCAAAGGGATAATGGGGTGGACCTTTGAGACACCTGGTATATGTTTGTAGATACAACAAATTTATAATATAATTTTTAATAAGATAAGGCTACTTTTCTCACATTTGAAACTAAAAATAAATCATTGGTTTATAGGAAAAATGGCAAACACAATTTATAAAGGTCTAACACACCTGGATGACAAATGGTAACAATCAATTACAATAAAACCTGTTAAAAATCACGACCGTCTGAGTCGGAATCTACAAGTTGGAAACATTTGAAAATTACGCCCGGCCGTGTAAAGTGGCAATAACAGGTTTAACTGCAACACTCTACAGATTAATTAACCTTTAGAGCGGACCTTTCCGTTCATACCTTTCTAATTGGAGGGAACAGCCCTTAGCATCGGTTTTGTTCCTATTGTTGTAGTTTACATTTGGAAAGTTAATATTTCGTTTTTTAATAGTAGGCCTATATGTTTTATGAGAAAATTTTAGGAAAACATATTTTCCAATAAAAAAACAATTATTACGTGACTAATCAAAACAATTCGTGTTTATTCACTGTGTCAATGGCGCAGTGTAGCGGGTACGGCATTATCGCAAGATAACCGAATCAAGCAACGTCGAGCGTGGCTGCTGCTGAGCTGAGCGATCCTGTCCTTGCAAGCAGTCCGCTTGTCCGACCATTGGTGGTGGTTCAGAACGTCCCCAGGTTAAGTGATAGCCCTAACTTCGCCTGGTAAAACAAAACATTATTTGAATTTATTCGTTATACCGTAATAAAAATGGGAGAAATCACTCCCACTTGAAAAAGAAAATGAAACGGAATATGCTGATTTTGGCAACACTCTTATGATACGATTTTTTTCTTTTGATTCACATCAGGAAGAAATCAGGTTTAAAGTCTCGGAACAGAAAACTTCTATTTTACCTTCTTTTCAACACAATTCTTTTCAACAAAATCTTTTCCTACAAAATCGTCTATCGCCAAAAATAAAGTTTATGAGAAAGAATCGCCGTACCAACGAACGTAACGTAAACCAAGAATACATATTGTGTATTGTGTTTACAGAGTGGAACAATTGAAATTTATTCGAACGATACAGGGTGTGATTACCAGAGTCTCGAATTGAAGGTAGTCAGTAAAAAAAAACAATAGGAAGTCTTAGAGTTCTTTACCTCAATGTGTTATAACTTTAACAGAAAGGAACATAAAACTCGTCATCATTTCTTACATCTTTCTTCATATCTCTTTAGAAAATAAAAATAAGAGAAAACGTATTATTGCTGTCGCTAACCTAGTGGCAAAATGTTAAGGTAGAGCAAAACTGTTGAGCACGTCTGTACGTATTTATGTATTATAATTGACATTGGCGTGACCATTTAGCCCTTAATGGTAACCAATGAAAATATACATGGACAACTTTAGCCCAGGACAAAGTACTAAGTACGTATACTGCCTATAAAGATGAATTTTGAGCCATAAACAACTTTGGAGGTCTTACGGTTCTAACAAGTATGCTCCATCACGGCAAATTCATAACTCATTATAGTCAATGACAGTTTCTTATACGTTACAGATCCAGATCTCAGAATCTCAGTATGGTGTGAGAGACTGAGGGGACTCATACCAAGAAGTTTTGGAGGTCCCTAAGGCTATCATTTCAATTTCTTCTAGGGGCTGAAGGTTTCAAGAGAATGGCAGCTGCAAAAGATCAGGAGCTTCCAGAAGCTAGCCCGAATTTCTCAAGGGGGTTGTTAGGATTCACCAAAGAGTTTTATATACAAATATCTGAGATCAGAAGCTATCGTAGCCTGGGAGCTTTTCAAGGTGGGAGCTTGCAGATGTCGAGAGCTTCTAGAGGTCGAGATGATACAGAGGACAGGAGTGCCCTGATACTGGGTATTCTTAAATCAAGAAATTTACAGGTTTAGTAGCTCCAAACAGAAGATTTGGTCAGGAATTTCTGAATGTTCAAAGTTCCAATGAACAGTCCGCTCTGCAGAATAAATAAACACAGCTAATTAAAAAAATACGTTAAAGTGTGTATAAGTTTTCTTTTACTGAAATATGTTTTTCTTAAGAAGTGCCAGGGAATTAACTGTTTTTAAGGCTAGCACTTTAGGTGTTTTTATCGTTAAAACCAACTTATGATACATTGCACAATGACACACCAAGCATTACCCTGTTCGTGACTTAACTGTAGTTTCCCGCGAAGTGACCAGAGACAGTGGTGCTGTTGGCATAAATTATGGGACTTGCTGTTTATAAACATTTCGCCAGAACTCATGTAGCCACAAAGCCCGCACTCTGCAGACAGTGTATGAAACTTGAGTGAAATAACAATTTACTTTCCTCTTCATCAGAGAACCGCAAACGTCCTTATGATGTTCCCTGGCTCACGTAACACTTTATTATGTCTCAAGAAAATATAAGAAGACATACAAATAGATCAAATCAAATCAAATCAGATTTTTATTGCCGGAACATTCTATAATACATGGCAAAAGTCAACTTTTTACTTGCTAGAATTTTGTCATACACCCCACAATAGATCTCATTCAGACATACAAATACAAATTTACATACATCCATTCATTCGCCAATGATTCCCACTTCCAGCGACGGATTCAGTCAGTCTTTTTAATTGGTGGTCTCCCAATCATATGCTAAAAACTCGTCTACATTATAAAATGCACCTTGGGCGTTGGAGCGTTTTTTATTGAATTTGGTAATTTGTTTGCCTGTGAAGGCAAGCGTTCACAAAACCACCGTTCTGTGTCTACCAGTTCGGTAGTTATATCTGCCTGCCCTCCGGCTGGCAACGTCGTAAATTACGACTCATTTTTTCCCGCTGTGAACTGGCAGAGTCGTAATATACGACTCATTAAACATCGTCTACTAAATACGTCATAGTTCCGTCAATTACGGATCGAATTGCATAAAAGTTATATCACTTTAATCACAAGATCCCAAGCCTTCTAAATAATGTATTCACTTTTATATATATATGAATATTTGTTCTTTTTACTGGCCGCTAAAAGCTCCCGACTACTTCCGCGCGACGCGACTCGGCAACTGTTAGTGTTCCAAACAGCTGTTCGGTGGCTTTGTTTGTTTACGATTCTAGTCGTGTGTTGTGTTGTGATTCATCATGGATAACGATTTGCCGTCTAGTGAAATTCGTGAAATACTTTATAATAGTGATTCAGATAATGACAGTGACATTTCTGTGAATGTGTTTCCCCCTGATGTATCGCTTGAGGATTATTCCAGTGGAAGTGATGATGACTATGTTCCTGAAAGCCATAACTCGTCGTCCACTTCTGACAGTGAGTTTGAAGAAACTAATCCTAGGCCTAATCGTATTGAAGAAAATACTAGGGCCACAGTAGACCCAGCCACACAATCTGTTTGGTTACGCGTACTTCCTCCAGAGCCTGAAAATGATTTAGCTGAAAAGTTTCAAGTTAGGAATCCTGGCATAAGGCATTGCCCTCCTAAAAAACAGTGCACCTATAAGGTATTTTTATTTATTTTTTACAACTTCAATTTGGAATATGTTTGTAACTGAAACCAATTTGCATGCTCACAGAGAAATCAACAGAAAACGTGCCTCAGGACAAATGAAAGTGACTTCACGCTTGCAAAAATGGGTAGACGTAACAGTAAAGGAAATGAAGAAGTTCATGTCAATACTTATAAATATGGGCCTAATCCACAAAAATAACATAGAAGATTATTGGAAAACAACTAGATCTCAGGCTATTCTTCCATTTTTTCCCATCAGTTATGTCTCTAAAACGGTTCCAGTCTATAAGCGTCTATGTTTCATTTGAGTTCAGCACAACACCTGTACGTGGGATGGCTGGCTATGATCCGTGTTATAAAATTAGAAAATTTTACGACAGCATGAATGAATCATTCAAACGACATTTCATTCCTTATCAGAATATTTCCATAGATGAGAGTCTCATTTGAATGAAAAATCGTTGTACATTTATTCAGTACCTCCCAAATAAAAAACATAAAAGATTTGGCATCAAAAAATTTGAAACCTGTGACAGTAAGACTAGCTATGTACTGCATGTTGGTTTTTTACAGTGGGAGGGACTATTTACAGGGTGGTGAAGATCCATTTACTCAAAAAGTAAGTTATGGATCAATTGGACACAATGCCAGTTATTGGACAAGGGTTACCACATTTTCTTGGATAACTTTTACACTAAAATTCCCCTTGCTCGCAAATTGTATGGAAAAAGAAAACATTCATTACTGGAACTATAAATAAAAATTCAAAAGGGATTGTGGTAAAAAAAGTAATTAATGAGATTCTTGGAGTGGAAAAAAGTATCTATTATAGGCAAGGAAAAAATACTTCTGTTAGGATACAAACAAAAAGCAAAGCGAAAACCAGTATATTTGATTTCTACGGGATTGCACGCTGAGGACAAGATTATTACAGAGTAGAAGTGGTCTTCAAGCAGTAAAAACCTGTTCTCATAAATGGATATAATTACAACATGGGTGGGAGTGGATGTACGTGACAAAATCCATGTATCATGTCACATGTAGCAGGACCACACAAAAGTATTGGAAGAGGATCTTCACTAACCTGACTGATATGGCTCTCCACAACTCCTAACATACTGTACAAAAATAATACTGACCGACCAATGTCCAGAGCAAATTACATAGAGAGTATTGTAGAGTCATTAGTTGATGAGGAAACTGTGGAAAACGTACCCCAGCCTGGACCACAAGGTGATTGTGCACATGCTCTTGTACACCTACCTGGCCGGAAGGAGCGCCTTTGTGAAGTATGTTCACATGATAAAAATGTAAAAAGAAAGCGCAGTTATTATTGGTGCCTTGCCTGCAATTGTGGGGTTCATCCCACATGCTTCCACAAGTTGCAGCACTTCTGGAGGGATAAAAAGGTGGGACGGAAAAGAGCTAATGCTGAAGATGACTCTGAGTAGACATGTTCACCATCTTGTATATAGCCTTGTTTTTTTTTCAATTGTAATTTTATTTGTAAATAAAAGTGTTTTATAACTATGTATTTTCTTTTTGTTCATAAGTAAGTGAACATTTTGCATATTTTAGATTTTTAAATAAAATTAATTTTGAGTTTTTTATTTAAGGCATAATATAAAAAAAGTATTTTTTGAAAAACAAAGTTTTGAGTTCTGACCATCAAACATCCACCATTATTCAGGTAAGTCAAATTATAATTATGTTTATATTGTACAAAATATTCTGCAGAGTAATTTGATGTATAAGACTTTTGTGTTTTCTCCAATAATTAATTGTACAGGATAAAAAGTTAAAACCTCTGCACGAAAGCTTCAAAACAGGGTGCCAGTCAAGGCTCAAATGCGCGCCAGCCGGAGGGCTAGTCTCATACGCATGTATGTCTCGGCCATTCGTCATGGTACATCTAGACATACAAAACAGAGTTGTTTCCAAGATGTAGAGACTGGGCAGCGTCAACAGTTGTAAATTTTTGAAGGCTTCCTTGCACGACTCTCTAAATTTCAACAGAGCAATAATGCGGATCGCTTGTTTTTGCAGCTTGAACACTCTCATAAATTGATTGTTTGCACAAGCTCCCCTCAACACCAACCCATAAGTGAGATGGGGGTAAAACAAGCCATAATACGCCATCATTAGAACCTGAATAGGACAGTATTTGGCTAGAGACCTCAAAACATAAATGCCTGAGGCCAATTTGGAGCAAACGTGATCGATGTGATTATTCCAAGTCAACCCTCGATCTAGGTATATTCCCAGGAATTTCGAGCAGTAGACTTCTTCCAGCATTGTGTCAGCCAACATAACAGCCGGCTCGTCATGCCTGTCTACTGATCGCAAAGCAAAATTTAGAAAATTAGATTTTGCAGAATTTGTCTTAAGATTGAGGCTGTTGAAATGTTGGACGCAGTCGTTGATCTCAACAAAACACTGCTGTTCCAGAATCAGTTTTGATTTGCTAGTGAAACAGAGAGCCGTGTCATCAGCATACTGCACAAGTTTTCCGTGCATAAGTGATGAACCTACGTCATTGACATAGATCAGGAAGAGAATTGGACTGAGAATTGAGCCCTGAGGGACACCATAGCTCAGGTGAATTGGTTCAGATAATTTGTTTGAGATCTGGACAATTTGGGTTCTGTGGCTTAAAAATGACCTGAGCCACTGGAGAGGCACGCCTCGGATGCCAGGAGTTTCAAGTTTGTCAAGCATTGTAACATGGTCAACGCAGTCGAATGCTTTCGATAAATCTAGGAACACACTCAATGTGGGATCCCGACGTTCTAGCCCCTCTAAAACCATATCGACTAGACGTACAACTGCGTCTATTGTCGACTTACCCTTCCTGAAGCCAAACTGGTCTTCAGATAGCTGGTTGTGCTTATTTAAAAATTGAAGCATTCTTACCAAGAAAAGTTTTTCGAATATTTTGCTCAAAACTGGCAAAATTGAGACAGGCCGGTAATTGTGTGGGGAGTGGGGATCATCTTTCTTAAAAATCGGGTTCACTTTCGCGGTTTTTAGGAGTGAGGGGAAAACTCCTTGTTCAAAAGAGAAATTTACTAATTGTGTAAATGGTTTCACAATATGCTTTGAACATGTTCTTATTAGCCACATCGACATTAAATTTAAATCATTTGATTTTTTGGCTGGGAGCTGCTGAATTATTTTCTCAAGCTCTTCCTCAACGACAGGTGCCAGTGCCATGGAGGCTACTGGACACTGTCTCCGTCTTGATTCCTTGTGGCGGTGATGGGCAAGGGCCTTGCTCACAAGCAACAGATCCGAAGAATCTGTTAAGCCTATTTGCAACCTCAACCGCGTCCTCCACATGTCTGTCACCATTTTTTTAATTCGATTTGATTGTTGCATGGTTTATTTTTATTGTTGATGATGTTGCAAGCAGCTTTAGAAATATTTTTTGAAAATATAATTGATTTAGAAACATCATATGCCTTTGCCGTCTGGATCACTTTTCTGTAAATTAGTTTGTAATTTCGAAAAAAACCGTTTGAATTTTTCATTGTGTGATGTTTTCTGAATTTTAGAAATTAAAATTCCTTTAGTGATCCATTTGTTGTTTACCTTTTTGGGACAAACTTGTATGGTTTTGAGAGGACAGTACATGTTAACATGAAAGTTTAGTGTATCACTAAACATTTTAAAATGCTGTTATACCGAAAGACTTGATTCTTGGAATTTCCAATCTTTTTTGGAAAGGGAAGTGTTGAGGAGAGCGATGTTTCCTGGCCTTAAGTCTCTTATTGTTTTAGTGATTTTGGGCTCCCACTCGATTTTTACTCCACTAATAATAGCCTCTTGGCCGTAGTGGTCCGAGATAGCTGTATTGACCAAGGACACTGCGACACTTGGGAGATTAGATATGATATTGTCGATTGTCGACTGTGTAGACCGTGTCACCCGCGTTGGCGTTTTGACCAACAACTCAAGGTCGAATGATCTTAACAAGTCGACAAATCGTTTGGTGGAAGGGTGATTAGTGTCCATCGCATTGATGTTAAAATCGTCCATTAGGATATAACCCTGTTCATGGTTAGTTAATTCCATCAGTAGGGCTTCAAAATTTGTAAAGAAATTTTCCTCATTGCCATTGGGAGACCTGGAGATTCCGATGACGGTAAATTTTGATCTGTTGAATTTTATCCCAACTGCTTCAAAGTCTTTTTCTATAGTTTTGACAAGTGAAAAGGGAGAAAAAGAATTTTTTTTGACATAAATGGCGACTCCTCCTCCTCTGGAAAGTTGTCTGCAATATGAATTAGCCAATGTGAAATTTGGAATTTGGCATAGGTCGATGTTCTTGTCATTAAAACCGTTCTCAGTTACAACAAGTACATCTGTTTTCGTTTCTTCACACATCAATTGAATTTCGTCAAGTTTGTTAGTGGCAGATTGGGCATTTTGATGAAGCAGTCGGATTTGAACCTGATTGATAAATTTGGAATTCGTCTGTATTTGTTGGGTAGCGTCAGTCAATTTTGCCCGTCAGCCGTCCGTGGGGTCCCTAAAAAAACACAATCAGCTTTATCAGAATTCACAGGAGATGAAGTGGCAGGTGAACAGCTGGTGACGGCCTCGGCATAGGTCTTGTTGCCAGTACGTGTCATCGCGCATGCTGGAGTTGACACCAGCGCGAGTCTCGAAGGAGCTGGTCCTGGCGTCTCAGGCAGAGGAACTGGTCTCGAGGGAGTGGACACAACAGTCATCGGCTCCACAGGCTGCACTGCCGCTGGAGAAGGGGCCGCCGAGTTCAGTTGTTGATGGTTCTCACAGGAACCAAAGTCGGCCAGTCTCCCCGCAATCAGTCGTGCCAGAACTCTCTTGCCGCACATTCTCAGGTGCATGCCGTGGGCAGTAAAGTTAGGACGTCGGATGCAGTTCACCTCCAGTACCCTTACATCCTTATGCCGATTGCAGAGTTCCGTTATGTAGCCATTCACCATCCTGATCGTCCTGTTTGTTGCGTTGTCAGGAGCTAAGTCATGGCGGTGGGGAAGGGTAGCTACTAGCACTTTGGAGGATGAGCTAAGTTGTTGAAGGATTCCCTCCATGTATTTGTAAATTATCTCCTCCTTCCCCGCTGCAACATCATTGGTGCCCGCTATGAGGACATAGCAGTGGTTCGCAGATGGTGGGCTGTTCGATGGCGAGACGATGTGCAGCAGGCCGGCTCCGGGTTTACAGACACCACTCACTTCGTTCCCTGGACCTGTAAGCTTACCGACAAGACCGGCGATATTTCGGGTGTGACTATCACCCAATATGGTGACGCCATGGAAAGGGATTTGTATTGGACTTTGTTTTTCAGCTGTCACATGTTTACTATATTCATGTTTTTTCTTATTTTTCTTTCTTCGTTTTTTCTTGTTATTTATTTTTTCCTGAGAGGACACAGATTTATTCTCCCTGAGAACAGTCTCCTCATCAGGTAGTGGCTCTGGAGGGTTTGCTATGGGAGGTGTATGGATATTCGACAAGGTGGGGCTTGGTTTGGTCAATATGGTGGGGTTTTTGTACAGTTTTAGCTGTTCTTCAAGAGCCTTGATTGCCGATATCATATTGGATGCTTCTTCCTTGAGGATGATGATCGCTTCAAACCTCGTTACTTCTTCCTCCAGCATTTTAACAGTTTCCTTATCCGGCGTCTTGTCATCAGCTACACGTGTCATGATCTCAGTTTGGGTGGTTCGATGTTCAACGGTGGTTATAGCAGGTTCCGATGTCTTTGTTCGAGGTGGAGGAGTCGAGTGCAGAGGAAAAACTTCACTCGTGTACTGGGATAGTCGCATATCGTTTTGTATGGATTTCATTTTTGTTTTCAGCTGCGATATCTCATTTTTAACGGCTAAGTTTTCGTTCTTTAGAATGCTGTCAGTGTCTGGCGTTGTCAGTGAGGTTGCTGTGTTAGTTAACAGTTCAGATTTAGGAGTGATATCCTTCGGAGACGACTCTGGAAGGACCGGGGTAACGGAGGTCGGAGTGTCGGACGCGGTAGTGCTGGCGCTCTCAGCCGTGGGTGTCCGGGCGGGCGTGTCGGCGCGCTTCTGTTGAGGTGTCAGCACCAGAGACCTCATAGTCACAGGATGTGGGCCATCATGGTTATCATTTGTGGACAATATTTGGGTTTTTTACAAATTTGTTTTTACCGTTGCCTTACAATTACGTCCCAGACATCTCCAGGTGATATCTCCGTTTTTTGAGTGATAACTTTCTCTAAATTTATTGTTATTGTACAAAATACTGTATGTGGTTTGCCGTTTTTCGTTTGTTCAATAGTAAAGTTCATGCTGGTTTATGTAAAATTCTTAACTTAGTTGATTAATAAATAATAACAGTAATAAATATTTAATAAATAAAAACAGGAATAAATAGTTAATAAGTAAAAGCAGCAATAACAAATTAATAAGTAAAACAACAATAAATAGTTAATAAATACAACAGCAATAAATAATTAATAAGTAGCACAATAACACAGATAAATAAAAACCACAGCCACAATTGTGATAAAATAAAGTTTTGATGAAAAGTATTAAAAAAACTTAGTTATTGATTCCTGTTAAAAATATTTAATTAACAAACTAAGTGATAAAAATGTATCTGCAGCCAGGTGGATTCGATCTGAGGACCCTTGTACTGTTAATCAGTTACGCAACTGATAGCGCTAAGAACGCTGATAAGAAAGATCATATATTTATCGTTCATGCAGTATGTAACTCCGAAGACCATTTAGCGTGGGATTATTGCAAGTTTCACGTTTAACCTTGAAACATCCAAGATTACAGGAAAATAAACAAATTCACGAAATTAGTCCTTCCTGCTTATCGAGTGCACTTTTAAAGGGTCAACTTACTAATTAAATTCAAATATTTGTATAGAAACTAGTTAAAATTAGATAAAAACATCGGAGCTTAGCCTGCACGTGTAAACGGGGTAGGACCAGGCCTGCCAACCTCTAGATCTACCACTAGTGGAGTGAATATCAATTAAAATAATAGTAACACGATACCAGCGCGTAGCGTTCAGGCTGAACAGAAGGACAACTGGAAAATTCACGGTTTTTGAGTTTTGTTACTCCTAGTCCAGGAGCCATACGCCCATTTGCATTGTTTAAGCACAAAATCTGAGAAATTTCTCTTAAGAAAGTGATCCACCATCAACCGCGAGGGTATCAAAAGGAATAAAAGTACGATATGAACATATTTGTTTTCAGATTGTTCTTAGCTTGACTTAAAGGCAATTATCAGACACGTAATTAAATATCAAATCAACGCCAGTAAACCATATACAGACCCTTAAAGTAGTGAGTTTGTCCCTTTATCTAGTAATATCATAGTGGACATAACCATCGCATATGTGCCTGACGTTCGTTTTTATGTGTCTCAATCTACGAAAAAAACCAGAGGGTTCCAAGCTAGAGGTTTCAAGAAATAACTAGCGCATGTGATAAACAACTATGCTAATACGTTATAAATACAACCAAGATCGATATCTTGCTTAGTAAAGTCAGTGTGATCACCATAAGTCGCTCTCTCACAGTCCAATCTGTGTTCAAAAACTTGTGTGAGCATTTCTGGCATTGTCCTCTCAACTGCAACCACAATCCGATGCCTTAGTTCTCGTAAACTTTCTTCATTTAACAGGTATACCATATCCTTGATGAATGTCTATGCCAAGGTACCTAGCGCAAAATGGCATCGGTTTATAAACATTCTTTTCTTAGATGGTTATTATTTTGCTGAGATAATTATTGAAAAATACTGATAGTTATGTTCAATTATCTATAAGAAATGTTTGTATCATTTTTATAATAGTGACCTACTATGATTTACATTGAATGTGCGGAAGAAAGTATCTGGACGAACACCATACATTAGTATTATGTGCTCTTATGCTAGAAAAATGCTCTTAAAAACTAAGATTCCGAGAGTTTTAATAAGGTAAGGTGTGTTTTAATAAGTTGTGTTTTATAGCAGAGTAGATACCATTGATATTCCGAGATCTTGGACAGAGATACATTCTTACACAGTTTTTACGAATTAATACTTACTTGAAGAGCAATAAAAGTCACAAGCCTCACATAATGCTTGATTGAATGCTGCTTTACCTGTTACCTGTAGGTCTAGACCTAGTATAGATAAAGATGACTGAGCTTAAGACTGTGGTTTTACCTACAGGATTAAGGTTACACGACAAAACGTAAGATTCGATACTTGAATTTGCCAAAGTCATTCAAAGCTTTTGCACAGTTTGAAGTAACGCCATGCGGATCTATACCTAAATAGGAGTGCGCTGATTCTTCCAGAAACATGGTTGCAATCAACGCTTAGTGACATTTCTGAAACTTTGCGCGCGCGAGAAGATGCACTTCTACGAGGTTCGTAGGATGTATATTTTCGGTATCATAATTGATTTTGCCTTATTGTCCCAGCTAAAAAAATATTTTATACAAAAGTAGGTCTGGGAAGGCTTTTGGGTCTAAAACTACAACTACAAACTACACTTCCGGCCCTTGTAATCCACTTCCTGTGTAAGGGGTGGATTAAAAGTTACAACTTCCGGTTGTGCCTTACTATCCAATAGATTAACTTTGGTGCTACGTGAATGTCCTGTAGGTCAAACTGTTCTTCGAGATAATGAACGGAATATCCCAAGTGCAGACAACAAATGCTGAATGAACCTTTGACACCGACCGGATGTACGTACTTGTAACTTTCAATACTCATTTACAAAGTACGTGATATCGTAATAAATGGAACCACATAAAATCATCCAAGTACACGTACAGCCAAATGTACGGGTTTTGTCACTTTTATTTCAGCCACTATTTATGAATGACTCAAGTTGGAAAATACATTTGATGCTTTTAGTTTTAGAAAACTATTTTAGAGAAACTGTATTTTCTACATTTCAGTATTTACCATATTCTCTTTATAATTCACCAACTTATAACTAAACCTTTTCATTTAATAAATCTAAGATTATTTAAATAAAACATGCAACCGGCACTTAGAAGTGTTTAATAAATTATTCTAAACTCCTAAAATTTGTATAAAAGTTGTCTCAGGTATGCCAGCGCTAAACACATTTCAGGATGAATAAAGCTCAGTTAGAATAATGAATAATATGGACAATGGACGTTTGAAGTTTCTGACTCGTGCTTTCTGAAAAATCAATTGAGGTAATGAATGAGTCAATTCCGGGAGAAAAGCTATTCTAGCACTAGTTCAGAATTGACGGTTGAAAGAGTGACTTCGCAGAAAATAAACCCATTTGTTACCGGTTGGTTGTTATTCCTGATCTAGACGTACGTTTCTAGGGATCATGACTCGCTATGATGTACTATAATAAATAAATCTAACTCGTTTGTTCCTGCCATTGATATTTCAAAATGTACACACTCCTGCAATACCTGACGTGCTTCACCTACTAGGAATAACTCATAGTTAAACATACATAGGATGATTTTATTTTAGTTTATTTATTACGATTTATAACAATGTTGAGAATGTATTCAACAGAACCGTTACAATAAACATCAGAGTGTATGATAAGGAACTTTGTTAAAGTCTTTTCTGACCGTGGCTTAACAACTGTCACGGTTATGTAGTGTTCACGTCAGATTGTCAATATTTGATTCCTCCTAATTGTAAATAATTATTCAATCTTTACATATTATAGTAAATATAAGCGCAAAAGTAGATTTGTCTGGACACTACGTTAAAAAGGTATTTTATGTTCAATATTAATGTATATACACGTTAGAATATTAGTGGAAAGTTGTACAGTTAAAATAACCAATTTAATTAAATTTATTATTAATATACTCAAATTATGATACTTTTATTTATTACTATAACAATATAACAAAATACCATTTGTTATATTTATATTTTACCCAGCATATTTTAAGAATACTATTCAATATAAACAAGTTTTAGAACATTTCGATTGTGACAACAGCCTTTAAATTTATGCATATTAAGTTAATAATATATAAACTCGTCGTTAGAAGATTTTTTAAATTCTTAAGTATAACGAACGAATAAGCAACACATATATAAATTATTTTGTAAAATGTATTTAATATACAAGGTGTTTGAAAAGTATGGGTACGGCTTAATATTTTAAAAAACCATAGGGGATAACATCTATAAACGACGATCCAGTCAGAAATGGCAGCGCATAATGTAACTTCACAATGTGTACCTAAAACAACCCGCCATTTCTGATTGGATAAACCTTTTGAGATACGGTTTGTGGCATTCAACTCTACTAAGTGAGCTCTTTCAAATGAGGTATCACTCGACCCATGCTTCAATTTAAGATTTCCGTGTTTTCCTCTGTGGGCCGTCCCCCATGGTTGGCATGTCATGGTAATAGCAAGGAAAAATAGTTTACATAGCCATATGACACTGTGCAAAGTTTATATATGTTATCTCCTATTGTTTTAAAAATATATAGCCGTACCCATACTTTTCAAACACCTTGTATATACATATATTAGTACTTTTTACATATAATAATAAACTCTATTCAAAACGATTTCTTGATCTTTGTACAGTGAGTTTTGGGTATATAAAAGTAATATTTGTTAACACATATATTATTAATAGAAAGCTCTTGCAATATAAATGCACGTGCTTCCAATGTTTCAATGTTAATCTAATAAAAAACACTGTTCAGTTGAAAACAGCTTGTTAAAGTACACTGCTTTTCGGGGGAGTAAAGATATTCTCAATCCACTAACCAACATCAGCTGATTGGTTAGAAAATTCACTACCCAACTTATCCGCTTTTTTTTCTTATGACGATTTGCAATTTTTTTGTAATAATTTCTTGCTTTAGAATGAAATAATAATATTACAGCCGAATCTAGGCAATAACACCAATAATAATATTTATGTATTATACCTAAACACATTCAGAACACCCTACATTATCACTTTTTTATTACAACCAGTCAACATATGAAAACAAGAGTGGTCCCAAAACCTATCCCTGAGGAATTCCTCAGAAACAACTTCACTGTGTTACCATACATATTCATGTGGCGGGCGTTTTATAGATTCATAAGCTTAAGCTGTAAACTGCCACATTAGCCCCGTCAGGAAGACTAAGCAGTCCGTAGTCGGTCCCGGGTCACGATTACAACAAATGAGTAACAATTACAGGAAAGCTACTGGCTAACCAAGACAAATGTTGGAGCGCCTCAGCACGTGTCTGACCCTGTAACCGCGAAGTTCGTTCACCTTCTTTGTACCTTTTGTTTTCATACAATACAATTTTATATATTTACAATTCTTTAATTAGTGTTATCAAAATAGAATGGCAATAATTTTAAGAATTTATTGTATTTCGTATACCAACAAAGTACCAAATTTTAAGGTTAAAATAAGAGAAATGTGACAATAAATTTCATACCAGTAATTTATTTAATACATTATATTGGCCTGTTTCTTCCTAAAAATTGTATCCTATTATTAATAAAATGTAAATGATATATTCATGATGTACATATTTTATTACATATATTAAAACATTTATATATTTAAAAACATCTTATTAACCTTTTTTAGCATTTGTTGGAGGGGTTTGTAGAAATGCTGTGCTTACAGATATCATATGTGTATAAATTATAAAGGAGTCAGTAATCGCGTACTTTATGCAATTCGTATTTATTACGTTTTAAGAAATAAAAAAATCAATAAAAATCCTTTCAGGGACTTAATCCAATCTGTAAGTTTGGACATTTGTACATATAAAATAAAAATACAAGTTTTTATCTTTGATCGTTTTTATTTTGTCCTGGTTACAACATTGCTTTAATTTCTCGGTTGAAAGGCCTGTAGTTCAACACTCGTAGAATGATTGAAACATTTGTTTCCTTTAAAATAAAGTAAATGATTCCAATAAAAAATTATTGAACCAACAAAAGCATATTGGGTTTGATAATTGTGTACAAATTGTATACTAAACCTTTCTTGTTAGAGGAATATTAAAAACATTAAAGGCGTGGGATGAAAAGGAAGATAAAAAGTACAAAGTTATAGAATTTATAAACCAGATCCTATATACAATAGACTAATCACAATAAACGTCATCTGTAAAGAGCAGACATAATTGCCTAAATTGGAATCTACAAGTTAAAAACATCAGACAATTGCCCGGCAATATAAAGCGCCAGTAACGGGCTTAACTGTAACATTCTCCCTATTAATTAACCTTTAGAATATGGACCTTTACGTTCATAGCTTTCTAATTGGAGAGAATTGCTTACTGGATGTGTTTTGTTCCAACTGTTATAATTTATCGCTTAACATGGTTAAAGTCGATACTGTGTTCTGCAAGCTTTTACCATTTCAGAAAAAGTCAAACTCATTGAAAACTATAAACATTTTAAAAATATAAATAATTTAAATTATTATTTATTAAAAAATTCAAACATAAATATGTACTATAGTTTTTAATAAATACCAGGGGACACCATTCCTCACTTTCGACATAATTCTTTGAGCTTCAGCAATCACTTATCAATAATTTTATATCTTTGGATTTTTTCTCTAAAAATTCATTTTATCGCATTTACTTATTCCAGAGTTAGCTTTTTATTACGATTAAGACATGTTTATAAATATATAATACCGAATGCAGCAATGTAACGAGTACCGTGGTTATCGCAAAATAACCGAATGAAGCATCGTCTAGCGTGGCTGCTGCTTGGATGGGTGACCGCTGAGCGATCCTGTCCTTGCAAGCAGCTCAGCTGCATGCCCGGCCTTTGGCGGTGGTTCAGAAGTCACCTCTAAGCCGTTGGTCTCCAGGTTAAATGTTAGAGAGGACTTCTTAGCAGTAACTTCGCCTAGTACAATAAGACATCATTTACTTTTTTAATGGCTAGAATAAGCTGAGTACACAGGAAAATCAGATTACACCATCTTCAGATACTGACTTCTTCCGAGGTTAACAAAATACTAAGAGGAATGCATTATAGCTCTTCCAAATGTCATCCATCTCCAGCTTGATGATCTCATTGGTGTAAAACAACTAAAGAAGAGAGAAGTAAATCGTAGTTGTTACATCTATCTTTATTTTATGTATTCATAACACCCTAGACCCCATTCCATGGACAATATACGCTTTAGTCTGTAATGCTTGGGTAATATAGTTATCTATAGATTGTATAAGACCAGGACTCGAAGAATGTCCATGTAACATTTCAGTAGATCAGTAGTCCAGTAGTTTTTACCTGATTGAGTAACACCCACAAATACATTAACATACAAACAGACACCACTAGATGTTTTATATAATAGTATAGATTATTCACGGTACAACCGTGACTAAAAGACTTAAACAAAACACAGCCGAGTAAACATTTTAACAAGAATTGTTATGGACTCTTAATATGGACTTTAATATATTGTTTCCAATTTGTGCCACAAATTGTTTTCAGACAGTTTTGCTTCCGAGAACTTTTTAATATGTCCAGGTGCCGGTTAATCAACACTTGCATTATATGGATGTTATCATAGGCTCCTTCCATTCTATCCCCACGGGCCTCCATGGAGTCCATGCTTCCAGTACAGAGCTACGCTCGCGCCACAAACCTCTTGAGTTTCTATTACTCTCTCACGCCTCCGCAATAGTGCCAGAGCAATTTGGCACTACCTAATGTATCATAACGACGACAATAAACTTACTAGTTGATTCTAAGATTAGCTTGTGGCGAGTGTGGCGCCTACACGTGGGAACGTTACGCGGCTTGGAGTCCATGCTTCCAGTACAGAGCTACGCTCGCGTCACAAACCTCTTGAGTTTCTATTACGCTCTCACCCCTCCGCCATAGTGCCAGAGCAATTTGGCACTACCTAATGTATCATAACGACGACAATAAACTTACTAGTTGATTCTAAGATTAGCTTGTGGTGAGTGTGGCGCCCACACGTGGGAACGTTACGCTGCGTGGAGTCCATGCTTCCAGTACAGAGCTACGCTCGCGTCACAAACCTCTTCAGTTTCTATTACGCTCTCACCCCTCCGCCATAGTGCCAGAGCAATTTGGCACTACCTAATGTATCATAACGACGACAATAAACTTACTAGTTGATTCTAAGATTAGCTTGTGGTGAGTGTGGCGCCCACACGTGGGAACGTTACGCTGCGTGGAGTCCATGCTTCCAGTACAGAGCTACGCTCGCGTCACAAACCTCTTGAGTTTCTATTACGCTCTCACCCCTCCGCCATAGTGCCAGAGCAATTTGGCACTACCTAATGTATCATAACGACGACAATAAACTTACTAGTTGATTCTAAGATTAGCTTGTGGTGAGTGTGGCGCCCACACGTGGGAACGTTACGCTGCGTGGAGTCCATGCTTCCAGTACAGAGCTACGCTCGCGCCACAAACCTCTTGAGTTTCTATTACGCTCTCACCCCTCCGCCATAGTGCCAGAGCAATTTGGCACTACCTAATGTATCATAACGACGACAATAAACTTACTAGTTGATTCTAAGATTAGCTTGTGGTGAGTGTGGCGCCCACACGTGGGAACGTTACGCTGCGTGGAGTCCATGCTTCCAGTACAGAGCTACGCTCGCGTCACAAACCTCTTGAGTTTCTATTACGCTCTCACCCCTCCGCCATAGTGCCAGAGCAATTTGGCACTACCTAATGTATCATAACGACGACAATAAACTTACTAGTTGATTCTAAGATTAGCTTGTGGTGAGTGTGGCGCCCACACGTGGGAACGTTACGCTGCGTGGAGTCCATGCTTCCAGTACAGAGCTACGCTCGCGCCACAAACCTCTTGAGTTTCTATTACGCTCTCACCCCTCCGCCATAGTGCCAGAGCAATTTGGCACTACCTAATGTATCATAACGACGACAATAAACTTACTAGTTGATTCTAAGATTAGCTTGTGGTGAGTGTGGCGCCCACACGTGGGAACGTTACGCTGCGTGGAGGCTCTTTAGCTCTAGTTTCGTATGCTCTAACGGCTGTACATTTAACTCTGTATATTTGTATTTGAGACATTCTCGACCACTTACACACGATGAAGACACGATTTATCTAAAATGGTAAACTTTAACAATCATGTTTACCTGAGTTAGGAGACTGTACGTTTTCAATAAATATAAAAATGGGGTTTTAATAACTAGTAAATAATATGCTTTTTGCAATTATTAAAAGCTTTATAAGATTTCAAAACGATAGAGCTTCTAAAGGTTTAAGAAAATTATTTTGATATGACATCCACATATGAAATCTACCTTTTATCTGACTGTGCCAGAAGGATTAATTTGTTGTTGTAAATTATTACTATTCATTCAAGACACTAACAAATCTATACTGGTGTATTGAATTTGTTAGCATTAAACTATAGTAAAAACACATTATACGTATTTTGTTAGCTCGTATTTTGTTAGCACCAATTTGGAATTAATTAATTATGATCAGGGCAAAACACTTAAACGTTACCCATATGAGTGTCACGTATGATGCAATATCTGACAACACGTTGTGAGCTCTTGAACCTGTCACCGAGCAGGTGACTATAGCTAATAATGTAATCTTACATGTACTACAATAGTGCGTAGTTCCCATTTAAACTATTACACTATTACCTTATCAGTTCGTCATATTATGATACAGGGTCTTATAGTAGTTTAGGTGGGCTGAGGATCATCTTCTCTCGGAAAGCTACCTTAGGAGAGGAACAGCGAAGGTCTAGGGTACCTTGCATACAAATGTCAGATATGTGCCTAACAATCTTGGATATTGCTTTCTTATAAATTAATACTAAATTCCACGGTTTTCAGGGGAAATAAGAGGTAAGGTATTATTCTGTTTATTCAGTCGTGCCTTGTCTAATTGTGTTTTGATTGCACTATTAATAATAATATAAAAATAAGATTGTATATTTAAATTTTAAAATAAAATATATTACATCAACCAAGTCCAGTAATAAACAGTTAACAAGTTTTTAGCGACTGTGTTTGGCCATCGGAATATACAGCAGTAGAGTGTGAAATAATAAAAATCGATCAAACTTCTATAGAGTATTAATGATTTTGAACATTGTTTCATATTACATACGTAATTCATGCGGCAAGTAAGGAATCCCCAACTGTCCTGTTAAACAGTCCTGTAAACATACCTTGCAGTGTCAGTCAAACGATAAAAGTTCCAAGTTGAAAAAATAAAAAAAATTGGAAACTGCTACGAATGTACTGATAGTAATAGAAATCCTTTCCAAATAAACTGCTTCATCATTGAAAACTGTTGCCAATCAAAACCCCATTCACAGGTTTTCTCTATCAATATACATTGTTTACTGTTTGGTAATAAATTAATTTTTAAAATCCAAAAATTTAAGTATAAAAAGTTTGTTTATAATATTTTTGACACTATGATCAAATTTAAATAGATTAACACGTTGTCCTAAAAAACTCAATTATGAACGTTTAGGAAAACTCCGATTAAATCATCATTTGTATCGAAGATCCTAAATATTGTTTTATTTTATTTTAAATAATGGTATCATACGTTTTGAGAGAACTTTCAACATTTCCAAGCCAATAATTGTTAAAACACAATAAGCAGCATCTGCATAAACAGCTTTATTAAAAGAAAGTAAAATACCAACTATCGTGGGTATGCCTTTGGGTATATTAGGCGTAATTTAGAACTATGCCTGAAACTTCCGAAAACGTCCGTTATATGTTATTACCTTTCACGATTTAAATGCTGTATTGTTAGAAGCAGAAAGAGAATGGCGATGTGAGACAGCGACGCGAGGGGCTTGCTGTTTACAAACATTTCCCCAGAAACAATACAGCCACACAGTCACTCTACAGGCATTGTGGTGAAACCTGAGCACAGCAATAATTTACATTCCGTTCCTTCACAATACAGCCACACAGCCACTCTACAGGCAGTGTGGTGAAACTTGAGCGCAGCAATAATTTACATTCCGTTCCTTCACAATACAGCCACACAGTCACTCTACAGGCAGTGTGGTGAAACTTGAGCGCAGCAATAATTTACATTCCGTTCCATCACAATACAGCCACAAAGTCACTCTACAGGCAGTGTGGTGAAATTTGAGCACAGCAATAATTTACATTACGTTCCTTCAAAATACAGCGACACAGTCACTCTACAGGCAGTGTGGTGAATCTTGAGTACAGCAATAATTTACATTCCGTTCCTTCACAATACAGCCACACAGTCACTCTACAGGCAGTGTGGTGAATCTTGAGTACAGCAATAATTTACATTCCGTTCCTTCACAATACAGCCACACAGTCACTCTACAGGCAGTGTGGTGAATCTTGAGTACAGCAATAATTTACATTCCGTTCCTTCAGTACACAACAACCGTCATCAAACCTCTTTAACGCTAATTGTAGTTAAGTCATCTGTTAGTCATCCATCGCACATGAAACTTTAGTATTACGGCAATCGAAGTTATTGGCTGAGTTTTAGTGAAGCTCGAGGGACTGAAAAATATCCATTTATGTATCTCACGGAACAAATTTGACTAAAATTTAAAATTTTGGATGAAGCTTGATTTCTTTATAGGCACCATCGAGCTCGATAGTGGTGAGTCGCTTTATTGGATTTGGCTGAGCGTTAGCGAGAATTGTTGCATTGGACTTGAGGTAACCATGGTGGCAACGAGAAAATCGCAGAGCAACTACAAGTTTATTATATTTGAACAAGCCAACGGTAAATGTCATTTGCAAAGAAAATTTTACGAAAAAATAAAATTATTCTATAAATAAAACTTCAGAATTGCTATTTTACTTGAATAAACACTAACTTATAAAAAATATTTTATAAACAACTTAAATATTTACTTTCCAAAAATAATAAACTTGACAAGAAAATAAACCATAGTAACTAACACACTTGTTAACAAACTAATTGCAATATATGACATGTTAACATTTGGAATAATAACACATGTAGCCATGATGTCAAAGTAAAACTAGAAACAGTTTGGGGGGGGGGGTCAAACCTTTTTGGATTCTTTTATTCAATTCGGACAGATACGTATTGTTTAATATGTAAGGCAATTGTAGATGTTTGTCAGTAGGGTATAATGTAGTTTACCCTCTGCATGGTACTAAGGTAGGAGTATACGAAACTAACTGAATAATGAAGTGAATATCTTGGTGGTAACCAATAAAAATGATTAAACCTACATTTACACTGATTTAGTTTTTTAACGTTATTAATATGGGGCATTTGCCCACAATCACTAAAAAGGTTATCCATAAACCTCAAACATTTCATTGACAGTATTATTTTCATAAGTTATAAATTTATTTTTAAACTTGTTAATACATTTCAGTGTTACGGTTAAGCTCTAGCATGTATTTACATTTTTTGTTCTAAAATATTTTAAGAGAGAAAGAGTCAAATATCAATAATCTTTCTGTGTAAATAAAAGGTCTTTAATTTGATATTTCAAATTTTAAACTAGGCTTTTAAAAGATACCTAAAAGTAAATTGAATTACCGGAAGTCAACGTGACGTCGTGATTGTATCGTGTGTCAACTGGTGGTATCCGACATTACAGGTTACTAGAATCGATACCTAACATTTTCAATATTTAAAAAAGGTGCTACTAAAAAGTAAATTGGAATTTCATATTATTTATTTCATGAGATTATTAATGTTAATAAATATTTTAATGAACGCTAAAATAATTCTTCAATCAGTTTGACTACCTTTGAAACACACTAAAAGGTCGGAAAAAAGTTTGGTTCGGGTGTTTTAGAATCAGCTTTCGATTCATATTCAGTTTTCCTTTCAGTGCATACTATTTATGTGCATGTCAGAGGAAGCCACTGTGATAAGACGATAAGCTATGACCACAAACCACTATGATAATGTGTCTGATAATGTACGGCAGCTGTGTGTCAGAAGTCAGAGAGCACTAGAAAGCCTACGGAACCAATGTTTATACAAATGAGGAGACAGAGAGAGAGTATTGAGTGAAGTTTCTCGATGCAAGCGAGTCAACATTACACACTTACGTCGGAGAAGGACTTTGTAACGACTTAAGTTTAAGCGGGACCATGTTGCAAAGTTACGTTCATTTGGCGTCTGAAAGGCTTAAACCAGGAAGTGGGATCACTTAAAAGTTTGGTGACTGCAACGTAACAAGTCCAGAGAATGCAAGTATCACATTTTTAAAGTAAAATATGTGAGTAAGCCACACCACGAGTCGCTTCCTTAAGAATATGTGCAAACTTTAAAATATACAGCTAATGTCATCCTTGAGATGCCTTGAGGGGCAGGTAGACTGACAGACAAAAATACTGTGACATGGCCTTCAATGACACTCAGTTAAGTTGGACAAGCTCCATCATTCAACACATTCTTGTGTATGTAGAAATAAAGTTTCACTCAAATTTACATTGAGCAAATTAAATCTTTCTCGAGATATCTTCCCAAATAATGAATCCAATTTTAATTTATTAAATTAGGCTTCACAGCAGTGTTCAAATAACAAAAGTTCCGGTGAGCTAAGGAGGGTACTACAATGTAAGAGTGCGCTGAAATACAATCTTGTCATCGAGTTTCAACATGAATTTTATTCCCTTTTCATTTTATTCTAAGAATAAACGTCACGTTTGAATTTTAAAATGAATGGATTCAGTTTACAGCTTTATTTATTCTGCTATTTCTCGTTGTCGTCATGGTTACCCATCAGATCAGAGTAGAAATATTCGCTAACAATCAGCAAAATCATATATATTATTCATCATCAATCATATATATATATATATATTATTCGTTGTCCTTTTACTTTATATAGATTGATTTTATTAGTGAGAATGTTTAGTTGGTAAAGTATATACGCAACATGAAATACAAATATTTACAAAGATAACAATTGAAGTAATTGTAGTAATAAATTAAATTACTGTTATTTTTATTTTTTTTTTAAGTTTAAATAAGACTTAAATGTAAAGCTATTTTATTGTTTGTTGTGCTTCAGTCAGATACGTTTGTTCTATAAGCCCAATAAATATAGAAGATATATATTTTTAAATGTAGCGACCAACCAAACAGACGGTTTAATACCATTCATTGTTTGTTATGCAGATTACCAGATGAATATCATGTTACGTTATTGTAATCGTTGAAATAAGCACTTTTGCATTAAGCATTTAGCATTATAAGCATTTTGAATTAAGCATTTTGAAGCATTTGGAATTAAGCATTTTGCATTAAGCATTAAGCACATTTGCTTATTTTTCTTCATTCAACTCAGTGTTGCCAATATAAAAATAAAGCTTCATAAAAAATATATCAAATCTATTCCTAAGTACGTTTTTGAGATGTACGGACAGATGGACAGACTGACAGAAAGAAATTTCCAGCCCTACGAGTGATAGGTTTCGCTAAAGCTTAGCCGTTGCAGTTATATCTCTAATTTTGCACAATTTTCTCTGTATAGTACTCTAGTATTGTATACAAAAACTCAAGAGCCACATTTAGTAAAAGATCCACAGCTAAAAGGTGTCCCAAATTTAGAGATTATACTGGAGAGATAATTTAAGCATGGTCTAACTGAGAAGTTTTTCCGAAACTTTGCTTAATATGCCCTTGAATGAAACTGCTTAGAAACTTCCATCGTAGCATTATAATTATGCCGAAGGTGTGACTTTAGAACAAAGTAACGAAGTATATGAATAACAGAAGTAACAAAGAGCAAAGCCCCAAAACACATAATGTAAGGAAATAAAATGAACACAGAAGCAAAATATACGAACAATAGCAGCAACATGAGGACATCAGTCATCCATTACGGTTAATACTTGAATTGTAAAAGAATAAAATATATTATTGATCGAACTATATGATTAGATGTCAAAAGTGTGTAGCCTAAATGAATGTATAAACTCATCACCAATAGCTACGGAAAAAGTAATAAGTTCTTAGTATTATGGCAATCCTTTAAAATAAGGGGGTAATTACTGAAACTTTTGAAAACTGTTATAATAATTTATTATATAATGTGTTACTAAAATACTATGTACCTTTAATTATAACTGGGATGTTGTAACATAAATTGGTAAACATGTCGAAAAAAACAGTAAATTTTTAATTTACTAGACCCATTAGAAAACAAATGGTTTTGACACGCGGACATCCTTACAACAAAATATATCCATAAATTTGATGCAAACTACTCGTATGTCATTACACCAACATCACACTGAAATAAAACTGTATCACGCTACTATAATGCAGGGAACTGCTACTAAACAGATGGGGGGAGGGGGTTGGAGATATCTGAGGTCATATTAATAAATACTGGAGATGGCAAAGTTTATATACAGATTGCATGAGATTAAAAGTTTAATTGTGGCAAGACACTTCTAGATATTAAATAAAAATACGACTTTGCCACGTAGCTGTCGATAAAGAGTAAGAATTACCTTAAATGTTACCTGGGAGTGTACCTAGTGGTTCCAATGTTCTTTGGAACATTGCCTTCGAAACTTAATCATGTATACAACTTTTAAATTGATTTCCCACGTTGGCGTTGACTCACATACCACGGTGTTAGCATTCTTGACTGGAAATTGTCTCAAATAGGAATAAGTAATTAAAGTACAATGGAAGAAGAATGCAATCTACTCAAAATAGGACTCGAAGTAGGATTTAAATTACTAAAGATCGAACTCGCGGACAAGCCACGCGTGCTCTTTCTCGGTAAGCTGATGGTCGGCTACAAATTCAAAAGAGAAAAGATTACTAAGCGTGCCAATTAGTTTATTGTTCCGCCAAGAATTCAGTTCCAAAAACATCGAGGAGAAACAGCACTAACTAGAAACAACTAACAGGGTTGCGTAAATATTAAATTATAGAAAATAAAACTAATTAACTGTACAAACAAAATTACACAAACTTTTCAAGAATAGGACTTTTAAAACATATGACCGTAATATTCATGCAATTAGAAGGAACATTAATTAATTCTGTCGGCGAAATAAGAAATTAATTTAACTAATCCCAATTTGCATACGCTAGATAATTCATAATTTGTAGTGAGAAGCACATCTGTATATTATTCTTCTTAGGGGATGTAGTCGAAAGACTTGCAAACTCTAGGTTAGTAAGTGTTACCAAACTAAGGCAATTTAGAACTAAAAAGCTCATTGTTTCTTTTGATCAGTCAAAAAGGACTTTGAAGTTTTTTAATGGCTTTACTTTCCATCCAATTTAGGAAACTGTATGCCCTTCACGATCGATCAATTTCAAGTCAATTCAACAGAATTGGTTTTTAGGCTGAGCATTCAGCAAAACCTCACCCGCAAGTTGCTGGTGATGAAATTCATTTTCTATCTCTATGGACGCATAGTAATTGTGAAAAGCTCACATAAGCGGTTAAAATTAGGCATAACTGTACTTTAACTAGCTAAATATTAGTACTGAAAATGATAAAAAATGATTTTATGTTGGTGACCATAAACACACAGTAACTTATCGACACATGTGATAATGTTATTTTCTTGGACAGGTTGGTTTCATGCAAACCTTGGACCTGCAATGTCATCTTCATAGTAAGCTAAAAGACAATGGTGTTTTTTTTAACTTGCTTTGTTGACTGGAATTATTAATGAAAAATATGTGGATAGAGCATTGTTCTCTCATGTGTGTCCATCTGTATACACAATAACTTTAGAATGAGATGTCTTAGATGGTTGAAACTTGGTATAACTCCCCCTCTACAACTTCTACCTAAATTAAAATATCAACTGACACAGCTCACGCTGTTGTTGGGGGCGCTGGGAAGAAATTGTTTGACATGTTTTAGACAGAAAGAAAAACCTAAGTTCTGTTAATTATTCTACAGATGTTATTAGGATTATTTCTTCAACTGTATCCCTCTGAGACGTGCAATGAAATTGTAAGATTGTTCGCGCAATAACGAATATTATTTTTTAATATAAAAGTTGAAAATTGTAAACATTGGTCAATTGGCATCCGCGCCCAGGCCCAGGATGTTGTCAGTGGCAGGGAGTACTTGGCCTTCGGCGCTGACCCAAGTATATGCGTGTAAACTTTTTATCATACAGTAAAACTGCTGTTGTCCACGATTAGGCTCACACAACTCGAAACAATTAAATCAGAAGCAAAGGAAACTCTGTTTAAACGAAATTCCCAGAACTGATGAAACAGTAGCTGGAAGATCTGATACACGAAGGTCTCATGACTACCTGAAGAATCCCATCCAAACCCTCGAGTGGAAGTGGGTGTACACAACTAGAATATGATGTCATTGGCAACGAGACATAGCCAGCTTCAATGATTCGGGTGACCTCTGAGGCTGACTGACTATCACGCATTTTAAAGAATTTATTAATATGTCTTCAAATGCTTTTTAATTTTTCGGATATTGTTTATTGATACAGTATACACTTTACAAGAACAGGTAGAAAACGTTAGAATGTGTATTAACTATACCTTTAGAAGGATGCATAGTTTTACATCCAAAAATAGTCGTAAAAGTGTTTTAGCTATTTAAGTTGTCGTAAAACTCAAGGTCATTGAACAACAGCTGGTTCTTGAACTTGCCGTCTAATACAAGGGACAAATCAATGCACTTAGCCGTTGCTCTAATAAAGCTGCACTGCTCTTAGATTCTGTGTTGAAACATACGGTCCAGCATTAGTAAAACCCAAAGTATTAACCCTTTAGCTCTCAATGTTACAACTAAGGTATTGGGTCGCTGTTCTCACAACATTCTGAAATGATGTGCATCGAAGTTAATAACAATGAATCGCCCAAGCCTTAGCTACGACACGTGTGGTCTCCCGCCTGTCACAACAACGTTGACATCCTGTCAGAGACGCTAGTCACGTACTCTTCAAATCTATGTGGTAAAGCCTAACTCTACCTAAACCTTACCTACGACACGTGTGGTCTCCCGCCTGTCACAACAACGTTGACATCCTGTCAGAGACGCTAGTCACGTACTCTTCAAATCTATGTGGTAAAGCCTAACTCTACCTAAACCTTACCTACGACACGTGTGGTCTCCCGCCTGTCACAACAACGTTGACATCCTGTCAGAGACGCTAGTCACGTACTCTTCAAATCTATGTGGTAAAGCCTAACTCTACCTAAACCTTACCTACGACACGTGTGGTCTCCCGCCTGTCACAACAACGTTGACATCCTGTCAGAGACGCTAGTCACGTACTCTTCAAATCTATGTGGTAAAGCCTAACTCTACCTAAACCTTACCTACGACACGTGTGGTCTCCCGCCCGTCACAACAACGTTGACATCCTGTCAGAGACGCTAGTCACGTACTCTTCAAATCTATGTGGTAAAGCCTAACTCTACCTAAACCTTACCTACGACACGTGTGGTCTCCCGCCCGTCACAACAACGTTGACATCCTGTCAGAGACGCTAGTCACGTACTCTTCAAATCTATGTGGTAAAGCCTAACTCTACCTAAACCTTACCTACGACACGTGTGGTCTCCCGCCTGTCACAACAACGTTGACATCCTGTCAGAGACGCTAGTCACGTACTCTTCAAATCTATGTGGTAAAGCCTAACTCTACCTAAACCTTACCTACGACACGTGTGGTCTCCCGCCTGTCACAACAACGTTGACATCCTGTCAGAGACGCTAGTCACGTACTCTTCAAATCTATGTGGTAAAGCCTAACTCTACCTAAACCTTACCTACGACACGTGTGGTCTCCCGCCTGTCACAACAACGTTGACATCCTGTCAGAGACGCTAGTCACGTACTCTTCAAATCTATGTGGTAAAGCCTAACTCTACCTAAACCTTACCTACGACACGTGTGGTCTCCCGCCTGTCACAACAACGTTGACATCCTGTCAGAGACGCTAGTCACGTACTCTTCAAATCTATGTGGTAAAGCCTAACTCTACCTAAACCTTACCTACGACACGTGTGGTCTCCCGCCTGTCACAACAACGTTGACATCCTGTCAGAGACGCTAGTCACGTACTCTTCAAATCTATGTGGTAAAGCCTAACTCTACCTAAACCTTACCTACGACACGTGTGGTCTCCCGCCTGTCACAACAACGTTGACATCCTGTCAGAGACGCTAGTCACGTACTCTTCAAATCTATGTGGTAAAGCCTAACTCTACGTAAACCTTACCTACGACACGTGTGGTCTCCCGCATGTCACAACACCGTTGACATCCTGTCAGAGACGCTAGTCACGTACTCTTCAAATCTATGTGGTAAAGCCTAACTCTACCTAAACCTTACCTACGACACGTGTGGTCTCCCGCCTGTCACAACAACGTTGACATCCTGTCAGAGACACTAGTCACGTACTCTTCAAATCTATGTGGTAAAGCCTAACTCTACGTAAACCTTACCTACGACACGTGTGGTCTCCCGCCTGTCACAACACCGTTGACATCCTGTCAGAGACGCTAGTCACGTACTCTTCAAATCTATGTGGTAAAGCCTAACTCTACCTAAACCTTACCTACGACACGTGTGGTCTCCCGCCTGTCACAACAACGTTGACATCCTGTCAGAGACACTAGTCACGTACTCTTCAAATCTATGTGGTAAAGCCTAACTCTACCTAAACCTTACCTACGACACGTGTGGTCTCCCGCCTGTCACAACAACGTTGACATCCTGTCAGAGACGCTAGTCACGTACTCTTCAAATCTATGTGGTAAAGCCTAACTCTACCTAAACCTTACCAATAAAGTTCTCACGTTAAAAATCGCATTCGGTAAAACCAATGTCAGACTCACATGGTTATTTCGATTGTGCTTCCGGACCGGTTTAAATTTGATCGCTTCACCGTCGTAAAGGCAGCTAAAGTTTGAAATCTCGCTAATTTTCAGGACTCCTTTTTACTTCGTGCTCTATTTTTACACGAACTATCACCAACTCACGGTAAACGTAACTGCTTTGTAATGATAACCAAGTAATGGACAAAGAAGTCTCATGGGAGGTTTGCTGTATAGCGTATCTGGGCTAACTTCAGATTAGAATGGTGTACCGTAGTCGTAATTATTTATGCTGAATCGCGGTAGGAAGTAGGCTCTTTGTTAACTAAACGCGGTGCGTGGACATTGTTTGTTGGTTCGAGACCGGTCAATCAGCTGATCGTGTCATCTACGGTGATACGTTCCGAACCTGTTGGGTGGAGAGAGGGAGGGCAGTCTTGGAGTTTCCACGAGAAGGTGCACACGTCCTGTTGAGAAGCGGCAGCTCTTCCTCTAACCCTATAGTTTTGGATTTAGAGTAATTCTTTTATCGCGTGTAAATTTAATTCAAGTATTTAATTTTTCTTCAGTGCGTATTAAATCCCTATCAGTCTCCGTAATCTTCAAAGTAGTAAGTACAGTACCAGCGTTTAGTTAATATCTTTTATTTTTATACTGTTGTAATTAAAATTTCTAAAGTTTCCCATCTTACAGAGTCTGAGAATTAATTCAATTTTTTTAAGTATTGTGAATTAAATTTTGGTCGTAAGTTAGTATCAAGTTATATTGATTTTTTAATATTTTGAGAAGAGAACTTTTTATTTTATTTTGTTAATTTAAACCATTTTTGGAGAAGTATACATTTTAGTTTCATTTTAATTTTAATTCATTTTTGATCAGAATCTTAATTAGATTTGTTCGATTGTGTGAAGTTTTGAAGAAAATCGAATCTAAAGTTTGTAAACTTTGCCAAATTTTGAGGGAACTTTAATCTCGGAATAAATCAAGTATTTCCGAAAAGTTGTTTTGATTTACGAAGTATTAGCTCCATATAAATTTAATATATGTACTATAATAACGGTACAATGGAAATACGTTTACTCCTACCTTATCGTACTTACAAAGCCGCATGCGTAGCTCACTCACTCATTGATATACAAATGCTAACATAATTATAAAAGTGCAAGAAACTTAAAATTTGGCACGATTGTAGCTGTAGTTGTCTAACCACCGAAACACTCTGAAAACTGGGAAATTTCCAATTTTCAACCCTTAAGAAAAATTAACAAAATTCACTTCGTGCATACTTTGAGCTGTTTGATCTCCGACAGCGGCTAAACAGTTAGCCAAAGCTCAAATCTAATTTTTGATGGATTTCAGCAAATTATCTGAAATAGAAAAAGCCTCGTTCCGCGCTGCTTGACAACCACTGACGTGATCTTTGTGGGTAGAAAGTCGACCGCTAACTCAACAGACTCGACTATTTTGGATTTAAAAGTCGTTCTTCTAAACTAAATAAATACTGCCAAGGAAATTTCCAGAAACAAAAATTTGAGACATATGTTAAATAGAAGAGCTACAATAAATTTTCAAGTAATTAAGTTAAAATTCGATGGTTTTACAGACATTGTGACCACTAAAACTCTTAATTAACTCCTGAGGATCTTAATTCGAGTGAGTTGTGTTCGGTTTTAAATACACATTTAGCATCTAATACGTGTACAGATGTACTTGGATCTATTTGTCATGGCTTGTTTTAGATTAAAGCAAATTATATTCCCTAAAAATGAACGAAAGAATTAACATTCCATTTCTACTATGGATGGCGCTTACAATATAACGTAGTTTTAAATACTGACGATCGATATTACAACACTATTTGACCATAAAAATTTCTTGGGAGCAATAAATCCTCAAAAATAAAATTCGCAAGGATTTTTGTTAATTTGGGTATTTTGTATTTAATATTTGGGAGCGGGTTGCTTTATAAACACAAGTTCCTTAAAATACTACAGCCACATACCTGAGAATGAACCCATTAATAGACAAAAATTGAGTAGGACCAAAGACATTTTACAGGTGTGTACAATTAGGAAATAGTACTACTGAAAAAAAGTTAAAAAGTTAATTTTCGAGTTTAATGTGGTTTATGTAAAAAAATGATAAGCGACTTATACAGTAAAAAGAACTAGTGTATATGAGTTAGTTTAATAAATAACCGTAACAAATTACAGACTCTACAGTATCACCTTGTTGTTTTGATGAGGGGAGGGATTGTCTATGGAAGGGCGACTTACATAAATAAACAGGTCATTGCAATAAATAATTATTTTCATAAACTATATAATTATAATATGTAAAAGTAGAATTAATTTCCTCCGTAACGTAATGGTTAATGGCAATACTCTCTATAATTAGGTAATGTAATTACATTCTGGAGGTAAAACTACGTTCAATGCAAACAGATTAACAGAGCACAACGCTGCCTAATTATCAGAAGCTGAGCATTGCAAAAATATAAATAATAATAAAATATATTAAAATCTGATTAAAGTTAATTACAACGGTCTAATTTTGTTTGGAACAATACTCTCTCATTTTATTTACCTGAGCCCCAATTTACTAATAACAAATACTGTACCAACAGTATTTGAGGGTAGGAAGTTCTATCTTCAAATTATTTGTTTTAAACGTTCTATACTATGAAGGTATGAAAGAACAGGTTTTGGAGAGAAGTAAGTATAACTTGAGCTACACATAATGTAGCATGGTGGGAAGAGTTAATTCAATGTTAAAGTTGGGTTTAGCTACAGTTCACCTTCTTCTCAATAATCTGACGCTGTCACAGACTTGACTCTGGAATCTGGAGTGAAGTAAAGTAAAAGTAAAGAAAAGTTTTAACAGGCGAAATTAGGGCTAAGAAGCCCTCTCACAGGAACTTGGGGACCAACGGCTTAAAGGTGACTTCCGAACCACCACCAACGGCCGGGCAGGCGGACTGCCTGCACGGACAGGATCGCTGAGCGGTCACTGATCCAAGCAGCAGCCACGCTCGACGTTGCTTGATCCGGCTACCTTGAGATAACCGTTGTACCCGCTAAACTGCGGAGTCACGTACGTATGAAGAGATAAAAACTTCGGTGACGAAGAAGCTCAAAACGAACTCCACATTAGAGACACCCAGACTGCAAAATAAAATGTAATCTAAGTTAATAAGTGTCAGACTTCAAGTGCTGCTCTAAGCGGAAGGTGAACTGTAGGTAATCTTAACTGGAATTCTTAATTTATTAAGTTTTCTGTTGGATACATAATTAGTACATAATTAATGACAAAGTATCACGAAAAATTGTTGAACGCTCGTAAAATTATAACAACATGAATGATTAGCATTAATTACGCAAAGTATGTATACATTAAATATTCACTTTTCCTACTTGTATGCCAGCAATATGGAACATGATTTCGCTAGTGGATAATATTTTGTGTCACTTAATGACGAACGATTAATTCTTTGTTTGAAGTTTATTTTTGACGATGGAAGGATTATGAAGGAGACAGGATTCTTCGGGACATTTGCCATCAGTGAAACAAACGACAGTGTAACACTGTGTTACTGATTTTTTGTTTCAATGGACGATGGCAAAAAGTCTGACGATTAATATGTTACTTTATAACAACTATTATCACTGATAAAATCTGTTTCCACTATGAACTATAGTTTAACAAGTATCAGTATGGAACCATGGTATTTAGGTTGTTACACCGTATTACCATAATGTGATGAGTAATTAGTACACAGTATCATGCCTACATGTATCTACTTACATTGGCGTTGGATGTGGGGCAGGCATAGATACTGTGACTAATTTTAAATGGACTTCACTAACAATAACAATCCAACTGCCAACTGCCCACTGTGAGGAGTAGCATATCCACTGGCCCACTGCCAACTATCTCACTAATGTACTTGCACTGGTGGATATATTTTTGTTGGCAGAAATATGGACACTCATAGGTTTTATCGAAACGTGCGGATACTGCGTGGGCTTGCTGCAATGTGTTTTAAGTGGGGGGGGGGAGGCTGGTGCTTTATGGTTTGAATAGCAGTTACCCGCGGCCTCACACGCAATTGTAGGCTTTTCACGTGTACATATGAGCATTTCTGGTTCCAGTTAATTATATATGCAAAGTTGAGTTTGCCTTTTTACTACGATCAAGGAAATCTTTCAAAATGTATGTATTTGTGGCCATTTAAATTTAATTTGGTTTTAGTATTTTATAGTTCCATAGTTGATTTTGCCTTATTTTCCGATCGAGAAAAAATATATACACACACAGATCTGAGAAGCATACTTCTGTCAAAAGGCAACCAAAATTGATTTTATAACAGTCTTTAAATTTATAGTAAAAGATTGATAGTAACTTTGCCTTTATATATGCATTACAGTATGGCCAAGAATTGGATACTTAACTTTGTTTCACAATTTTTATTTGTACTAAAACTTTCAATTTTATTATCTGAATATTTGTTTACTCTGTACTCAACAGTGGTTGCACAAAAATCGATAGGTTGACATGAGGTGTGTTAGTATAAAGCTTGCTCTATACTTTTACACATTTATATGTAAACAAATTGAGAATTGTGGTTAAATTAATTAAAAATATGGTTGTGCTGTAAAACCATACACAGAACAATTGATTACATTGATCATGGTCTTCAATTACTAATAGTTGTTTGATTTAATGCAAATTTAGTTACCAGTGGGGTGTATTTATCTACTTTTCTGAAGAATGTATTAATTACGATATACTCGAGTGTGTCTGACGGTTGGTTGTAAGTGTGTCAAGCTAAAAAAATATAATGTGAGAAAAACCTTTCCGTTTCATATTTTTTAACCCTTTGGTACCCTCTCGTTTCGACACCCACTAAAATTAGCGCGGATGACAATCGATTTTTTTCTCAAGAAAAACTCATCTGCCGATTGAAGGAAATGGCTCTCAGCTCTCAGACTAGTTGTATGAAATGAAATTCTTGCATCATGTCAATTAGGTTATCTGAGCAACAACATTGATAAACCAATCTGTCAGTTTTTTCGTTACAATAAGGTAATAAATATTCAGTTTCACAGTTGCCAGCTACACAAACGTATTGGACAATCTAAAATCCTAGGAGATTTATTGCACTCCTTTACTCCTAAAAAAATGGGCGAAAATCCCAGTTTTGCCAATCATGTTTCATTTTCAACATCTCGATGTCCTTGCTAACTGACAACCATCTAACAGTAGATGATAGGGTGTTTCTAGCCCATCTTGACAGAATCTGCAGGTCTCAAACGAAGCTTCTTGAAGTGTCCATTAATCTTGTTAAGTCCTGTAAAGAAGATGTCAAAACTCTTGGACCGTTTCCGAAGAAGCTTCCCAGCCCCTCTCCGGCCATAGTTCCCGACCAGTTTTATTAGCCTCTCTTTTTCAATTATCTTCCTTTAAGGAATACTGTTCTCAACCCGTATCCTGGTCCTCTAGGAATTCCCCAATAAGGAGGAATAAGGGTGCACAGTACACCTCAAAAGTTTAAAGGTTTAAATTGAGGACATCGTTTATTCATACACTTGTGCGTGTGTTCCTTTAAGGTCTGAGAGCACTAAGAATAATAACATTTTTTTGTCATAAATAAATAAATAAATATATAGAATTTAAATAAAATATTGTAACAGATTTTCACATATCATGGGTGCAGGAATCATGCAGAAAAAGTAATTGTTGAAAGTAAATATTTACTTATAAGTAGTAAAAAAAGTAAAAAACCTTATAAATCTGATTTAATTTTGTACGAAATATACACTTCCTAACTTAAACTTAGGAAGATTATAATAATTACGTAAAGCATTTATTTACAATTAATATTTAAATGCCGTATATGTTTTTGAGCCTATGATGTTTGGCGTGGACCGGATGATGGACGTATCTGGTCCACATGAAGCAGCGATCTGGACCACTGGACCACAAGGGGTCAAAGGAGGATTGGCTCTGCCTGCATTGTTGCGGTCTCGGTACGTGCCGAATTAAATCGACTTCCATGAACAGAGAAGTTCAACTGTTGTTCAATGAAGTTCAATTGTGTTTAAGCTGCCCTTTGTTTCACTTCCAAACCAATGCATTGTGTGAAACCGCCTTTTTACGGGTCCCCTATGAAATAAACAATTGCGCAATTGAAACAAAACTAAAATAAAGGACCAGTTTCTCTGCAGGATACAAAGTAAATGAATGATTTGTTCAGCTAATGTCAACCAACAATTTACTTCCCGCCGTTTTTATGCACTGCACCTGCAGGTGCTACAGAAATATAGTATGTTTATAAATTTCATGCTCAGAGATTTTGACGTTTCGTTCCAACCCGTGTTTTAATTAATTTATTTTCAGATAATACGACATCCGAGTTAACGCGCAGAATAAACTGCAAAAGACAATGAAATTGTGATAAGCTCGTTGTTTTAAAACATCCTTGATTGTAAAAGCTGCCGGCTTTATCATCATTACGTTTCCTTTCACTCTACGTAAAGAAATTAATTATTTCAATTTTGTAAACACTGTAATTATAATTGTCTTCTTTTTAATATTTTTAAATTAAAAATGCATAAACTCATTATTTATGATTTATAAGTCAATTAAATTTTATTAAATTTATGGTGACTATTAAAAATACTGTATGAACCTATACAATCAAGAAGCTACTTTTATCTTTCGTTCCTTTTTATCCGTACGATTTACAATTTAACATTATTTACTTAGCAAGGCTAAAATGTTATATCTAACCCATTATGCATTTTGTATAAACTTATGTACGTAATAAATTGGTAAATTTTATTGCGACTTTTATTATTACTAGATATAGATATTTATACTGTCACTTGTAGAGAGTTAATTTGAATATAGGTTTAACGAATACAGGTTTTTACAACAGGAGATTAAGTAATCGGTTTGGTAAAAAGACAACAGTTATATTCTTTATTTAAGCATTTCTTTATACGGAAATAACGTTATAAATCTATTAAATTAAAAATTTCTAAAGAAAAAGTCTACACCTCGATAGGTGTACATCCGCCGATGCGGATGTATATTGAACTTTTGAGTGTAGGAACCGATATTATTCCGTTAGAGAGTAGCAATCTTACCGCTAGGATAAAGTGAAGATCGTCATTTACAAACTCTTCGGTTCATATCGATTCATGATATATAATAATTTCTTACTTTACCAGGCGAAGTTAGGGCGAAGAAGTCCTCTCTAACACTTAACCTGGGGACCACCGGATTAATGGTGATTTTCGAACCACCACCAATTTCCAAATACCATGTACAATCAAATCACTCAGAACGTCTTAAAACAATAATTTCCAATTACCCTGCATATAGTAAAACAAATAAGGTTAGAAACAAGTATCTACGATAAAAAACACACTTGATTGTTCGAAGATTAAAAACAGATTTTAAATGGTACCTTGTTGACAAATACGAGCGCTTTGTGATTCGTGCAATCCTCGAAACTGTTCCGCAGCGTGCACGGCCATCTAGCTGCCGCAAAACAAGAGTTCTTTGACGAGGAGTCTTAGTGGCCTACACTCGTTATTCGGTTGTTAGTATCGATCTATTCGATATATTATCCAAATTCGATATCATATCTTAATCGTACCAAACAAGAGTTATAATACATTTACAATAAGAATAATGCATTAACATTTTTAATAAGATAAGGATAACAATAACACTAAAAAAAAATTAAAATCCAACTATAGCCTAGACATACACATCAGAAATACGTTAGAATATTTATAGATTGCGCGGATATCAGTGAGCTACCGTTTTTGTGAAGGCAGTAGCCAAACCCACACGTATATCTAGAGATTTATTACATAGTTTCCTCATATTCATCGTCATTTTATAATTATCAACAAATTGGTTACTTCTTGCTGTTTATTGTTCACATGACAAATAACTGTAACTAATAAGTAGGAATCATATGTTTTATTATCTATCCTGCAATATCGAATTATTCATTAGAATAAAAAGAACCAATCGATAGAAAAAACCGAATGAAGATTGTAGGCCGCTTGTTAAAGTCTACCCTCTTTGTTTGTCAATCTAATACACGAGTATTTTATAGTACATGAAAGAGGATTTTACGTTATCTCCATGAGCATGAAATTGGATTTTGGTTTGCAGGTAAATGAAAAGTAAAATGTAAATTTCAGATAAATGAAAAGTAAAATGTAAATGCCAGGTAAATGAAAATTTCCTTTGTAAAGGCTGCATTACATTCATCGAGTAGGATGGCGAGCAGAGAGGTAATATAGGAGCCTACGTTATGCTTTAAATACTGCAGAAGTACAATCTACAAAAAATGATTACATACAAATGGATTAGATGCGCATTAGTAGATTAACACAGCAATCGCGGATGATTATGGTCAAGAGATTTATAATCACAGAACAACAAATATAAAAGGAGCCCAACATTAATAAAGCAACAAAAGACACATGGCCCAGCAACATTGCTCTCCAAATGGCTCTCTTTTTGACGAACAATGTTTTTATTTCTAAATTCAAGCCAACCAGTAGAACAGCAGTTCCAGGCATTCAATAATTGCCAATTGTCAATGTAAATGTAATACATTTTAAGAATTTAGCCAGAATGTTTTATAATTAAATTTCGACTACATTAGATACATACATAAGAGATCGGTTTTGATATTTTCATTCCATAAAATATGCACTTGAACTACTGTATACTCGATGGTGTCTCAATGTAAACAATCCTTGACTAAAATTTTCAGTTCATCTGGAAACGACAATATCGATACACAGTCTTAACACTCAATCTGTTATTTGTGATATTACCCGGTGTAATACCGTAACATTGGTAATTACAATGGTGTAATACTAAAGCGTGTCCCATAAGACAAACCCTGAACAATCCACTGTAAAACTTAAACTCCTATAAACGAAAAGCCCTTGATCGTGGAATGTTGTTTCTAATGGCCCTTTAATGATCTTACCTAATCTCCCTTGATGGGTTCACTGCCGGTTAAATTGATCACTGTCATCCTTCAGAGCATTTTGAACTTTTCACGGACTGGATTGTTACTAAATATGGTACTGCTGAAATGAAGTTTATTGTCATACAGTACTTCAATTTTAAAATACGAATAACATTAATTTAAAGCTAGGAGCCTTTTATGTCACTACTTAAGGTTAGTATTTGATGACAGTTTTTATTGAAATAGTGTTTAAAAACCGGGATTCGAACTCGAGTCCCTGGGTGGAGAAGCTAAGAGGCTAACCACTTAGTCACCAGGAATGACTTCATATGCTTTGTACATTAATTATTGTTAAAGTTTGATCATAAGACATTCATCAAGTATTGACTTCATAGCTTTGAAAACTCGAAGTTGGCCTCGTCACTCAGAAGAGCTAAAATGACTGAATTGAATTCCCTAACATTTCAAGTACTCACGCTGCTTCACATTTCCCCGATTTAAAATCCAAGGCTCAAAGAAATTTCTTTTGAGTGATAACCCAAGTGTATCTAAATGCACGGGAAGGGCAGTGATCTCATAGTCCTAGAAGTTGGAGTTTGATTTGAGAAGTAAACAGGATTTTTCCGGACATTTGCCGGACTAATCAGTGATACAATATAATCAGTGACATTACGTTTCGTGATCTGCAATCTGATCTGTTTCTCAAGTGAATAACTAGCCTAGGACATTACTAAAATCTAGGTTAAAATAAGTAAAAATTACCAAATTGTATACCAATTTGGATTTGCCTTTGGTTCAAATCGTCTCTGTGACAGAAGCACTATTTATCCACTTGGTAGACCTTCTAATGTGTCGACTCCACCCCTGTTTCTGTTTGATGAGATTCTCACGCGGACTAGTGGCTCATGAGGGGAGGCAGAATGAAGCTAGAATAGATACCGGTCACTTCTATTTTCTTAAAAAATAAGCTACGGTAATTGAAAACCTTACTTTTCATAATCACTTCAGAACAAATCATTTATCGATGAATATTTAAAGTTAGGGATTGGAGGTCTGAAGTCTGAGTACGAAAAAGATTTTATGAGGGAACACGACAGTCTATACATATTTCTTAGTACTTGATTGAGTGATTCCCAAAATTCCAGCATTACCTTTAGAGACATGTAAGGTCAGCTGGGTGAAGTGCCGGAACATAGTTACCCTTATTTACTTCCTAGTATGGCGTGACAATGAAGTATGTACCAAACAATGTTTATTTTCAAAATATTTTGAGTGATTATAATCCTTTTTAGCTATATAAGAGCAAAAACAAGCTGACCTCGAATAATACATCCATTTCCAATCAGCAAATGAGAGAAATGAAAATTGATAAATATCATGGTATTTATCGAGTAGTTCATCAAATTGGAATTGTCCGTCACTGATGGGGAAATAAGCAAATGAATATTTGACGACTTTCAGCAGGGCGTTGTTCAATATTAAGTGCTGTATATTATTTCGTAATAGAAGCGAACGTAGTTTTAACGGAAACCTTACAATTTTCATTTTGATTGATTCTAAATAAAAGCTCTTAGAAGCCAAACATATCATAGGTACAGTACACGGTAAAGATCAAACTATTGATTGTAATAGGTTATAAAAACAGATATGGGCGTCTGTTAAACTAAACCTAAATAATAATTACGATTAATGCTAGGTTACGAGTTAAAGTGAACTCTTCTAGCTTAAAATTTCGAAATTATCGGAGCCAAAGATGGCGTTGTCCAGTAGTGCCGTTCATTTTGTGATAATTTTTAAAGCAGCTAGCCGCATCATGTTTACAGTAGTGAATATATTAGAAATTAGAAGTGGGAATTATTCTTCCCGAAAGGAATAGTCCTGTAGCACCGAAAACTCCGGAGCCAAATATTAAAATCGACTCATAGAGTTGATATGCAACAATACTATCTGAGTTGGTGATTTTTCAACACACGTTGATGTTTTAGTTAGCAAATAATTAGGAATAAGTTTCTGTTTGTAGCATTTTTATATAAGTAAAACAGCATGAGTTCCTTTAAATTGTTTGGGACAAAAATTGATCTGAAATGGCAAAATTTCTTTATAGAGTCGTCCTAGATTTATATTTATAACACAATTTGGTGATTCATTGGAGTAAGAATAAAACAAATCTATACACACTTTGACTTATTATTATATGAACATTAATAATTTTCTCAAGCCGCAGTTTACCTCCATAAACCCATACATTACACACAACGTTACATATAATTACATTTATCCTCTTACATCTCATCGTTTCTATAAAGTCCTTAAATTATAACTACTCTGTCTATTGTAAAACTTAAATTGAATAGCCTAGTTAAAACTGTTATAGACTTATCGATTTGTCAGATTTAGTCCCGGAGGCAGGCATTGTAATTATTCACCTGAGTAATTTTTTTAAACAATTTGTGACAGAGGAATGCACAGCGAGGCGTTACTAATGTCGCCGTTGCTAATTGATACCGTTGCTCTCTGTTGTACGTCCAAAGCTACAGCGATGGACAAAGTGACCAACTAAAATATATCCACCAGTGCAAGTACATTAGTGAGATAGTTGGCAAGTGGCCCAGGATGTGCTACTCTTCACATTTGGCAGTTGGATTGTTATTGTTAGAGAAGTCAATTTAAAATTAGTCACAGTATCTATGCCTACCCCACATTCGATTCGATTGTCATGAAACGTGCGATAGTACTTAGCAACATAGTATTCCAGCGTATTATTCAAGCACCACACTGAGCTTCATTAACCCTATGGGTTCCAGATCATTAGAACTTCCTAATGCTCTGTTTCCCTCGGGCCCAAGCATACCTAGACCTTATGGTTCTTCAGAACTTACGATCTATTCAGGTTCAGAACTATCTTACAATTGTCAGGTTCTCATACAATTCTGGTCATTCAGGTTCTCTGAGGCTTGAAATACTCTACCTTTTATAAGGGTTATTATCCAAATGTGTGACTATTCCTCTGATCCAAGCATACCTGAAACTTTTGGTTCTCCAGAACTAACGATCTTTTCAGGTTCAGAACTATCTTACAATTGTCAGGTTCTCATACAATTCTGGTCATTCAGGTTCTCTGAGGCTTGAAATACTCTACCTTTTATAAGGGTTATTATCCAAATGTGTGACTATTCCTCTGATCCAAGCATACCTGAAACTTTTGGTTCTCCAGAACTAATGATCTTTTCAGGTTCAGAACCATCTTAGAATTGTCAGGTTCTCATACATTTCTGGTCATTCAGGTTCTCTAAGGCTTGTGTTACTCAACCATTTAGAGGCACTGATATCCAAATGTGTGTTCGTTTTCCTCTTGCCCAAGTATACCTGAACCTTTTGGTCCTTCAGAACTTTCGATCTGTTCAGGTTCAGATCCATCTTAGACTTTTCAGGTTCTTATACAATTCTGGTCATTCAGGTTCTCTGAGTCTTGCAATACTCTACTTTTTAGATGGGATGATTTTAAAATGTGTGACTTTTGCTCTGGCCCAAGCAAACCTGAACCTTTTGGTCTTTCAGAACTTAAGATCTGTTTAGGTTCAGAACCATCTTAGAATTATCAAGTCCTCATATAATTCTGGTCATTCAGGTTCTCTGAGACTTGCGTTACTCAACCTTTTAGAGGCACTGATATCCAAGTATATAACTGTGTTCCATGCTGCTATGCGTACTTTCTCTAAAAGTTTTCCAGCCCGTAAATTTATAATTTTTGAACCCAGCTGCATTCCTTCCGGTATCTGGTCCCGTTGCCTTCAGGAGCACATACAGCATAAAACACAGAAGTCCCATTGGAACAGTATTCACGGCCAAATCTAGAAACTGTCATCTAATGGATGTAGCGCAACACTAACAAATTCTGGTTACTGGTCCAAGTGAGGAATTACCTGTGTAGTGAGGTTTGAACTGTCTTTTATCAGGGATTCCCATCTCTTGGTTACCTCTTTTGAATGGCTTCGGGATCTTCCCTGAACTTAGATATTGTCTTGTTGGAAGTGTGATCAAAATTATGTTACACTCAAGATGCTCCATTGGTTTTATCAGTAAAGCGCTTAACATCGTGAGATACTTCCTTACCCGAAGTTAGGAGTACAACATTAGGAAGTATCTGACGGGTGTCTGTGACGGGTATTCTACTGTATTTGAAATAGCAAGTGAAAGCTTGCGTGTTTATAATAGACACCGTGACATTAGGCACCTCATCATAATTGATTTTGTAATGCTTCATTGTAGGTTTCGTTTTAAGGTCTAGATCCAATAACGTTTTCTTGGAGATTAAAAGGTAGTAAACAAATTATTTGGTTTCTGTTGACAATCTTCTTTTATTTCTTGATCTAAAGAAGGATCTTCATGCTACTATAGTCCGGTAGGATTCAGAATTGGTGTGAGTGCATGGGATGACCCTCAAACAGGTCAAGTGCAGTATTTTGCCCCAGTCAGCACATATAAAGGAGACTATATTAGTTACCTAAACCAAGCGTCAGTTAAATATTTGGACATTGTTGTGTAGATCTACTTTCAATCAACAGTTCTGAACCGGAGTTGCTAATAATACACACCCTCCTGTACAAGGTAACGGAAGAAGGCGGAACTGTATCATGATTGGTTGTAGGTCCAGCAATCAACAACCTATTATCAGCTATATTAATAATCACATATTACAAGCAGTTACCCACGACTTCGTACGCGAATTCGTACGCTTTGTACGTGTACGAGCACTTCTGGTTCCAGTGAATTATATTTCCGACACCAATTTTTAGGTTGTCTTGCTGTAAGGTTGAAGTAAGAAGTGTTGTTACTATCAAGCTTGCTCAAGACTTTAAGTAAACAAATTGAAAATAGTGGATAATTTAACTAACCATATGGTTGTGCTGTCATAAAACTTTGTTTATACAGAACATTGAATTATATTTAACAGACTCTTTCGATTAATAACATTTGTTTGCTGTAATGCAATTTTAGAGACCAGTGGAGGATGACCCGGAGAGATTTTTGAAATATAAATAAGCCTAAATGTTAACCTGAGGCCCTAAGAATGACCATGTAAATTTTCAGTTCAATCGGTGCAATAGAATTTATGTGATTGAGTAAAATATACGCACACTCGCATACACAAATAATATTAGATTTTATAAAATAGTATAGCTAATAATACAATATTCGTGAAAAGAATGAACACATTAAAATATATAACATTTTTTAAATACATTATTATTACAGTATTGAAAATTTTGTAACTTTGTTATAGTATGAATAATTGTTTTGATCTGATTATCAAATATAAAACAAAATAAGTACACAAACAGATGTTTCTTCCAGTCTCGGGTTAAGCGCCATTAATTGCAGGGATTGTGAAAAATATTTTTGCCAGGCAAGTCGTAAACCTATTGAGATTTAATAAACACATGCTTTAAAATAAAATATTAGAACAATGAAATCAAATTGTGTACATAATCTTTTACAAACAAGTCATAATTATATAAGTGTGAAAGATAGCATGAAAATTACGCATACTGAGAAAAACGTAAAAATACTCAAATAAAGAATTGTACATACATCTTAATTGAAATCCAGATCTGAACAATATGCAAATAATAATAAGGAATTGGTAGGTAAATTTGGTAAGGTTTAAAATATGACTGGGCGTCTAAACTATTTAAAATAAAACGTTTATATCCCACTCTACTTGGGGTAAACTCTACCAACAATTACTGTAAAGCAGACATAACGCTGACCTACGTTGTCACGCGTTGTAAAACAGCAGCAAACATACATCAGCCTCTGTATTGGTGATCCATGAAGAAACAGCTGTAACTGTGAAACTATGACGTCATGTGTCAGTTCGCTACATGACGTCATGGATTGTGCATATCTGGCGTTTAGGTCGTTCGTTTACTTGATTTTAGAGTAAGAATATAACATCTATACCAGGTATAACATATAATCGATTATACTTGTTTCGTATCAAACGGACTTAAACAAATGTTTTCATTCATTTCTTCTTGGAATTCGTAAAATACTTTTGATTCTATTTCACAATACATACGTAATATATATTCTCTAAACCAGAAGTTTAGAAATGCTGGGTTTTAACTACTTAAAAATGTGTTATTAATGGATTTAAATATATTTAGTAAAGTTTCAAACTAAAATAGCTGAAAAGTCATTGATCAGCGGATTTGAAAGCATACATCTTAAAAAGAACTACAAAATGATAAGACACACAGATGCAGGTGCAGAAGAAAGTTAACAGATAACAGATACAATGATTGAAACTGGATGGAGGGTTAAAATATCGATTGGCATCTATCAAATTATCAAATAACCGACTCACATTAATTTGATAGTAATTTTCTAAATAATCTAATAACTCACGAAATTTGCTATTGCATTTTTTAAATTATGAAACGAAATTTTCGACGGAAGAAAAAAATATGATAGAGTCAAACTTACACTAGTATTCGGAACATAAAGGTACCAAAGGACCTGAGCGGAACACTAACTGTTAGTGATCACATATCGCCGTGTTTGAGGTTAGGGTTAATTAACTACGCAACTAGCAAGCATAGATTGTAGTTACTAATCTGATGTTAGGGGGGGGGAGCTCCGTGCAGTATTGTCACCTTATTCATACAACGTGGATACTCTTTTAAAATTAAATATCTCCAAGGTCTGATAGATAGTTCGGGTAAAATAGTAAATTTTCAGCATAGCAACAAAATATTTTGTTTTCTAAATATTGTATTCGAAAATATTGACACTTGGTTAAAAGGTTCATAAAACAGTCTAAATTGAGAATTTAAAGGCAGTATCACCAAGAAACAATATTCTACTGTAGGTCAAATAATCTGGTACACTGTAAAAGTGGTCTGAAAATGATCTACATTACCCTGAGGAGTACATTGGAGAAACATCATCACTTAGAATGAAGATGAACAATCATCACTCAGACTAAGGCTTAGCAATAATCGTGCTGAGGTCCGACGACCATTGAAAATTGTTTCTTTCTAATTAATTCATTTTGGAGAATTTCTAAATTATGAAAATAAATATGACACCAAAATGTAGCAAATGTGTTGTGTTCAGCTCCATTTCACCTTCTGTGATCTGACACTTCCACAGACGTCTGTGATCTGACACTTCCACAGACGTCTGTGATCTGACACTTCCACAGACGTCTGTGATCTGACACTTCCACAGACGTCTGTGATCTGACACTTCCACAGACGTCTGTGATCTCTGTGATCTGACACTTCCACAGACGTCTGTGATCTGACACTTCCACAGACGTCTGTGATCTGACACTTCCACAGACGTCTGTGATCTGACACTTCCACAGACGTCTGTGATCTGACACTTCCACAGACGTCTGTGATCTGACACTTCTACAGACGTCTGTGATCTGAAGTCCACGGCCTTCTGAGGAGATAGAAAAGTCAGTGTTGAAGATGTTCAAAACGAACTCTTCTTGACATCAGGGACTCCTAGACTAAAACAATAGTCTGCCCAGTCTACCAGGAGCCACTCTGTGTAATATAGGCGAAGAGGTGTTCTAATTGTGTCATCAAGTGCACAGTTGAATGCACTACGAGTTTTAGACGTGAAAAAATATATATTTTTTCTTACTCTATGGAAAACGTAAATAATATTTAATTTAATTTGATTCATTCTATTTCTTACGAATACCATCGATCTTTATAGCTTTATTTTAAATTTATTTGTTTTCACATATGCTTCTCACAGTTTCACTAAAAAGGAAAGAAATACATCTTTTTTCTCAAGAATAGTTATATCGCATTTGTTAGATAAACCAAAACGGGAAATGGTTATAAGACTCTTAGTTTATTTACAAAGACTTTTACTCAATAATGTGGGAAGTTAGATCTTAAATCATTTATTACACTCATGTGTTGTGTGAAGCGAAACAATAATATGATTTCTTATTGTCATTGGGCCATTACTATACAGGACATTAATTCTACAAATGTTCTCCACTGTCAATATTATCTGAAATTATAACAGCCGGAATTGAAAGGATACAACAAAGAGACAATGACTGCACATTAGTGACAGCAACAGCAGGTTGTAGATCATCTCTAAAGGTCAGAGGTCAAACGACACGCGTGTATGACCTACTGGCACTTCAGTGTAAAGGGCAGAAATGTCTGAATCCTTACGACTTTTCTTGCATACTGATGTTCCACACAAATTGTAGCGATCTGACAGTCGTAGTCGATGCAGCATCGTAACGTGGATCGACTGCAGGGAACGCATATTGAATGTTTCAAGCTATTTAATTATAAACATTGCAATAAAATGAATATGGTTGTTATACTATGTATACGGTCACCATGTACAGTAGCTCACTCTTACTGTTGTGTAAATTATACATACCTATAATAATAATAATAATAATAATAATATAACTTTATTGCGGTAACAATAATAAAATTGCATACAAACGTCACAGAATATTTAAATAATAAAAAAGTTAGGCCTACACTTCATTCACTCACGCACACAGTCACACAGTCACATGTTTCTCTCATTCACTCTCATCTTCATTCTCACCAGACAATCCTGCCACTGCCACACCAGAACCAGAGGATTGATCGTGAATTTCGTCCTAGAGTTTTGAATTTCGTCCCAGCGGCTCTCCATAAACTCGTCAACCGAGTAAAACACCCTCGACACCAAAAGGTGTCTTAGTCGAGTTTAAAATTTTTTTTGGTCATTCAATTGTTTGATCTCTTCAGGGAGCTTATTGATTAGCTTGACACACCAACCTCAGACGGTAAACGTTCCGAATGCTGCAGTTCTGTGTTGTTGAACGCGGGAAGTTGTCCCTGCCTATTCCCATACTGGTGAACGTCCCTGCCTTGTACCAAAGTTACACTTAGAACGGCAGTACAGGACAACCTCCAGGATATAGAGACAGGGCAAAGTCAGCAATCGAAGCTCCCTGAAGGTGTTTTTGCATGAATCTCTGAAGTTCAATTTTGACATGATTCGGACAGCTTTCTTTTGACTTCTAAATACACGTTCGAATTTGTATTTAGAACAGCTGCCCCTCAGTCTCAAACCGTAAGTCAGATGTGGATATACCAAGCGAAAGTAGGCCGTTCTTAGTATATCCAAAGAGCAGAATTTTGCAAGGTTCCGTAAGACATAAATGCCTGAGGAAACCTTTTGAACAAATGTCAATGTGATCGTCCCAAGTCAGCCCTCGATCTAGGTGCATTCCGAAGAACTTGGTGGAATCAGTTTCTTCTATTAGAACATCATCCGCCATCACGGCAGCAAAGTTGTCAGGTTCTTGCTGCCGAAGAAAGAAAATTGACAACGCTTGATTTGGAACTGTTGGTCCTCAGATTTAGTGTTGAAAAAATACTGAATACATGAATTCAGTTCTAAAAATGAGTTGATTTCTAATTCATGTTTTGTTTTTGCTCTGATGCAGAGAGTTGTATCGTCAGCATACTGAACCATCTTCCCTGTAAGGATCGATGAGTTCAATCTGTTGACGTACACAAGGAATAGGACAGGTCCAAGGATAGATCCCTGTGGGACACCGTAAGTCATTTGAACCTTTCCTGACAGGGTATTCGCAATCTGCACACACCGGCTTCTATCCCTGAGGTAAGACGAGATCCATTCGTGTGGCTGGCAGACCTCGAACACATGTCGTCAACTGGTACAACAGTGTTTCGTGATGTACACAGTCGAATGCTTTAGAGAGGTCTAGAAATATGCTTAACACATGTTCTCTTCTCTCTAGGCCATCGAAAACTGTATCGATTAGGTCTGTGATCGCATCGATTGTGGATTTGTTTCTTCTGAAACCGAATTGTTCGGGAACAGAGGATTTCAAAACGATCAAGAAAATTCTCAAATCTGACAAGAAAAATCTTTTCAAGAACTTTGCTCATGACTGGGAGGATTGAAATTGGACGATAGTTGCTTGCAAGGCAAGGATCGTCTTTTTTGAAAATGGGTATGACTTTCGCAGATTTCAAAAGGGAGGGAAAAATGCCTTGTGCGAAAGACAAGTTGATCAAATTTGTGAGTGGAGCCAAAATATGCTTAGAGCAACGTTTGAGCAGCCACACAGACATGCCGTTGATGTCACATGATTTTTTTTGGTTTCAATCCTTGTATCACGCGGGCCACCTCCTCCTCCTCCTCACTCACAGGAGACAGTACCATGGATGAGACCGGTCCCCATCGATGACACGTCGCTGCAATTGAGGCCTTGTGAATGATGGGTCAAGTGATGCCACAGATGAAAGAAATGAGTTGAACTCACTTGCCCACTTTTAGAGGGATCTGAAATAATTTTCGTCCTGGATTTTTGAGATTTGGGATTTGGAATTTTTTTGAGCAATTTGGCTGTGTTGTTACATTTTTTAATAATGCCCCCAAGCAGTTTTGGAAAAGTTTTCAATTTTGTTTCGATTTCACGTGCTTTTGCAGATTTTATTGTTTTTCCGATATTTGCTGTTGAAATTTCTAAAAAAAGTTTTAAATTGGTCATTTTCGGTGCTAATGTAAATCGAATGGTAAACTTTTAGCCGTTCTCGTAATTCTAAAATTTCCTTCGTCACCCAAGAATTTTGCTTTGCTTGTTTTGCGTTCTTTAAAATTTTTTGAAAGGACAAGTTACATTTAAGTGATAGAGAAAAAAGATTATGAAACGCGGTGTAAGCTTCATCTACGCTTTCAAGATTGTCTAAAAACGACCAGGACTCACTTTTAAAAAAAACGAATTCAAAAGGGCAATATTTCAGAGCTAGTGTCTCCTTTTGATTATGGATGACGGGTGTTCAGTTTCTGGCTGAAAGTTACTGATAGTGGTCTCCTGAGCGAAGTGGTCAGAGATGGCCGCATTGAAAACAGTGACTGATTATACAAACACTATACAAGTAAATGTCATCACTCCATGTTGTTAGCTGCCATGACGTCACAGTTACAGCTGTTTTTGCAAGGTCTTTGACCTTAATGGACCGTCAATATGGAGGCAGATGTTTGTGTTTTCGGTGTACAACGCGAAACAAATCTATCCAAGATAAATGACATATTAATCGACTGCTAATGCCATGTTAAACAATCTGTAACGAATAGTAATCTTACGTTATTGCTATGTTGACTACTTATAGAATATAAACTAGATGATTATTTGCATGCATGCACAATCTACTTGGGCTATTTAACCTCTACGGGCGTTTTGTTCGTTATTACTTTGAATAGGATCTTGCCCAGTTTTTTAATGTCATTGTAATAATCAAAATATTTCGCTGTGATGTGTTATATATTTTATGATAAATCGAAGCACCAAATAATATCATATATACATTTTGAAAACAACGTCTAAATACAGGTATTTACTTATAATAGCTACACAGAGTAAACAATGTAGCTGTGAACTGTATACTAGTGGACTGTTACCGTACTTATACCGTTGCAAAAGTATAATTCCTCCGGGTGGCTTTAAATTGTGCTAAGACCCTCTAGTACGGAATCAAATTTCGCTAATCTCTGGCTCTAAAGAGAAATTGCAGGGTTTGCTAAAATTGGAAAGTACACATTTTGAAATGTAACCACCGCGAAGGTCCCCCAGGAGGAATCATTTCTGGCTTGTAATTTTCAGTCGACCTGCACTGGGTCATCAAAAACCGACGAGGCACTTATAAATGGGCAACCATATGGATGTCCAGGAACGGCATATCACTAACCGCAAATGTCGAGATATTGGGGTGGATGTATAGATTTGTCTACTGCGAAGGATGACTGTTAGAATGAGGCCGCTTAGTGTTAAAGGCAGTTGCTAGCCTAGAAATGCTGACCCTTGCCCACTTCGACCGGAAAGGCTGGAACAGAGCTAATCTTCCCTTGTTCCCAAGGTGACATGACTGGGATCACCATGATATCCCTCCTCAGTGGATGTGGCCATATCCCCGACCTGACCCAACCTGAGTGTCTGTCACTCGGGAAGCAAGTGCACAAGTGCTTTCAGGATTAAGTACAATGAGATCTTTCTGTTCTGTCTTCTCTCTTCTGTTCAGAAAAACAAATGAGGAGACACCTAAGTGTAAATTTTCGAGGTATTTGCCTTAGCATTATGAGATGTCTATGGTTTCTGACTTTGAAGACCAGTGAGGCTTGGAATCAAAGTGTACAGCTTTTAGCACCAAAATGTATCCGCGGAAGTCAGCCACTGCTAAAACGATTGTGGAAATATGGAAACAAATCCGTTCCAAACTATCAAAAATATTTTTGGTCTGACGCCAAAAAAGACTTTTTTCTAAAATAATTAAAATTTAAGGACTTTATTTCTATTAAAATTGATACGGGTAGAGATCCCTTCCACTCGAAACAACTCTCATACCAATGACTCAAGCACAAGAAAGTTTTACAACTGTGACGTCAACTTGCTATATTTATTGAACACCTCATATTCTCTCGGAGCTGCCAATCATCAAAATATTAATCTACAGAAGCAAACTTTCACCTTCCAAACTTTGAACGCAGTACAGTGGTGTCAGAGACAGCCTCGTGATCAGTACTGGTCTTGTCAAGACTAATCTCTAGAAACTACTTTAGAGACACACTTAAGAATTTAGTTTTATCATAATTCAGTTCAGCTTTTGTCATTTTATAATGACCTCGTTCAAACCAGTCGCTCCTACTTTTATTTTCATAAACGTAAATAATCTTTCAATAAAAGTGTGATGAATTGGGAGTCAGATACTTTATCCAGATGTAGCTAAAAGGAGAATAACGACTGACTCTGTTGGTAGTCAAGGAGCAAATTTTGTAGATAAATATAAATCAGTGCCAGGTTACTTTTAATCACTATATATAGTCGTGTGACAGACGATTTTAAGCGTATGAAACTTAAAAATATAAAATTATCGTTTAACCCTTATGATATCTTCCCATGGGCCTCGATAAATACTATCATTGGTGAGGATCGATTTCTTTGTTTCTTATGACACCTTCTTATCAAATTAAAAACAAAACCAGGCTGTTTTCTTATAAAGTGCAAATAAGCCCTCGGCTCTTAGGCTATAAGCAATTAATTTCATGTCAACCGAAATAATATTTGTCAACTTTATAGTAGTAAAGACAAGATTAGCCTCAAGTGATTAGATTAGTTTTTTGTAATAGTGTAAAATGGTGTATGCCGTTGGTGAATAAAATAAATAAATAAGTATATCTTAACTGAGCTATATTCCAGTGCTATCAGTAGATGAGAAAGGAAATCAGTTTTACCCCTTCAAACAATATACGATCGGAGAAGAGCACTCACTATTAATAACAGCTCAAAGTGTTAAAATCACCAAATAAATATCTAGGTGTCATTACTCGATAATTTTCCCCAATAACGCTCCAAAAATGAGTGTATGTTGACATTAGGACGAACTGAAGTAATTAAGAGAAGTTCACATACTGTATGTTTCTCTCTCTGGAATCTTCTAAATATTTTAATAGAAAACCATTAATATTATATATTTAGGATGTGTGGGATGTTATGGGAGTATTCAGCAGAAGCTATTAAAAAAAAAATACTCTACTATATTTACAACTGTGATTAGACTGCATAATCAATACACATAGAGCTGACTGTGCACAAACAACCAAGAGAAACTAACCGTCTGATTCTGTACATCCTGTATTCACTTCTCTAACAGTTGGAGCAACCAGACAGTACATAATCAGGCAGCTAGTTTCCCTTGGTTGTTTGTGCTCAGACAGCCTTAAGTGTATTGATTATGCAATCTTATCACAGCCTGTATTCACTCCTTTAACAGTTGGAGCAACCAGACAGTACATAATCAGGCAGCTAGTTTCCCTTGGTTGTTTGTGCTCAGATATCTTTAAGTGTATTGATTATGCAATCTTATCACAGCCAGTATTCACTCCTCTAACAGTTGGAGTAACCAGACAGTACATAATCAGGCAGCTAGTTTCCCTTGGTTGTTTGTGCTCAGACAGCCTTAAATGTATTGATTATGCAATGTAATCACAGCCTTTGTTCACTCCTCTAACAGTTGGAGCAACCAGACAGTACATAATCAACAGCTAGTTTCCCTTGGTTGTTTGTGCTCAGACAGCTTTAAGTGTATTGATTATGCAATCTTATCACAGCCTGTATTCACTCCTCTAACAGTTGGAGCAACCAGACAGTACATAATCAGGCAGCTAGTTTCCCTTGGTTGTTTGTGCTCAGATATCTTTAAGTGTATTGATTATGCAATCTTATCACAGCCAGTATTCACTCCTCTAACAGTTGGAGTAACTAGACAGTACATAATCAGGGCAGCAGCTAGTTTCCCTTGGTTGTTTGTGCTCAGACAGCCTTAAATGTATTGATTATGCAATGTAATCACAGCCTTTGTTCACTCCTCTAACAGTTGGAGCAACCAGACAGTACATAATCAACAGCTAGTTTCCCTTGGTTGTTTGTGCTCAGACAGCTTTATGTGTATTGATTATGCAATCTTATCACAGCCTGTATTCACTCCTCTAACAGTTGGAGCAACCAGACAGTACATAATCAGGCAAGTAGTTTCCCTTGGTTGTTTGTGCTCAGACAGCCTTAAGTGTATTGATTATGCAATCTTATCACAGCCTGTATTCACTCCTTTAACAGTTGGAGCAACCAGACAGTACATAATCAGGCAGCTAGTTTCCCTTGGTTGTTTGTGCTCAGACAGCCTTAAGTGTATTGATTATGCAATCTTATCACAGCCTGTATTCACTCCTTTAACGGTTGGAGCAACCGGACAGTACATAATCAGGCAGCTAGTTTCCCTTGGTTGTTTGTGCTCAGACAGCCTTAAGTGTATTGATTATGCAATCTTATCACAGCCTGTATTCACTGCTCTGACAGTTGGAGCAACCAGACAGTACATAATCATGCAGCTAGTTTCCCTTGGTTGTTTGTGCTCAGACAGCCTTAAGTCTATTGATTATGTAATCTTATCACATCCTGTATTCACTTCTTTAACAGTTGGAGCAACCAGACAGTACATAATCAAGCAGCAGCTAATTTCCCTTGGTTGTTTGTGCTCAGACAGCCTTAAGTGTATTGATTATGCAATCTTATCACAGCCTGTATTCACTGCTCTGACAGTTGGAGCAACCAGACAGTACATATTCAGGCAGCTAATTTCCCTTGGTTGTTTGTGCTCAGACAGCTTTAAGTGTATTGATTATGCAATCTTGTCACAGCCTGTATTCACTTCTTTAACAGTTGCAGCAACCAGACAGTACATAATCAGGCAGCTATTTTCCCTTGGTTGTTTGTGCTCAGACAGCCTTAAGTGTATTGATTATGCAATCTTATCACAGCCTGTATTCACTCCTCTGACAGTTGGAACAACCAGACAGTACATAATCAGGCAGCTAGTTTCCCTTGGTTGTTTGTGCTCAGACAGCCTTAAGTGTATTGATTATGCAATCTTATCACAGCCTGTATTCACAGCTCTGACAGTTGGAGCAACTAGACAGTACATAATCAGGCAGCTAGTTTCCCTTGGTTGTTTGTGCTCAGACAGCCTTAAGTGTATTGATTATGCAATCTTATCACAGCCTGTATTCACTCCTCTGACAGTTGGAACAACCAGACAGTACATAATCAGGCAGCTAGTTTCCCTTGGTTGTTTGTGCTCAGACAGCCTTACGTGTATTGATTATACAATCTTATCACAGCCTGTATTCACTGCTCTGACAGTTGGATCAACCAGACAGTACATAATCAGGCAGCAGCTAGTTTCCCTTGGTTGTTTCTCAGACAGCTTTAAGTGTATTGATTATGCAATCTTATCACAGCCTGTATTCACTGCTCTGACAGTTGGAGCAAGCAGACAGTACATAATCAGGCAGCTAGTTTCCCTTGGTTGTTTGTGCTCAGACAGCTTTAAGTATATTGATTATGCAATCTTATCACAGCCTGTATTCACTCCTTTAACAGTTGGAGCAACCAGACAGTACATAATCAGGCAGCAGCTAGTTTCCCTTGGTTGTTTGTGCTCAGACAGCCTTAAGTGTATTGATTATGCAATGTTATCACAGCCTGTATTCACTCCTCTGACAGTTGGAGCAACCAGACAGTACATAATCAGGCAGCTAGTTTCCCTTGGTTGTTTGTGCTCAGACAGCATTAAGTGTATTGATTATGCAATGTAATCACAGCCTGTATTCACTGCTCTGACAGTTGGAGCAACCAGACAGTACATAATCAGGCAGCTAGTTTCCCTTGGTTGTTTGTGCTCAGACAGCCTTAAGTGTATTGATTATGCAATCTTATCACAGCCTGTATTCACTCCTTTAACAGTTGGAGCAACCAGACAGTACATAATCAGGCAGCAGCTAGTTTCCCTTGGTTGTTTGTGCTCAGACAGCCTTAAGTGTATTGATTATGCAATGTAATAACAGCCTGTATTCACTTCTCTAACAGTTGGAGCAACCAGACAGTACATAATCAGGCAGCAGCTAGTTTCCCTTGGTTGTTTGTGCTCAGACAGCTTTAAGTGTATTGATTATGCAATCTAATCACAGCCTGTATTAGCTCTGCTAACAGCTTAACATAGACACCAGCTATTTTTTATATTTTTGGATTTTATCGTAGAGTAATTCGCTCTTTTATTTCAGGTTGTGTATAAACTATTTATCAACATTTTAACCTCCATTAGAGGGTGTACAGTATAATACATCTACTTGAACGTAAAGCCTTATTCATATCTTCAAATATAATAACGCCTTGTCATATACTAGTTTTTATATATATCAATAGTTATGCATACATAGCCAATGCTTTAAATACAATTCCTCCCAGATTCTATAACATTTTTTTATGTGAATTTCACAATAATTTTACTATAATAAGTGTTGTCACTAATCTAGGAATTAGAGATTCCATACAATATTGAGACATTTTAAACGTCGCCTAAAATAAACTGGCGAATCAGCAACGAAATCTCTTTTTTCATTTAGAAATGCCATTTGAAACTGTGACAGTGCTGTAATAGAATAATCTGTATAAGCAATGTTGCTTGTTTACGCATCAAAGTAGTTACCAAAACCAATAAATGCCTTATTTTGTCAAATATCTTCCGCAAATTGAAAAACTTTTCTCAGTACGTTTTTTGGGTAACATGCTGACACCTATATGGACAGACAAAGCAGCTTTTTCCCATCACTAATATTTGGGATAGGTTTCACTTACGTTTAGCCTACAAACGTTTAGTAGGAATTTGAAAACGTATTATTACTGCAGAGGGGAAAAGAATATCTTTAGGGCCTGATTTAGTTGGCAATTGGTCTTATCCTCGTCCGCTCAAACATATGTTAGGATGTTATCTTGGCAATGGTAAATTATACAAAGATTCTTCGATATGCTGCCTCACTAGTCCCTCATAATGTTAATAGATGCACGTAAAGGTATTTTCACAATTATTATTATATATTATGATCATGTTTGAAACATTGCAATAAGTCAATGAACAACTAGTTACCATCAATGCCTCAATAGTTTGTCAAAAACGGTTTTGCACTGATATTTTCCCAACTTTTTAGTACTGAAAGCAACTGCGCATTATACAGCAGGTCAGACAAAACTTGTTAAATCCAATTATGACAGTAGATGACAGTGGCGTATGGAATGTCTCCCTACAGTGAAACTACAGTTTTACAGACTCCAGGGGTATTGATTCTCTCTGGATTATCGGAGAACACTGATTTATTAGCGAAACCACACCCTGCTACACCTTCAATTATTCCACCTCTGTTAAGGGAGTGGTGTTTGGAGCCATCTTCTAGATTAGTTGTTACTCCAACTTTGAGTTTCGTGTAACACAACTAGGACGTTCCTTCAAACAACGCCTTTTCACGTGTAACACTGTGATTAGTTGATAGAAGGTTGTGATTTGTCTGCAATACAGAAGTTTAGTAATGTGAATCGCACATGAAATAAAGTTAAATTATATTATAAGCTATTCATTACCAATCACATCTTCAATTAATTAAACTAAAGGTGTTTTGTAAAAAAACTCAGAAAAATACGGCAACAGTTCTATTATATCAGATAAATATGACATATGAGTATTTTTAAACCTACATTATTACAATTTAGGCGTAAGCCATTACTAACAAAAGTTCTTTTTTAGTATTAGAAATTAGTTACAAAATAACTGATGGTTATTTGTTTGTACCACAAATATACGTTCGTTTTTAATCTCGTGTGAAATTATAAAGAAGATATAAAATCGAAAAACTGTAGATTTTAAGATTCTTTTAGAGTAAATACAGACGTTTAACGATATATACCTATACAAATATTACACACTTTAATAAATGTAATTTATAGTACATTAGTAATAAATTAAAATTTAAAAGAATTGTCGATGGAAAAATTAAATAATTTTAAATAGAGTTCGTCTATTTCAAGCGAATATTGAAACACCTGGTGCTATTTACTTAGAGTAGACAGTTTACTTAGAGCAAAGTTTATTTAGAGTAGATAGTTCAGGATAATGTATTTACTAATTTGGAAATTCCTTCCTGAGTTAGTTATCTATTTAAGTATTATATTGGCTGACTTGAGCCTGTGAAACTTTGCTAACTGAATTATTTGAAATTTCACTCTACCTTGTCCTACAAGTCCCTACAGGCTTAGTAGTTAGTTTGTTAGTTAATCATCCCAGGGACATTTCCATAAAAAATAAAATCACTTAAGGCAATCCTGAAATAATGTGAATCATTAAAAATCACGTTTTAGATCACTTACAAAATATAGCAGCAATTTCGAGTTTTTTATGTTGGAGTACGTTTGGAGAAAAATTAAATCTTATGCATACTTTACATTATGCAATTTTAAAGATTTTGGCAAACCAATGCATTTGTAACGATAGAGAACGCATTTTTTTATTAGGAACCATATAAAAATTACACTGTCATTCAAGCAAAAAGATATTTTTTTACAAAGATCTGGTTTATCTATGGAGTGTTGGTGTCTTTACCAACTTATGACCACCAAACAAGAGGTGTTATACAACCAACATGTTCTGAATTATATTTGGACGTTAAAATATATTACGGTGTTTCCGTATGCAACAAACCATGATTTTACCCCCCTCCATCGGGCGCTAAACGGAGTTTTCCTTCCGTGTATTTTTTATTATTAAAAATAGTACTACTTTTCTAATGTTGGCAGTCGTGTCCCGCAGTGTACTTCACGAGCATCTTTCGGGGAAGCGAAACAATAGCCTCCCGCTTATCTTTGTCAAAATCTGTCAGTATGTCTACTTCCGTGCGAGACTGGACGATTCCTCCGTGAGCGCCCGATGTCGTGTTTGTAGTCCTTGGACGAAATCTCCGTGAGCGCCTTATAGTGTTTAGTTTTTATGGAGTAATAATCCGTGTGCGCCTAAATGTCTGACCTGTGATGGTTTCTTTTTAAGTTTTACAATATATTTTATTTGAATTTTGTGAAATGGAGAATGAAGACGAGAGACTTGTCAGTACAGTACCCGTGTGCTAGGGAACATTTCAGTACTGTTTATGGAGTGAAAATTGTCGTTATAAGAACCAGAAGGAAAATGTTTTGAAACTTTGTGTAGTGTTAAAAAAATTTTAGTAAAGAATAAATTTTGATTTTAGAATAATAATTGACATCACAATTGTATAATATCTCAAAAATTTAAGTAAGTTGTTTTTGTAAAAAGTTAAAAACTAAGTTAATTTCCATGTATTATTACAGAAGGTTAAACATTTTTACAATAAATTGCATTATTCCTTAAAATAAATCATGTTGTTACTATACAATAACATTGTTTTAAATTTCGAAAATCTTATTTGGAAAATTCATTACATAAGAGAGTAATTTTTATTTAAATTCTAAAAATGAATATATTACATTGTAATTAAATCAGTATGAATATTTAAACAAATAAAAACAGTTTAAACGACTATAATATCCATTATTCACTAACCCGGAGGAAACCTCCGTGAGCGCCCGATGGAGGGTAAAACTCTACGGGAGGAATGACAATAGTAATAATTTTGACTAGTGATAATACATTTATATCACGTAAATGCCAGGTAATACACTGTACACAGCATTGTCACTAGCATAGTATTTGAGTCATCTATGACTTATTAGCATTTTAAAGAATTGGGAAAGCAGTAGTAGACATAATAATTCAACATCAAAGCTACTCGTACATCATTAGGAATAGTATAAGGTAACTATCGATGTACTGGAGTTGATGTTAAAGGTGGATAAGATAAGCATTATCAAGTGCTTATAACTGCGCGTTTATTGTCGAGGCTAGAAAAATACAACTGAGTGCGATAAGCAGATGATAAATGTGATAAGGAATAATCGAATCTTCAGCGCAACCATCGAATAACCGAGTACTGGAATCTATAAGCACGAAAAGGTGTCTGTGAAATTAATTACACTATTTAGAAAGAACATGCAAACAAATTAAAAGAGTATTTTGTAACACCAATCAAATTTCAAACTTAAAATTCAAAATTTCAGGAGTTTTAAATAACAAAACATATTTATACGAAATAATAGGACGCTGTAAACAAATTTGAAAATAAACCGTTCATCATAACATCGGTTAACCAGCAGGATGTAAACGTTCAAATTTGACTATACGTCATGACAAAATGCAAGCTATAAAAGTATCTTCTCTACCTAGAATAAATTGTAATAGTAGAATGATATTGATAGTAACCTGAAGAACATAGGGCCAAAGTATCTGAGGGTATACAATTTTAGTAAATTATACTGTCTGATATTGACCATACAGAAAGAGACATGTGTTTAACCGTTAGAAGATGTCCAGCTTTGCTCAACCATTTTCAAACTAAAAATGTTTAGAAAAGTAGTCCTAAATTCTTAAAATCAAACTTACATTATCAATCACTCTCCTAAAGCTTTTGAATGTATTTTCATACGTTTCCAAGAGAAGCTTAATTATTTTATACCTAAGTGGTAGCATACAGCCAACATACTTTCATTTTGTGCTATAAACGTGTTTAAAATTTATTTTATAGACATGTGTTGTGAGCCAAACAGATTTAGAATTTCGATAAATAGAAAGTAAAATGCCATTGTTGTTTTTACACACATTGACCTGCACTACCTGCCGTTGATGTACAGCCTGTCTAGAATATTCTTAACAGTCAAGAATATCATGTGAAAGATTTATAACTTCAAAAGTTATGATCAACTTGAGGTAGGAGTTGTAGCAATACAGTGGATGTAGCCAATGTTTATAACTAAGGAAAAACTAGGATCAGATTAAGCAGTTTGTATCTCGTTTATAAATAATTAGTCTAACGAAAGCTTCTTAATTTGATGTTTAGTTGCTACAAAAAGGCTTCAACAGATTTTATTACTTTATTACATGTTATTACATAACAGTATTTAGCTTGTTCACAAATTTAATTATTCTGCGCTATTTTTCGTCGCCATCTTTGTTGCTCATAAATCCAATTTACAAATGTTCTCCAACGCTAATCCAAATCACATCGACTGACTTGCACCTTTATCCAACTCGAAGTTCCTTCTATAGAAATGTGTAATGCAACATTTCGAGTCTGTAGTCGATTCTTTCTTTGATCCCAATGCCATTCTCAACGATTACAATATACACTATTGATCCAGAGTCGACATAATAAGCCCTTGAGAGTTTTATAACGCTGTTAATTGAATTCATTGCAACCCTTACGGAACTTCAATCACCGTATATTGCCTTCAAAAATCTCTCTGATAAAAAATTACAGTTGTTATTTTCTCAGTTTAAAGAATATATATAGGGAAGAATATTTTTCCTAAAACATACTACATATATTCTGTTACATATTTTATTCCTCTGACAAAAAAAGTTTATTGGGGAAAACATTGTGGTGTGTAATAAATTATGCACGCGCTTACTTATAGTCCCTCCACTTAGCTGATTGTGTTCCAACTGTACGTGTAATCACAGTTGATAATAATAACTCGTTTTTTTTATTGTTATACCACAAAACTAGGTTTTTTTAGCAAAGAATAACAAATTCTCACAGTTAAAAAATTGATGTTAATTATGAAGAATGGATAAGGAAACTGATTGGAATATTAAAAAATAATAGAGATTTTCAAAAATTCAACAGAAAAAATTTAATTTAGTAAAACATACAAACTAAATTTTTAGAATATATTATGTGCTCTAAGTCTTTCCTTCTGTTATTTGTCCAACAAATAATCATGACGCTTTTTTGTTGAGAATTGAATCTTTTCTTTTCCACACGAAATTAGGGAAGAATGATAATAACGTGGAGGTACAATATTTTAGTTTTATCCAATAAATATGCTGATTTAAAACTAACAAAGTAATTAAGAGATGAGCCACCCAAGCAACCAATTAATTACTAGATTTAAAAACCCTATCATGTTGTTATTTCATACCTTAATACCACGACGTTTATTAGAGAACAACCCATTTATTACATACTTAAGTGATTTTAATTACACGTTACTTAAATACCAGATTTTAAAAATAATTATTTTGAATTTTTCGTACCACATAGTTATTAACATTAAGAACAAAAGAGACCACTTAAGAAATGACTAGCAGATCTTTTTCTATTTCCAAACTACCGATATCAATTCCCTTTTAATTTTACAGGACATACAATGTGGCTCACATAACTGTTTACTGTTCATTTACAGATAAGGTTTGACAGAACGTTGGACTTCGTGGGGTTAGTGTGGTGGTTTACATTCAAGAGTGCATGTCGAGTAGACTAGTGTGAGTAACAAGCTTTTAATTGTCGCTATCCATTCCTTACAAGTTGTTAGTTATTCATTGTCAACTAGAAACATAGACCGCATCAAATAAAGTCCGTATCCGATGGACGCATCACATCACTCTGGATACTGATCAGAAATGAACCCCGATGTATCGATATAACTCAGCTGTTGGAACCCGAAGTGCTATTGGAGAGAAGTGATGTCTGGAAGGTTGGACACAGTTCAACTGACCGAGTATTTATTTACCCGCAACAATGCTAACATCTGCACGGTACAACAGACACGCTGGATGTAGCTAGCGTAGGCGTACTTCGTGGTTGGCTAATCTCCTGGTCACCACACAAATAAAGTCCGTATGGACGCATCACATCACTCTGGATACTGATCAGAAATGAACCCCGATGTATCGATATAACTCAGCTGTTGGAACCCGAAGTGCTATTGGAGAGAAGTGATGTCTGGAAGGTTGGACACAGTTCAACTGACCGAGTATTTATTTACCCGCAACAATGCTAACATCTGCACGGTACAACAAACACGCTGGATGTAGCTAGCGTAGGCGTACTTCGTGATTGGCTAATCTTCTGGTCACCACACAAATAAAGTCCGTATGGACGCATCACATCACTCTGGATACTAATCAGAAATTGTAAACCCCGATGTATCGATATAACTCAGCTGTTGGAACCCGAAGTGCTATTGGAGAGAAGTGATGTCTGGAAGGTTGGACACAGTTCAACTGACCGAGTATTTATTTACCCGCAACAATGCTAACATCTGCACGGTACAACAAACACGCTGGATGTAGCTAGCGTAGGCGTACTTCGTGATTGGCTAATCTCCTGGTCACCACACATAATAAAGTCCGTATGGACGCATCACATCACTCTGGATACTGATCAGAAATGAACGATGTATCGATATAACTCAGCTGTTGGAACCCGAAGTGCTATTGGAGAGAAGTGATGTCTGGAAGGTTGGACACAGTTCAACTGACCGAGTATTTATTTTCAACGAACTATACTACTGGAACGCGCACTGCCCATAAGCCACATGTTGTGTTTTCCGGTCGCACACAGCTGTGCGTTACTGGTGTATCCATGGATTTGCAGGCGCTTAAAGTGGGCAAGAACTCACCGAGTTCTGTACTCCATGCCAATGATGCTGATCTTAGAACACATTAACTGTTTATTGATTTTAAATCTAAGGGTAAATTAAGTAGATCAAGTGATGATGTACGGCATTGAAAATTGTAAAATATTGTTATTTGCTCTAGTTATCTCAAACAAATGCGACCACTTCTAAATTGACGAATTTACTGGAAGCCACGAGTTATTTTTAATTAAAACTGGGACTAAACTATTTTTTTAAATAATATCTCGTTACATCGAAAAAAACAGAAAACTTTTGACATTATAAAAAAATCCAACTTAGAAATAAGGCAAAAATTGGTCAAAATAATTTTATTTTCTAACACGTAAATTAAGTATGTCATGCTTGTAAATTTTATGTAGTTTAATTTGAAATAAAATACTGTCAATAAAAAGTTGTTTTCTTGCCCATTTTTTCACCTGGGAAATATTTTAATGCCTGTAATCTTTGTTTCCGACTTTGAAAGAAAAATAAAAGTCAAAATCTCAGTTATTTTGATATTGTACAAAAATCAGTTTTTTTTAACTAAAAATAAAAATCCACGGTAAAAAGCAGCTACTAACATTTGTAATAATAAATAAATTTTAGTATTTAACAATTGTATTAAGTCTAGAAGGCGTTTTAAAATGATGTAAGATCATTACTATAATGCCTGCCATATGGAACCCGGAGTTAGTTCTTGCCCATTTCCAGCGCCTGCAGGCTCGGAACGCAGCCAGGATTTCGGCTCAGTTTCTCCGGCCCAGAGCGCGTTCCATTATTATAATTCGTTGGTATTTATTTACCCGCAACAATGCTAACATCTGCACGGTACAACAAACACGCTGGATGTAGCTAGCGTAGGCGTACTTTGTGATTGGCTAATCTCCTGGTCACCACACAAATAAAGTCCGTATGGACGCATCACATCACTCTGGATACTGATCAGAAATGAACCCCGATGTATCGATATAACTCAGCTGTTGGAACCCGAAGTGCTATTGGAGAGAAGTGATGTCTGGAAGGTTGGACACAGTTCAACTGACCGAGTATTTATTTACCCGCAACAATGCTAACATCTGCACGGTACAACAAACACGCTGGCTGTAGCTAGCGTAGGCGTACTTCGTGGTTGGCTAATCTCCTGGTCACCACACAACTAATAATCTCTTACACAAAACGAAAAATCGATATGTCATATAAAAATCAACTATTGTGTATGACAATATTAAAGCTGTGAGTGTGATTGTTCTGTAGGAGACCTAACACCCAAAGTATTAATTTTGTAGAAACTATTAAAACTAAAGACTAACATAGTCTTAATCCCGCTAATATGCTATATATGACACACAACATGCACTAATGATGTCAGTGAAGGTCGTGTCATATAAAATTGCCTATTAAATCGTAAGTAAGTATTTACACCACTGATCCGCTAAGTACCAGTAACAAATGTAATATAGTTAGTAAGATATTATCATTCTACACAGGTTACTATGCCAGTGTGATATTGACACGTAACTGTGGATTACCTCACCTTCTGTTGTATTAACAAAATTTAATAATGTCGGTCACGTTTTCAAATATATCCCCTAAAACAACCGCACTAATCGTGATAAAGGATTCCAAGTTATTTCTTACATCTATCATCGTGCCAGTTAGTGAGGTGTGAATTTTGAGTTTAGCACCAGTTCACATACCTTTTAGTGCAGCGACATACCTTTTAGTGCAGCGTTTGACTCCTGGAATCTGGAGTAATTTCGTCTGAAGAGAGCACAAAAGGTCGTCAACGAAGGAGTTCAAAATGAACTCTTTATATCGTTTAGACATCAGAGACACCCAGACTACGAAATATAGTTTAGGTAAAGAGGTATTCTCATTGTCTCACCAGGTTAATCTCAATGGTCTGAATGTTGTGAACGGCTACAGTTCACCTTCCTCTTAGTGCAGCGTCTGAAGCCCTTCCCGATATAGCTACGTTATGAGTTATTAACGTTGCACACAAGTTACTATTGTAAACAAGATATTGACATAAATATCATCGGTTACTGTTATCAGTGAAGCATTGGCTGTAATATTCGCCAATACAGACAGTAAAGTACTAAAATTAAAAACTGGATACAATTATCATTGAGGTATTGGCTATAATATGGGCTAATAGAGTTGGTAAAGAATTAACAATAAAATCTGGATACTTTTATCATTGGGGCATTGGCTATAATATAGGCTAATATAGTTAGTAAAGTATTAACATTAAAGACCGGATACTATTATGATTGAGGCATTGACATAGAACGTTACGTAGATCTATTATTCACGTATACAATTCAGAGCACTATTGATAGTTTTCTGTAGAAATACATCCAATTCTAGCAGGCAGTGATAAAAGTAAGCAAAATCCAAAGTAAGCTAAAATAAAATAAAATAAACCTACAAAGCAAAAAATATTTGGATTAGTGGATCAGTCCTTAAACTAACAAGTTATTAGTAGGCTGAGTGAAATGTACAATTAAAATAAGAAAGGGTTGAGATATTTAATATTTGTGGGATGACGGAAATTCATAGGTGACAACTCCTACCTCCTTTAAAGGTTCTTCTTACTACAATTTTGTGAATATAACAAGTTTTTAACAAACACACATTCAAATACAATACACAATTTCTGGTTGCTTTTGTCTGTCTGTCAAGAACAAGGGTGTTAACCAATTTCCTAATCTTGCCGAGTAAATCTACGCCTACACAAGTTGGTAGGACAAACTTTTAGTGATACCTTTAAAACTGTACCCGGGATATTTAATTTCTATTATTGAACATTTTTTTAATTAATATATACTATAGTATATTTTGTATTTTATATAGATTTAACATATTTACCAACATTTTAGCAGGGAGAGCACCCTCACAGTAGTCTTAAATTTAAAAATAACTAAAGCTTTAAAACTAAACAAACAAGTACACTACAAACATTCAAACACAGTACTTCAATCCCTGGTTGTCGTTGCCTGAAACAAAATTATTTAACAGGAGGTTTTAACCGATTTCCAAAGGTATATCCTGTCCCATCTTGCTCAATAAAAGTATATTTTTGGTACAACAAACTTTGAGTGAAACGCCTAAAACTGTACGGTACTCGGGAATTGTTTTACTCCTAAAAACTGAACTTTTTCATGTGAACTAAAACAAAATGTAATGTTTCATGTTTCAAGATATCTTAAAATAATTTCGTCTTTAGATTTGAAATGTTGCATGAAAGTCCATTTGTACATATAAAAGAATGAGTTGTATGATGTTGCATGTCTAACCACTGATTTGGCTGTGCGTTGTTGAAGCCTAGAAGCCTATCCTCGGTTTTCCGGGGGATATACAAATTTCTTTGCTGTAAGATTGTCTGTTGTTCTGTCAGTAATGGAATTAGCTATTGATATGCATCTTGCATTGAACCTAAAGAAGCCTGTTGCTATGGTCACGTGGTTTGGCGTACTGCTACCTTATTACTAATATGATGTATAAAAATTGTATAAATTAGCTTTGATTAGTGTATTGATGTTGGTAGTATTGGAATTATGGTAATTTAATATAATAATATTGAGTAAATTCTAAGGGGTATTTGTTTAAAACTATCGTTTCAAGCATAAACATAAGCATGAGAACATTACGCTGCTTGTGCTAGAAAAATGAAAAGGAGACGAGGATACATATAAAGGCTTGCTTTGTATGAAACTCACTGTTCCATAGTGGGAAAATCCACAACATATACAATTTATAGAAAGTGATTTATTGATATTTTCATATTAATTTAATAACTTACTAATTAAGTATAAAAGAAGTGTAGGTTGAACATTTAAAATGTGTTTATTTTGAGTTTGATTTTGCAAATTATTTTGGATTGTTCAGAAAAAATAAATTGGTGATTTGCATATTACTTGTAAGGTAAATGAGCATGACGCAATACGTAACTGGTAATGCAGCATGGCTATGCTTTTTGCAATATAAGTTTTTGAAAATATCTAAATTAGAAGATGAAACGTGTTATTAGTAAGGTAAATTAGAATTACGTCATACGCAACTTTTAATACAGAATGACTATGCATTTTGCAATACAATTTTATTGCAAATGTCTAAATTGAAAGGAGCAACTGATTAGAAATTGATGGAACGGTTACGTAAAGAGGCAATATTTAAAATACCTAGACACTTATGATATTTCTAATCAAAGTTATATTTAAATAATGAGAAATGAAGACCAATAAGTTATAGAACTATAAAGACTAAGTTAATAATTTAAATATTCGTATAGCTTATAAATGTCCATTTGACATTGTTTTCATAAAAACTGTATTCACTAATATATAAATACGTACAAATAACTTATAATTTATCTTATTGTTGAACGAGTTTAAAAACTATGAAAAATTCATAAAACTTATTATTACAAATCTAAATGTAAGCCAATCGACTTTTATATGTCTGATAAATTGTAAATATATGTTTTGTATGCCTTAACAATGAATATAAGTAAAGTTTCATGATACTTCTTTTTCTGAAATGCGTATTGCAGTGCGGTTTCATTTCTTCTATTGTAGTGAATGTTTATGTTTATCCTACCTAACTCGTAACGAAATCGAGCAACTAAATCTTTAAGACTTTTTATTTTTGTCTAACTTTTTATATGATTAAGAAATTTACAAATGATTCTTAGATATTGGTTTTAATTATAATATTGTTTTAATAAAGCGATGACAACTGTCATTGTTTTTATATTATAATTTATAAGATATTCGTGTTAAACTATAGACAACGTCAATCTCGAAATAATAAGAGTAACGTTATTAGTTAATCACCTACGTAATCCAAAACATGATCTTGATACGAGTGAATGTTGAATAATACAACACTGTTATTTTGAAGTAAAGTAAAATACTTGAAATATTTGACGTGTATTAATGGAAGTAAGTATACGTATTAAATGACACAAAAAGAACGAAACTTTCCTTAAAAAAAAAATAATAATAATAATATTGATCATTGTGAAGGTATTTAAGTTAAAGTTTTGATCTATAAACGGAATTTTAAATACCAACAATGTCGTGTGAGTCATGTCTTTAGCACTCAATAACGGTTTAAAAAACTGTTTAAAAGCCGAGACAAAACAAGAAACGATAGCAATACGAGAAACGGAGGTGGCAGGACGCGTTGGCAAGTACAATCAATACAAGGGTACTAGGCTCCAACCTCTATACCCTTGCCTACCTGATATGGATTGCCTGGTTTTTGTGTGTTGGTGTTCGAGTGCATTTCCTAAAATACGGAGTATAAACTGATTAATCTCAGTGGGCCACAGAGCCTTCAATATTTGTTGTAGATACGTAATCAAAAACAACATTTAGGGCGATTAGATAAGTGGGGGACTTACAGAGCGGTCAATAATAGTGAACATTGTCCTTATCAGTAGATAACGATGCAGATAGAGGTATAGATAATTGGTGATAACCCTACCTTATCAGCGGGTCTTTGCACAGTCAGCAGCCACAGTCGGGATTTCCTACTAAATGCAACATCCAGCTGGTGTATTTAACTAGGGCGGACACACTGAACAGATACAATTGTGATGGAGGTAGATCAACTGGTTGTGTTTGGTTGAGGCGCAACCGGCACTAACACGACACTACAGAGGGCGGCGGAACACTGCAGGCTAGAGACGTACACTCCCTCCCGGCGAGCTGCGCGCCCCTGGCGGCTAGGTGACGCACTACAGTCTACAGGTAGCCAACCACCCACAACGTGATACTGCTACTCAAATTGATATTTTATATGTCTTTATAATTATATTTACTATTGTTAACTAACTGTTTCACTATTGATTGCTGCAAAACAAAGTTAAATCATCATTTCGTTTCAAAATATATTTGTAAAATGACTGATACCTAAAATGACAAACCATTTATATAGGTACTACAGTTACACATAAGTGAAAGACGAGTGTGTAAAAATGTTTGCTCGTGTTCGACTATGTTAATTTTTTAATTGAATTGTCTAAGAATCTGACTATAATATTACAACCCAGAACAAAAAAATCTTGTTACTTTAAAATAAATTCAATCTTTAAAATAATTGTGTAGGTTGGTACAAAATAAGCAAAATATATTTTTAAAGAATTTAACAGTGTTTTTATGAAATCTGAAATAGTAATTATACGGTAATACATATTTCGTTGTTACCTGGAAAACCATTAGTATTATTGGTTCAAATATTTTAAACGATGTGATATAATTTGGAAATTTGTGTTATACTCAGAACACAGGTTCTTACGTTGGGGACTAATATAGTAGTACGGTATAAGAAGTTTTTTTTTATTTTAAAGGAAATCCCAATTTTATTTGACGAAAATACTTCAATTTTTAGTTTATGTTTTATCACAACATATGTAGCCTTTAAAAACAAAGTAAAGACATATTTTAGATTTAGATCTATATATATAAAAATGAATGTTTGTATGTTTGTCCTTTATGGAATCGTGAACTATTGGACCGATCATGATGAAAATTTGTACGTATATGTATTTTTTCCACGGAGAAGGTTTATAAGCTATGCCCATCCCTTTCCCGATTCAGGATTCCGCCCCACTGGTTACAGAAATACCCATAAGAAATGCATTGCAGCAAACATATGTTAACGTCTTTTCAAATTTTTAATCAGCTGTTCTTTGTAAACATATATTACACTTATAGTTTTAAAGCATAGAGTAAGCTTAAGAGAAACGACAAATTTTGTTTAAACTGTTTTTGCAATCACTGTTAAACATAGACTTTACTATCCAGATAATACAATTCAAATTTGACGTAAAAATTCACCTTTAACTGCAATATTTATTTAATATAAACCATGCTCATGCTTGATCAGAAGAGTAATGCAGATATCATAATTACTATCTTACGTTGGCTACAAATATAAAGAATGTTATAAAATCAACCTTAGTTGTTTTTTTTGACAGAAGTATGGTTCTCAAAACTCCGTGTGTACATATTCTCTCGATCGAGACAACAAAGCAAGCTCAATCGTGGCATCGGAGATATAACTAATTTAATCTAAAATTTATTATAGTAAAAAAAAAAATTACTAAGTAATATAAGGACTTCGGTTCTTAAGATTTGCGTGCGAAGCCGTGGGTAACAGCTAGATTAGAGGCAGGAATATGGTACATACCTTCATAATACGCCCAAGAGGCTCACGATGGAACGACTATCAATTATCTCAGCAATGTTTAGAATGTGATAGAAAAAGAATAAGTGAATATAGTGTACTGTTTTCAACGGGAAATTGCGTGCGAAGCCGCGGGCAACTTTTGCAAAAAATTATTGAAATGCGCAGCAAAGCGCGCCGGGCCCGCTAGTACTTTATAAATATTAACAGGATTCAATCATGATTTGTGATAAATATTAGCTTTAATTTCAGGTAACAATAAAAACTTTCCTTGGGCTATAAAATAATACATAGCTTATTACTCTTGTTGAGATTGAGTAGAAAAGATTCCTGATAAAGCCAGCCCCTTATTATCTCTTACTGTGATTAAGGAGAATGGATTACTAAAGAAACCAGTTACTTATAATATCTTACTATGATTGAAGAGAAAAAATGCTGGTGAAGCAAGTTAGTTACTTGTAATCTCTTACAGTTATTGAGGGTAAAAGACTTTTGATAAAACCAGTTGCTTTCAATCTGTTACTGTGGTTGAGGAGAAAAGATTCCCGATAAAGCCAGTTCCTTCTAATTTATTACTATGATTGAGGAGAAAAGGATTTCCGATGAAGCCAGTTCCTACTAATTTATTACTATGATTGAGGAGAAAAGATTTCCGATGAAGCCAGTTCCTTCTAATCTCTTACTATGATTGAGGATGAAAGACTCCATATGAAGCCATTTACTTCTAATTATTTCTAATTCTCGTACTTATTGAGATTGATGAGAAAAGATTCCCGATGAAGCCAATAACTTTTAATCTCTTACTTTGATTAAGGAGAAGGGGTTGCTAAAGAAAACAGTAACGTATAATATCTTACTATGATTGAAGAGAAAAAATGCTGGTGAAGCAAGTTAGTTATTTGTAATCTCTTAAAGTTATTGAGGGGAAACGACTTTTGATAAAACCAGTTGCTTTCAATCTGTTACTGTGATTTAGGATTAAATATTCCCGATGAAGCCATTTACTTCTAATTACTTATTGAGTTTGATGAGAAAAGATTCCCGATGAAGACAGTTACTTTTAACCTCTTACTGTGATTGAAAATAAATTATTCTCAATAAAGCCAGTTACTTCAAATTAATTACTGTGGTTCTTTGTTTGAAGGTTATTTTTGACGATGGAAGGATTGTGAAGGAAACAGGATTTTTCCGGACATTTGCCATCGTTCAGTGAAACAAGTCTGCCGTGACGATTACCATTGGCTAGTCCCTCTGGTCAGTCGTAGATGGTTAGTAGACAAATGAAGACGTATTGTGACCTGTATTCCGTAGTTCAGTTTTAATGATTAGTGTTTTGTATAGTTTTTTATTAAGTGCATGTTTATAGAGTTAGTGAAGTTGACAAACAACATGTAGGTTGTGATTCCTGACTTAGGCGTGCCACAACGCTTTGGTAAGATTTGTTTATTTTAATCTAGTTTGTAATTATGTATTAGGTTAGTTCTTTACCTGAAGAAGAGATCAGATTGCAGATCTCGAAACGTACTGTGGTTGATGAGAAAATTTCCCGATGAAGTCAGTTACTTCCAATCTCTTACTGTTATTGAGAAGAAATAATTCACTATGAAGCCAGATACTTCCAACATCTTACTGTAATTAAGGAATCGGTTCCAGTTACTTCTAATTCCTTATTGGGTTTGATGAGACAGAAGTCGGTATGCACTTAATCTCTTACTAAGATTAATGAAAAACCGTGAGCACGGTGTACAAGTATTTTCAATAAAGCAGTTGACATTGCAATAGAGATTCCGGGGATGCCACTGCTGTGTCGCTGGGAAGGTGGCAGTTACAGGCCGATTTACTATCCCATTACTAATAGAGCAGTGAGTTTGGTGATATTACGATGACTGTATATTCAAAAGTAAGACGGGTATGATATTGGTAGTGAATTTATTTTCCTGCATATTCAGGTAAGTTAATGATATTCCAAGACTACAACGGGAACGTGGGAAAGTCGTTGGAAAATAATTTGCAGCCAAAAATGATTTTTAGGCATCAAAACCATATTTCAAGATCATATCAACTATCTAAGGCTACTACAAATAATTTGATATAGGTAACTGCATAGAAATAACAAGAGTAAATTTTCGTCCAGAATATATGATGTCAAAAATGGGTATATTTTTTAACAAATATGAAAACATAACGTCACTTGGATTCTATTTTGAATGGAGTAGATTTTGTGACCTATATTTTTCAGCATTCTTAACATTTTATAAAGATCAACAAAAGAGTTAGGCCTACTGTAAAAAATGTATCTGTCTTAAAAATAGTGGTTTTAAGGTGCAGTGAAAATATTTTTCCCAATGGTCAGTTGATGCCCGTAACAGAGTAACTGTACGAGCTGCTAGCCGACCGGTGATTCCCGCATCGAAAATACCGATTGGTCAGTCGATGCCAGCGTACACCGATAGCAGTAACAGAGTAACTGTACGAGCTGCTAGCCGAGAGTCAAGCCGCGGTGCTGACCGGTGATTCCCGCATCGAAAATACCGATTGGTCAGTCGATGCCAGCGTACACCGATAGCAGTAACAGAGTAACTGTACGAGCTGCTAGCCGAGAGTCAAGCCGCGGTGCTGACCGGTGATTCCCGCATCGAAAATACCGATTGGTCAGTCGATGCCAGCGTACACCGATAGCAGTAACAGAGTAACTGTACGAGCTGCTAGCCGAGAGTCAAGCCGCGGTGCTGACCGGTGATTTCCCGCATCGAAAATACCGATTGGTCAGTCGATGCCAGCGTACACCGATAGCAGTAACAGAGTAACTGTACGAGCTGCTAGCCGAGAGTCAAGCCGCGGTGCTGACCGGTGATTCCCGCATCGAAAATACCGATTGGTCAGTCGATGCCAGCGTACACCGATAGCAGTAACAGAGTAACTGTACGAGCTGCTAGCCGAGAGTCAAGCCGCGGTGCTGACCGGTGATTCCCGCATCGAAAATACCGATTGGTCAGTCGATGCCAGCGTACACCGATAGCAGTAACAGAGTAACTGTACGAGCTGCTAGCCGAGAGTCAAGCCGCGGTGCTGACCGGTGATTTCCCGCATCGAAAATACCGATTGGTCAGTCGATGCCAGCGTACACCGATAGCAGTAACAGAGTAACTGTACGAGCTGCTAGCCGAGAGTCAAGCCGCGGTGCTGACCGGTGATTCCCGCATCGAAAATACCGATTGGTCAGTCGATGCCAGCGTACACCGATAGCAGTAACAGAGTAACTGTACGAGCTGCTAGCCGAGAGTCAAGCCGCGGTGCTGACCGGTGATTCCCGCATCGAAAATACCGATTGGTCAGTCGATGCCAGCGTACACCGATAGCAGTAACAGAGTAACTGTACGAGCTGCTAGCCGAGAGTCAAGCCGCGGTGCTGACCGGTGATTCCCGCATCGAAAATACCGATTGGTCAGTCGATGCCAGCGTACACCGATAGCAGTAACAGAGTAACTGTACGAGCTGCTAGCCGAGAGTCAAGCCGCGGTGCTGACCGGTGATTCCCGCATCGAAAATACCGATTGGTCAGTCGATGCCAGCGTACACCGATAGCAGTAACAGAGTAACTGTACGAGCTGCTAGCCGAGAGTCAAGCCGCGGTGCTGACCGGTGATTTCCCGCATCGAAAATACCGATTGGTCAGTCGATGCCAGCGTACACCGATAGCAGTAACAGAGTAACTGTACGAGCTGCTAGCCGAGAGTCAAGCCGCGGTGCTGACCGGTGATTCCCGCATCGAAAATACCGATTGGTCAGTCGATGCCAGCGTACACCGATAGCAGTAACAGAGTAACTGTACGAGCTGCTAGCCGAGAGTCAAGCCGCGGTGCCGACCGGTGATTCCCGCATCGAAAATACCGATTGGTCAGTCGATGCCAGCGTACACCGATAGCAGTAACAGAGTAACTGTACGAGCTGCTAGCCGAGAGTCAAGCCGCGGTGCTGACCGGTGATTCCCGCATCGAAAATACCGATTGGTCAGTCGATGCCAGCGTACACCGATAGCCGTCTGGCAGACATTCAAACTGACTACAGAGTAACTAACCACGCAACCATGTAACTAAAGATAAAGCTCTCAACCCATATTTTTGGGCCGATGGAGTATTTTGTAGACAAGATTCCCAAATAACTTGTTATCAACTGTGATTTAAGTGAAAGGTCGGATATGGTTGTCGTTATATGCCATTACCAAAATGGCATATAACGCAAAGCTGTCTATCAGTTTTGTTATGTGTCTGATATAGATAGCCTTGCCATCGAAAAGCTTCTAAAAAAAATGGTATTGTTTGTGGTGTAGTGAATAAATTAAGAATAGTCATTACAAGCTCCATCTCCAATAAAGTACATGTTAGTTTATTTAAATGTGGAAATCATAATTTGTAGGAGGATGACTTTTTACTTCTTATAAATATAGATGTTTTAATAAAAAATAAGATTGCCGAGCAACTGCTGTCTATAGCGTAGCTATGGCAGGAAAGGTTGACTCAATGTGAATAGTTAAGCTATTTCACCTTCCTCTTAGTGCAGCGTCTGAAATCTACGTTGGAACTGACCACTCATGGAATCTGGAGTCATGTTCGTCTGAATATAGCTAAAAAGGTCGGTGGCGAAGAAGCTCAAAACGAACTCTTTACATCGTTTCGCCATCAGAAACACCCAGAGTGCAAAATATAAAAATGTAGTGTAATCCACGTGAAGGATATTGATTCAAAATCCATGTGAATAAACCCCTCCTACCATAGCTACTTTACGTGAAGAAAATTCGGTTGCTCCACCGTGCTTAAAGATCATGTTAGTAACATCTTAGAGCACACAATTGTACACCTGATGAGACAGTGAGAACCCCTCACCTAGATTACACAATATTTTTGGTAGTCTTTGTAGTTCAGGAGGTTATGGTTATGGAATCCGGGAAGTTTAAGAGTTAATTTAATTTTTCGGAAGATCTCTCAAATTAGGTATCTACTACAAAGACAAATTCTGTTATAGATAACTTTTTAGCACTTTGGTCTCTTATAATGCAGGAATTCTGTTATTATTTGGCCGATCAAGCAATGGAATTTAGTAAATGAGTAGGTTCAGAATTCTATATAAATTAATTCCACAAAAGGCAAAATCTTGTATGACTTTGTAGTCCATAAAGAATCATAACCAAATTTAAATATTTCTCACTAAGATTAAATAAAATATATTCATAGTGAGCCTTGTAGCCTCGATTTAACTTAATAAAAGTTGTATTAACAAAGTAATTGGTTGTGAGTTAACCAAGCCTATCGTAACTGAAAGGGTTGGGTGTATGTGTGTCTCCGTATGATATCTGCAGGGAGTACTGACTTACAGACATTCAATGTTGGTTCATCTTTCATAGTCCACATCGACTCGATGATGGTGTATGTCACTCCTTGGGATTTAGCTGAACACTAATGAACAATAGACATTGATCTTATGGGTAACCATGACGTTATAGAAAAAACCACAGAATATAAATATTTGCAAACAAACTTGATAGAATCATATGAAATTTTAACATGTGAGAATATGTAGCTTCTACACTAGAATATGTAGGACAAGAAACTTTCCTACGTCTTCAGATTTTGCATGATAGGGGATGTAGCGTACTAATAACTTGTTATAGTTTCATGGGACTTTGTAAAACAATGCTTATATTGGTCAACTTTATTTAATCAAAGTCACTGATCATCCCAATGATTCACGGACCTGCCTCCAACATCGTCTACCTAACACCTATTACACTAGCTCGGCTACCCTCCAACATAGTCTACCTAACACCTATTACACTAGCTCGGCTACCCTCCAACATAGTCTACCTAACACCTATTACACTAGCTCGGCTGCCCTCCAACATCGTCTACCTAACACCTATTACACTAGCTCGGCTACCCTTCAACATCGTCTACCTAACACCTATTACACTAGCTCGGCTACCCTCCAACATTGTCTACCTAACACCTATTACACTAGCTCGGCTACCCTCCAACATCGTCTACCTAACACCTATTACACTAGCTCGGCTACCCTCCAACATCGTCTACCTAACACCTATTACACTAGCTCGGCTACCCTCCAACATCGTCTACCTAACACCTATTACACTAGCTCGGCTACCCTCCAACATCGTCTACCTAACACCTATTACACTAGCTCGGCTACCCTCCAACATAGTCTACCTAACACCTATTACACTAACTCGGCTACCCTCCAACATCGTCTACCTAACACCTATTACACTAGCTCGGCTACCCTCCAACATAGTCTTCCTAACACCTATTACACTAGCTCGGCTACCCTCCAACATCGTCTACCTAACACCTATTACACTAGCTCGGCTACCCTCCAACATAGTCTACCTAACACCTATTACACTAGCTCGGCTACCCTCCAACATCGTCTACCTAACACCTATTACACTAGCTCGGCTGCCCTCCAACAGCTGGGTCCGTCTACACTGACCGAGATAGAAAAATCCAACTTTCTTTGTGAGGTTACTTGTATTTGTTTTGGGGATGCGAAAGCCCTAAAGTTTTTGTAAGGAGACAATACCATTGAAACAAACAAAATATCCGCCCATTAAGGTACTTTAATCTCATCATGTTAACTGAACTATATTTATTTAATCCAAGGAGGACTGAAAAATCGTTACCAAACAATAGATAAGAATGAACTGTAGTAGATTGATAAAGATAGGCAAATGCATCACGTATCTTCAAAGCAAAGAAACTACTAGAAATAATCCGGGACCAAAAGTTATTGCCTAAATCTAAAGTGGCTAAAGTTCGTGCCGTAAAATGAACTGAAAAATAATGTATTAAACATGCTAAGTAAAGTTGTTTTAGTTGAGTTCATATACTTAGACTTTGAAATTGAAAAAACATAATATTGATAAGTTTTATAAATGTAAAAAAATAATTAAAATATATATTTTTGGAGGCACACAAAAAATGATAATTTTTGTTTTTGATACAATACCAGTGTATATTAATCGGAATCTAAAATTAAACCATTGTTCACAAATTATATTGTTCCTTGACCTAAAGTATAAAAATAGGTAAACAAAAAACAAAAAACTCCTTAACTAAGACCTTGCACACACATTTATCTTTCTACCAATGCTACAAACATACTTTCTCAGATTGGGCCTGCCTCGATTAACAGTTTGAGATATGACATGTCCTTCAGTGTCGCCAAAAAACGGGAACGAGTTTAAGTAGAAGTGATATCGTATATCCTGTACTATTAAAGGGCGCTGTATAACCGGAAAGTCATCGCATAAAACGGTTTATCGAATATCGCTGTTGTGCAAAGGGTATTTTCAAATCATTAGAGCCAGAGTGAAATATCTTAAACGATATTAATAATCAGCGAAGAACGTTAAAGTCCAGGTTGATATATTGAATTAATAATTTTATGGATATATGTGTATGGAAATATATATATATATATATATATTTTTTTTAATTTAAAATATCTGACTATAGTAATACGTGTAGTATACGATAAGATATTTCCAAGAGCTGCCGAATTATCCATCTGTATTACGATTTGGGTTACATGACGTCTCGTCGTGTAGGTAAGTCAATGTTGTTACGAGATAGTAAATTGTATTGAGTCGGCGTCGGAAACTGGGTTTCGAGACCTTCCATAGCCTGATATTCTCATTCAAAAACTTCTTTCTAAGAGATTTATTAATTGAACGTACTTTTAAAAAATTGCCTAACGCAGCGAATACAAATAACAAGGGGAATTTAAAATATCCACTTACCAAACTTATCAAATTTCACTCCCACCTGAAATTATACTATGTTGTTGGCATCGTTTATGATGGTTATCTTTGTAAAAAAAAAATTGAAAACAAAATGAAACGTAGATTGAATGTGAATGTTGTGTAACTCCAGTTCACCTCTTAGTGCAGCGCCTGGAATCTGACGCTGTCACAGACTTCAATCCTGGAATCTGGAGTCATGATCGTTTCACATTCTCATTAAATCAACCCTTCCCTCGACTGTGTTTATAGATCGTGTCTACAGCATTGTAGAGCACTCAATTGTGCATCTAATGAGACAATGAGAATACCTCTTCACATGGATTACACTATATTCTGTAGTCTAGGTGTCTCTGGTGTCGAAACAATGTAAAGTCCTCATTTTGCGCTTATTCGTTGCCAATTAATTGTTTTATCCCTACAGACAAACACGACTCCAGATTCCAGGAATCAAGTCTGTGACAGCGTCAGATTTCAGATGCTGCACTAAGAGGAAGGTGAACTGGAGCTTAACTCAACATAACACAATGAAATCTTTTTACTAGAGGAAAATATTCGGATAGTTAAATCCACATTAAGAGTGAATGTACGATTGGAATTAACATCCATCCCGAATGAAGACTGGAGCGACGCCAGATGTGTTATGGCTGAGTCTGTTATAAAATAGGTTTGTGCAATCACTTAACGACTACTCGCCATTCAGAGTTCCTAAATTGAGATAAATTAAGACTCCTTGCAGCAATTAGTAAAAATAACTCCACTTAGTCGCCAAAGTCAGGTTGCTTTGTTTCGTGTCTAATGGGTCGCAGTGGGCCTTGCGTGTCAACTCTGTCTGTTACTCGCTTTGAGGAGTAAAGCGGTTTTGTCTAGGAGTACATTAAAACTACTGATAAAAGTAACAGTTCAATATTAAAAATGACGCATACTAAATGATTAAAGAATTAGAATAGTTTCTGAGAATTTGAACTGAATATGTGCAAAGTGGGTTGCATTCCAATCCCTACTCGTACTCGTACTCGTATGTTCTCAAAAGAATCTCAGACGGTACAGATTGATATCATCATGTGACCTAAGTTACACACATCTTCACGACCACGATTTTTGAGGGGAGGCAGATGCATTATCCTAATTAAGATTATGCCTTCATCTTATAATTAATTAAGTACAATTTATAAGTACACCACACCACATGTCGTAATAGGTTTCGCTGAGGTTGATTGGGAAACTTGAAATCTATAGCGATTTCGCTCTCAAAATATCCTGCTGGCAGATAGACAGGAAGATAAACATACATAAATAACATAAATACACAAATATAAACTGTTTCATGTAAATTTTAAAATCTAAATACGAAATCTTTCTCGACATATCTTCATTGAATTACTTTTCCTATCAGTGATTAAATAATACCAATTGTATAAGTGTACACAACATGGCACTGTAAAATCAAGTTGTATATGTTGTGATAGTTAGACTACACGTGTTAACGTGTTACATGTTTAAATCTCTTATGGGTGTATATTGAGTTTATTTACAAATGTATTGTTCTATTGTAAAAATGTTCACTGACGCTCAGCCAAAACTCATGGTGGGACATGCTTCCTGGACGATTAAAGTCTAGGTCACTTCGTTTTGATAGCGTTCACTATAACTCGGCCAAAAAATTATTCCCAAAAAACGACCAGAATTAATGGTGTTAAATGTACGTTTACCATTGTTGCTGAAGGGCAAAAAATCAAGATGGCTGTCAATGGAATCGGCTCTTGAACATTCACAATAAATACGTCTCTTTTGAGATATCTGTTCAATATATACATATATATATATATATATATATATATATATATAAAAATTGTATAAATGGCAATAGCTTTATTTAATATCAATAAACATTGAATCACAAGAAGTACTTGCTCCGCCGGGAGTCCAACCCGGATCTCTTACTTGCCGGGTGAATGTGCTACCATTACACCACAGAGCGCTTACTTTTTTCCGATTCAATTATTTTGTATTTGGCCGTATCTGTCACATTTGCGTTTAAATAAGCAAACTAAACATATGATCGGAAGACCAAATACCTGTCAAACGACTTTTATTTACATTAAATTGTATAAATGGCAATAGCCATTTGAAGGTAGCACATTCACCCGGCAAGTGAGAGATCCGGGTTTGGCTCCCGGCGGAGCAAGTACTTTTTGTGATTCAATGTTTATTGAAATTAAAAAAGGCCATTGCCATTTATACAATTTAATGTAAATAAAAGTCGTTTGACAGGTATTTGGTCTTCCGGTCATATGTTTAGTTTGCTTATTTAAACGCATATGTGACAGATACGGCCAAATATAAAATAATTTAATCGGAAAAAGTAAGCGCTCTGTGGTGTAATGGTAGCACATTCACCCGGCAAGTGAGAGATCCGGGTTCGACTCCCGGCGGAGCAAGTACTTTTTGTGATTCAATGTTTATTGAAATTATATATAAATTATATATATATATATATATATATATATATATATATATATATATATATATATAGAACATATTTATTTGAAATATATTGAAATACATATTTCAAATAATAAATAATAATATATTGAAATATTTGAAATATATTGAATATATTTAACATATTCACATATGTTAAGTTAACTATAAATCGCAGAGATCACTACACAATTTTTATTCTATATTTTAAATCGAGCCCATTTTACATTTAGCATTGAGGTCGTTACATTTTGAAAGCTTGCATCATTTTCTTTTACAGACGTGTCAGTCCTTAGTCCATAGTTTCTCTTTTTTCATAAGCTTTAGAAACTAATATATTTCGAGAAGACTGAAATACAACAAAGATTGCAATTTGTAAGTTCTATACAAATTGAAAAACTAAAAGTGGCTAAATAAATAATTTAAAAAACCATACACAATATACATTCATAATTAAAAGATATCTGTATGGAATTTGGGACAAAAATGTTACTAAACCTAAAGACAAACTATACAGGGTTTTCAAATCCTTAAATTCTAGGATGGTAAGGAGGTAATAGAATAAAATATTTATATTGAGTTTATATATTTATACATGTTTAAAAGTGCAATAGGAGTCACTCAACTAAACTATTTCTTCTTTATGTGCTTTCTCTCGTTCACTGTTTTCTGCTTTCTCTTCTATATTTTTGTCTTTACCTTCCTCCAATACTGTATTATTGTTCGTGAATAATAATATTAGAATAAAAAGTAAGCATTAGGAATCGATATTACATTTGTTTAAGATTCGTTAAATAATGAGAGGTTCAAACCAGTTGTTTTATTCAGGACTTCCATCCCCCGTTGTCACATGTCATTAAAATGCGATGTTGACTTTGGTCTCAACCCATAAAACTAACATTTCGGTGTTTGTAAGCAATCCTATTAATAGTGAAGTTACTTCCTTAGTGTTTTCTGAAAATTCGTTTTATCTGACCCTCCCCCTTTGGATACTTTTGGAATTAATGCAAAACTTAAGAGGGAATGTCGTCTACCAGCCGCTTATTTGAAACTAAGCTGGAACCTCAGATGTGAGACCGCCAGCTAATTAGACTGCCCTCTTAAGTTGCATATTTAAAAGGAAATATTTAAACATATTTAGTAAGAAGATAAAAAAGAAAATATAGCCCTTGTTCTATTTACAGACATTTAAATAAATATTTACAAGTTTACCTTGGTGTCAAGATTTAGGCTTTACTACAGCCTCCAAATTAAGACTAAGTATGGATTATTTGCAAGTGGAATAAAAGTCTCTCAATAAATTAAATATTTGAAAACGACAGTAGGTGTTTAACATGTTATTATGTAATTTCATGGAACACACGTAATTTTATGGAAACAATGGAACTGATTTCAGTGAAACCACCAAGACGTCTACAGCCATTGTACCCGTTCAGACGGTGTTTGTGCAAAAGGCTCCACTCTTTTTCTGGTCAATTAGCAAAAGTAACTTGACCTAGATAGTCGGCGTCTAACATCCCTATTGTTTTCTATTTCAGTTAGTGATTTCTTTTATCGAGCAATGCGAGTTTGTAGTAATTGGTTCCAATTTCACACAATAACTACAGAACTGTACGTTTTTTTATAAACGCCTGGAAATCTCACTTAATACGGAAGTTGTGACAAAATATAAAACACCTAGTTTAAGAACTCATAAAATTAATTAAATAAAAGAATTTCAGGTATATTTCACAGAAATGTGTATTTATGTATTCATACACATATGCATGTTTGTATGGAGCACATGAAATGTAGTGCGAGCTTGTAAATAAAAGAACTGCTATAAGTTTCTGAATATATAGAATTATTTTGGTACAAATTCAGCACTTGCATATATCTTGGATGGGTTTCTGGAAACAAACTAAACTTTTTTATACAGACACAGTATTTTTATATAGTTTGGATGAGTACGTTGTCCTGTAAAATGTTTCAAGATGGTCATTCACATTTGGGCAAAATTTACTCGGGTATTCGGAGATAAATAAAAATTGACACTATAAGTAAAATTGACAATTTTCTTTTTACTTATTGTTTGATAATTTTTATGGTTGCAGTATGGTGGCCGATTGCAGTTGAAAATGTTACGATTATACTGAGATACCTAAATTGAGAATTATTGTCCCATCTGTGTTTTACAAATTAAACATATAAATTGATAATGAATTTAACATTTTAGATGATGTGTGAAATATACTTTTCTTCCAACTTAGCCGGAAGGGATATTTCAACTTAATATGTTTTACATAAAGCTCAAATAGAAGCATTAAATAAGTTTAAGCATACATTATACATTTAAACAAGGTAAAGTGCAGTCATAAAGTCGTCTAAAAGTTTTGATCATTTTAAAGTTTTAACTTTGCATATAATTTTGGAAAAGTATAGTTTTGAATTAGAAAAAAGTTACTACAGGGTGGAGCGCGGAAATTTGCTTTTTTGCACTGCAGGCTGTGGCGGCACTGTTGGTCGAAGAGAGTGGGGAGTAGGCGTGGCTTATAGTGGCTGACGGGAGATTTGTATTCCTCTGCGTTCCAGTTGCCATCATGCAGTGGACACGAGAGGAGAGGTCGTTTTGTGTTGAAGCGTATTTTTCAAATGCCCACTCGATCATTGCAGTGCAGCGTGCTTTTCGTTTACGATTGCCTGTTCCCCCACGAGGACGTGTTCCTGGTCGGCAATCAATTTTAAATTGGGTAACTGCATTCAGAACAGCAGAGAATGTGTCATGTGTACGAAGGGGACCTCAGAGAAGGATTACAACACCGGAAAACATCGATAGAGTTAGAGCAACAGTACTGCAATCTCCAAAACGCTCTGCTCGGAAGCAATCACTTGCTCTTGGCATTTCAAGACGTTCTCTCCACCAGATTCTTCATGATGAACTGAGATTTCACCCGTATAAAATGTGCGTGGTCCATCATTTTTCAGCACGGGACTATTTGACATGGCGTACTTATTGTGAAGACATGCTTGCAACTATACCGCGTGACGCAATTGTGTTCTTTTCTGATGAGACACATTTTCACCTCAGTGGGTGTGTCAACAAGCAAAACATGCGCTACTGGAGTGAAACAAACCCCAGAGAAGTCCACCAGAGACCTCTGCATTCGGACCGCGTCACTGTGTGGTGCGCCATATCACGAGTAGGCATTATTGGCCCTTACTTTTTTCAGGATAACTGTCGTGCCATAACTGTGAACTCCGAACGGTACTTGACTATGATACAGGATTTTTTCAGCCGGCTCTTGAGGCAATTCAGTTAGAGGATACATGGTTCCAACAGGTTTGGTGCCACTGCACACACAGCGAGGGTTACCATGAATTGTTTGAGGCAAATGTTTCCTGGACGGCTTATCTCTTTGAGGGGTGATGTGAACTGGCCGGCACGCTCACCAGACTTAGCCCCATGCGATTTTTTCCTTTGGGGTTACCTGAAGTCGAAGGTGTATATCAACCGTCCCATCACCTTGAAATATCTAAGGAACAATATTGAGGGTGAAATTGGCAGAATAACAGTCGAAATGCTTGTTAGAGTTAATGAAAACTTCAGAAAACGTATACAGCAGTGTGTGTCGATATTTGCCAGATACATTATATAAAACCAGGTAATTGAAAAATTCCCTTACTGTTCAATATCATTAAAATAAAAAATATTTTTTTCTAAGGTTCATAATTTCTTTATTTCATTTCCAAATCAGCAAATTTCCGCGCTCCACCCTGTACTTTCGGGTGTTCCATTTGTCTTACAGAGAGACAAACTTACGCTTTATTCTTCTATTAAAAATACCAAGTGTAAAATACTAAAATATATTAACTTTGTAAAGTATACGAGTGAAACTAGTATTAAAATATATAATAAAACTGTTTCCATAATATTTTGAATGTTGGTTCTTGATCATTATTCCTTTTAAATATAAGTTCAGCTGCATGGAGATCAGTTCAGAAAAAAATATTTTCTCCTCTTGTAAGTGAAGCGAGATAGTTAGTAACTCAAACCTGTATAAAATTACTTTCAAGTGACTCTGCAATGGTCGAATTAGCATACGCGAATCTAGTAAGAATATAATTATTTACTCATATAAAATTATACGTGGATGATTCAAATTACATCCAGTTTAAGTTACTCTTAAAAAAAAGAAATATAATTTAACGGTTATAAATGATTACTTCGCACAACAGTGTTGAAATCCCGAAAACTTCATTATTTGTTCCATCAAACTATTGGTGATAGCGATCTAAAATATATTTAAAATTAGAATTTTAATACTTAAAATAACTCATAAGGAAAAAAGCAAGATACGATATATACCTCCCAAAGTGGCGAAAGAGGCTTATTTAAGAATATTTTTGCTTCGTCATTCAAATAAAAAATTAAAGCTTTCTCTTTGTGTTCCTTCTAACTTTGAATTGTGAGTATAAAGGCTGTGGGTCATCATCAGCACAAATCAAACCAAAATCACAAACGGATGATCTGCTGTAGCAATTTGTTTGTTGTTATTGTCGTTTGGTGCTATTATTTCCGACATAGTAACCAAATTATTCCCATTTTCCTCAAATCTACTGCTATGTGTTGTTGATTCAATGGAGAATACTAGTATAATGGCATTAGATTCAAGCGAACAGGATTCCAAAAATGATCTAATAATCACCTCTAAAAAGTAATTCGTCCAAATAACATAAAAGGACAGGGCGAGAACTCGAGCCCGTGCATTTGAATTCCATCTAATTTTCAACACAGTTTGTCTTTGGAAAGAAGTAGAGCTTAGCGGTTACAGGGAGCCATTCTTCTGTTAAGTTCTCATTTCGTTCATTCTGCTGCATACCATTGGATAGAGGAATCCTTTTAGATGGCAGTAAATTATTCAGGAGATACATGTAGTGGTGAACATAGATATTGCTAACTGTAGATAATTGCAAAGGTAATTAGAAACGATTTAAGAACATCTCGTGACTTCTTTGTTTTAAATTTTGTTATTTTCAATAGAAGGTTTAAAAAGGTTAAGAGGATTTTGGACATTTGCCAACGTTATAGGTTATTAAAGGTACAACACAAAGTTTCGAGGATTGGAATCTATCCTCTTCATCAGGTGGGGGAGGTATTAATGTTGTGACTGTGGTCTGTGTTTGCCGCAAGGACAAAAAAAACATCTAGAGTTCTACTGGAAATTTCAACTTTAAGTTTGGCCAACTTTTACACTTTGAGCTTTGGAAGACGGTTTTCATTGGGACAGCTGACATGTGAGTAGGATTGAATCAAATGGCTGTCCCATCCTAGGGATAGAGGTGCCTTGTCCAGAAAATTTAAAAGAACCCAGACTGGATTAATTATTCTTAGATCTTGATTATAGCTTTAATTCCAGCATTTTCCACTGGTTTTGATCTTAGTAAGTCTAGGGGCCATTACAATACATTATCAAACCTTTATTATTGTGAGTAGCCAAAATATTCTCAATACGATCTCCGGTGTCTATGCCAACCATCCACCTTGTGCTAGCGCTGATGCACTATCAAATTCTTCCGCGTTATTGTTGGGTTGGTAAGAGAAGAACCACAATGAATCCATACTAAAATTACAAGCAGAGGGCATAGGTAACCGGTCACGTGGTACCAACCTTCCCGAAGAAAAACCGCACCTCTTAATGAAATATTATTGATGGTTTCTTTGCAGATTCGTAGAAAGCATACTTTCAACATTTAGAGTGAATTGAATTTCAGGCCAGCCTCGATAACCTGGCAATCCCGGGATAGTATTCCGGTGACAGGCAGAAAGGCATACCTATGGCAGTTTGATAAATTCCCAGTTACGGAAAATTCCTCCCTAGGATATCACCTTGGCTTCTAGGCGGTTTACTCAATCTACAGGGAAGACCTTGAGGAGAAAATGAGTGACAAACACTCGAGTGACAGCTCTCTGTCAGTAGCTGTGAGCTATGCGAGGTAGAGGTGACTAACTGCCACCTCTCTATCGAAGTACCGACCATCAGACGGTTAGAGTTGCCAAAGAATCCCCGATAGTCAGCGCCTGGCAGCCGGTCAATCTTTGATGGCCGAAACTCTAAAACAAATAAACCGCTACAACAATGCTTTGTCACTCTGCGGATTGACCTCTTTCAGGCTGATTGCGGTTTCTTTACTCGGATATCAAATAAAATGGTGTTTTTTTATGGAGAAGATAAAGTAATTTCATGGTCAACAACTTTGCGAGCGTTTTGACAAAATACACTTAATTATTTTAATGATAAAGAAAAACTGTATAAAAAATCACAACTAAGAGTTCTTATACATTTTTATAGCTCGTAAATACTGAACTATACCCGGCAGCAGCAGAGAAGACCATTGTGGCCGGCCAATAGTGTAGCGGTGCGTGTCGCTGTTGCCATATGGCCTCACTCCGGGTAAAATCAGTTAGTTTATAATATTTTTGCAAATTCCGCTTATCTTTGGTCACAAATCCTTCTTTCGGAATCAAAGTATTTTACAGTTCCTATAAAATTCGAACATATTTAATATTGGTAGTTTGTCGTTGTATAAATACATACATTGAATATAAACGTGATCTGTTTAATGTTTAATAATGTATGTCTCCTGAAAATATTCTCATACACTTTTAACTCAGCGTAGGCATTAGCCAATATAAAATATAAATTCACAATAGCCTTCAGCTATCGCAAAATAAGACATCCTAAGAAATCTCTGCTGAAAAAGATGTTTCCTTCTTCATTTAGTATAAATGAGGTTGAATTTTGATTTGCTTATTGATAAAACCTTTTATTAAAACGTTTTAAGAACATGGTCACATTTTAAACGAAAATATACGAGCAGTATGAGAGTACTAATTTTAGGGAATTATCAAGTGACCTTCTCCAAATAAAAGTCATACTTCAAGTTTATAATATGAATTGATGGAAAATTGTTATTGGGTTTTGGCTATTCTACATATCATTTATGTTTGGTTTAGTTCGTTGTTACTTTAGTTGTTACTTTAGTTCAGGATACAATACAGTAGAATGAAAGCTAAGTAGACAACGACAACATGAAGCGGACACGCGCGCTACCTACCTGTAACATAACGAACTAAGAGAGGTATCAAAGTATACAGCTAGCGAGAGAACTGTTACGCCCTATTGTGGGTAATGAGTTGCTATTGGCGTTAGCCAAGCCCACACTAGTGATGGGAGAATCGAATACTTTAAAGAATCGAATACAGTGAATTCGAATTCACCCTTGTATTCAAATATGTATTCGAATACTTGTATTCGAATACTTTTGCTCAGCTGAGCGTTTCTAACAGAGAGGTCTAGCTAGACCTGTCTTCCTTCTTTCCCGCAATCTATTGTTCCTGGGTTATTTCACTTGTTTGTCACGAATTCACCACTGTATTCGAATATGTATTCGAATACTTTTGCTTTTTGTGCCTTTGGCTTTTGGTGCTTCGTATAAACAAGTCATACCCATGATATACGAACTTCAGAAGAAATATCTTTGTTTACCTGCTACTTCAGTTCCGCCTGAAAGACTATTTTCCACAGCAGGTCTTGTCACTAATTACTGTAGAAATAGACTGAAGCCAGAAAACCTCAATAATATTTTGTTTTTACACAACAATATAAAATAAATATTCATATTTGTCTTTTATTGCTTAGATGTAACTCTTAATTAATATGTATTTTTAAATTAATAATTATACAATTAATTATACATTTTTTCAAGTATTAAAATTTGTCATTATTTTTTCAAATTATGAATCTCCCCTAAATTATTCTTTTCAAAGTCTCCTTATATGTATTCATTTTAAACCTCATATGAATACGAATACAGCTCTTGGATATTTTATTTGAATACTATTTGTCAGAATAAACGAATACTCCAGGTTTGAATTCTTTTCTTCCAGAGAAATTGTATTCATTTGAAAAGTATTCGAATCCATTTTGATGTATTCGAATATGTGAATACTCTGGCTGTATTCGAATACTATTCGATTCGGTATTCGATTCTCCCATCACTAGCCCACACTCGAGGGGCTGAAAAATTCCAGTTTGGTCTGTCTGTCTATCTGTGAGTACGATCGGCGTCTCGAGAACAAACTAACTTATAGACTTGAAACTTTTCTTGGAGTTTCATTTATATATTAAGCAGTATAGAGTTCAACGAGGGTAAATGTCCACCTCATCGGGTTTGGATGATTGGTAGCGAATATTTTCATATTGGTCTTACGGGTAACCATGATGACAACAACAAAATTGAAGAATAAATAAATTTGTATTTTTGGTCAGATTCCGTTTTATGCCCCCAAAGCTTAAACTTTTTCAATGAACTTAGAACGTTATAAAACGATGTAGTTGAGTAACAGAACTAACATTCCAACAATTAGCAAGCACTTCCAGGTATTGTGGTCGCTGTTATCTTATCTTTCTCGAGAATCCCGATTACGGCAGACCTTGCGGCATCACATGATTATTTAAGTTTTTTACACGGTACATAATTGCCTTTCCATTACAATTCAATTTATATTTCTGATCAGCCCCTCTAGAATTTGATATTTTACTGATAGGTACTATCTCGAGGGATGTTTTTCTTTCGTTGACATCAGCGCGGGTGCTGCCGAAGCCCGCGCTGATGGCCGGAGGCACTCGCATTTTGGGTGGCGGAGTGTGATCAAGAATAAAAACAAGTTTTGTGTGTTTTTTTCAATAAAGAGTTTAGTTTTTTTTTGGGTAATGTTTGTTTTTGTTGAATTTTTGTGTTTGGAGAAATGTAGGGGTGTGGTCGATATAATACGTAAGTACCCTTTTTTCTTAGCTAGTAACCAATTGTAATTCATTATAATCATCCGTAAATGAAAAATTAGCGTTGGGGCATAATATTAGTTCTGTTACTCAACTACATCGTTATATAACGTTCTACGTTTATTGAAAAAAGTTTAAACGTTGGGGGCATATAACGGAATCTAACCGTATTTTTTTTAAATGAATTGAGTACACATCACATAACATTTAACAAATGTAATTTTAACACTCATGTCCTAACCAAATTCACAAGATATCTCAAGAAAGATTTAACTGTAGACTCTTAAGTCTGCATGAAACTTTATTCATATTGAGTTCGGTGATGGTGCATGTCCACACATCGGAGCTTATCGCAGCGTAAGCTGAAACGCCTTTACTCTTATCTGCCACAGCTATATGCCATTTTATATTATGTGCCATAGCTCTTATCTGAAATGAGCTATAGATTTGAACTTTTGCATGCAACCTAAGCGAAGCCTGTTACGGTGATGACATCCTGAACGTGTACCCTGTATAAATATAAAAGTGAACTTTGAAAGTCGGAACTGGCAAGATTTAGCTTCTTTTTGGAGTCAAGAAACATGAAATTTAAAGGGAGTGTAATTTCCTTAACCATAATGATGAAGGGGAACTATTTACTAACCTGGGAGAAGATGATGCCTGTAGACGTAGACAGTCGGACTAATACACAGTTATGTCAACAGATTTTGAGCTTGTGATGAACCCTAATGTTACTCAAAGTTGGTAAAAGAATTGATTTTATAAATATCTCAGCTAAGTTCGTTGGTATACTTGTTGCGATTTCGTTTTAGTATGGAGGCTGTTTAAAATTTTGAAAATTTCACAACTCCGTTATTTATAATCATATAGAAAAATAAAAGGTGTTCTGTAATGCTTAGAAATAATATCTTAAACTTTTTGTAAAAACCTATTTTTTCTACCTCGAATAGTTTTGGAGACATTGAGTTCATGTAAATCCTGCGATATTGAATTAATAATATTTCTGTTGTCAAAAAACCTACCTATGTCTTCCGTCACCGGAAGGACTATAAGAGTTTGTACCCACCAAGGGTCTTGATTGTTTTTATAGAGGCCCCCTTCATTATTAATTATAATGTTAATGCTATCTACATGAAAAATATTAGCAATAGACAACTTTTTGATCTAAAAACACAAGTCACACAATTTTGAATTATTGCGCATCAAGAGTCTAATATTATTTGTAGAGGAAATTATTTATTATTTATCTTGATATAAATTATTAACTGTCCGAATATCTTCTGCTCTTTGATGTTCAAACAAACCTTAAAAATATCTAAAACTTAAAGCGGGCTGTATAGGCAATGATTACACTCAATTACACAATCGGACTTTTGATTACAAGATTACGATGAAGTAAAATTAATTTTGGTACGATATGAATGAGGTCTTTGACTTTCAAACACTAATATGCCACAAATACACCAAAATTGTTGCTGTACGTGCTTAAGTCATTTTTGAAATTTTAGGAGAAACGTTTTGTTTATTTACTAAACGATTGCACGTACCCTAAAATAATGATATATTTGGAACAATCACTACGGTATATCGCCCACTTCATTTTCCTCGTGCTCCACAGTTCGTAATTATTTTTATCTCTAGTGCAGGTCCGTAAAACATTTTATATTCGTAAAGGACACGATGTTAATAATTTATTACATGTTTGGAGTTGGATATAAACAAGTATTCAGTCTTCGTTTTCAGTATTTTTTGTAGTAAAAGTCACAATGTACTTGGGTGAGTAGTTGTCTATTGATATGAATACATTTGATTCTTTTTTTAGAAAGTTTTTCCATATAATACATACTAGTAATCTAACTGCAAGCACGCAGTCAGCAACATATGATTTTGTATTTCATAACATGCATGCGGTAAGCATTGACTAACTGTAATGCAACAACAGGGTGACAGGATGTTGTTATCAGTATTGCACCAGTCTCCATTGAAATGGTTAGCAGATCTGTACTGATTAGGCATGCCCGAATTGATTTGACCATTTAGATAATCAATGTAGGATACTCTACGCTACGATTTATATCGGCTTCCAAATATCCAATATTGGTGTGTAATCCGTAATTTGTGATTAGACATGTCCGAATTGATTTGACCATTTAGATAATCAATCTAGGATACTCTACGCTACAATTTATATCAGCTTCCAAATATGCAATATTGGTGTGTAATCCGTAATTTGTGATTAGACATGTCCGAATTGATTTGACCATTTAGATAATCAATCTAGGATACTCTACGCTACAATTTATATCAGCTTCCAAATATCCAATATTGGTGTGTAATCCGTAATTTGTGATTAGGCATGTCCGAATTGATTTGACCATTTAGATAATCAATCTAGGATACTCTACGCTACAATTTAATATCGGCTTCCAAATATCCAATATTGGTGTGTAATCCGTAATTTGTGATTAGGCATGTCCGAATTGATTTGACCATTTAGATAATCAATCTAGGATACTCTACGCTACAATTAATATCGGCTTCCAAATATCCAATATTGGTGTGTAATCCGTAATTTGTGATCAGGCATGCCCGAATTGATTTGACCATTTAGATAATCAATCTAGGATACTCTACGCTACGATTTACATCGGCTTCCAAATATCCAATATTGGTGTGTAATCCGTAATTTGTGATTAGACATGCCCGAATTGATTTCACCATTTAGATAATCAATTTAGGATACTCTGCGCTACGATTTATATCGGCTTCCAAATATGCAATATTGGTGGTGTGTAATCCATAATTTGTGTCTAGGCATGTCCGAATTGATTTGACCATTTAGATAATCAATCTAGGATACTCTACGCTACAATTTATATCGGCTTCCAAATATCCAATATTGGTGTTACATCCGTAATTTGTGGTTTTAAATACATCCGTCGTTTATTTGGAATTTTGGATGTTTTATAATAAAATTAAGTCCTGCCTAATATTTTAACTGTGATACTTTTTTCCAAATACTATATTAATTACCTAAATGTAAATATAATTTTTGTGAGAAGAAACAGATACTAAAATAGATTTAAACGATTAAGAAAATAATGGATTGTATATCTATCCTCTCAGCTGGTTACTGGTATATGGAGTTTTGGATTAATATTAAATTTTTTCACAATAATTTAATTCAATGGAATTTTTAAGTTGTATTATTTTTTCCATATGTTCTTCTGAGAGATATTCTGACTACTTCATATCAATTTCAGTTTGACTTTTTGTTCATGAATAAAACATTTACTATCATGTATTTAATACATCTTTTCTATTCTTCAATACCTAAAAGCAGCTTTTAAATGTTTCTTTCCAAAAATCTAGTGTGTATTAATACAATTGAAAACATATTTTAAGCTTATTTGCTTTTCAAAGTACTTTATGCAACATCCTGGACACAATGAAAAAATGAGGTGAATAAAATAATTTCAAATCAAGAATAATCAATTTTTATTCAACCTACAAGCGCATCAGAGGGTGGTGAACTTGAAAGTTCTCAGTCTTTTATGCATAACTTAATTTACATTACAAATTATAACTACTAAACATAAACTCAAACTACTAAACATCTTTTGAACAATTATGCATATAAAATTCAACTCAAGTGGCGTGTGAACTCTCCTGGAATACAAAATATATTGTGATGGTTTTATTTTTTATAATATACAAATGTATAAAACAGGTGAGAAAATTATATATATATATATATATATTGTATGCTTTATGTGGTGAATTATTAGAATGAGTCCAAATATTATATTTATGTATGAATTTGCATTTAGCACTCCTTTTAAAACAACATAGATATAAAACCTAAAGTGAAAGAAATAGAGCAAGCTTCTAATGAGCGACACAGAACAATTTTTTGACTAATGAACATGAATACTTGTAAAATGCAAGATCTAGATGACATTAAAAATATCAGTTTTCATAAAATGATTTGCATAGAAATTCCAATCTTATTCTAACAAAATAACAAACATATTGGTAAGATACTAAATAAAACAATGACGTCACATTAAAACGTCTATAATATATATCCAAGCAACTAAAATTAGGTTTGATTTCCAGAATTGTATGAGCAAACCAATTTGTATGATAGCTTCTTTATTTTGTAAGCTCATGCGATACGTAGTTTTCTAAACCAAAACGGCATGTCCTATAAAATGAGAGTCAAGTAACTTTTGAAAAATGTGTTCTGCAGATAAAAAACAATCACTACGTGAACATGAATTTCACAAACATAGACTAAGACATATGGCTTCAGTTTACAAATACACGAATAGCATAAACTGATCAATATGAAAATAAACATCTAATGTATTTAACTCATTACTTTAAACGTGGTTTTTATTATAATAAAAAAATATATAAAAAATGATCTATTACCACAATTCTCATTTCCTCTACGTGTTATTGTTAATGTCCTTACCGGCTACAGAATCGACGTCAATTATTTAATAAAACATAAATTATATATTATTATTTATTTCACTGTTATTTCCTTAAGCTCTCTGAACTATTTTTCTAAAAAAAAACAAGAAATTATTTAATGATTGTAAATAAATTCTTATCTTATTAAATTCTCCATAACTTCCATAAAGGCCGAACAACAAACTTATCAATAATATAAACCGTGTAAAAAAGAAAATTCTGCGAAGTTTTAAGAAACTCAGTTGAAAAAATGGCTTACACAAGTATATATAATGGCCCAAATATATAAAGTTTTCATAGTTTTAGACGTACATTTTGGATCTGTATTTCCCAAATTTAAGTTGTACAAAGTTTTCATATTTGAAATGATTTTATCTGTCCATGTTTAAAGCAAATAATTACTAGCATGACTGCAAGAAATCTAAGAGATAAAAATGACTGTATTAACTTAGAAAATTATAATTATTGAATACAAAGGAGAAGGCCAAACATTTCCACAGAAAGTGAAAAATAAAAGCATCCTATAACGTGGTATTTTGTACAATAACAATTCACTAATATGTTATTAAAACCTACAGTGCATATTTGACTACGAATGTATCTGTACTATTGCTTTAAAGACTTCAATAACTACTTCATTGGGTAAATCAATAAACATATCCGTTATACGTAAAATAAAAATACTATCCGATAAACAAAAACGTTTCGATGATAATGACTTATAGAAAAAATTGGAAAAGAAGGGGTAGAATTAAAAATAAATGGTGACAAAATAACACACATCCATAAGACCTACAGACTTTAAGTATTGGCGCAATGAAGATACTATAAACTGCTTAACTTCTTCAGAGTTCTTGTAGTAAAAAAATCAACACAAAATAGTTTTCAACATGTGGCACACATATAATATAATGAAAAATTATCTATGTACAAAAAGAGTTATAACTACAAACTACCTTAAAAGTAAGTGGTCTTAGGGAACATATTACGCCTACATAGGCTGTACCGATACAAACTGTGAGGCGTGAAGTCAAGGGCACAAACAATTATTATAATTTGTTGTAATTGTAATCACATAATGGGTAGTGTGAATGAAATGAAGTTCTATGAAGCTCTACTAAAATTTTAGTTTAAGAATGTTCTTAGCAATAACGGTTTTCGTCCCATTTTATCCAATAATTACTGCTTTCCAAAGTCTTAAGCAATTGCTCAGCAAAAAGTGGTAATTGTCTTATTGGCTGAACGTTGGCGAAGCATTTCACTCGTGGGGCTCGAAAATATTGCATTTATGTCTGCTGTTCGCACGATATCTTTAAAACGAACTGAGCTAGACTTGAAACAGCGAATGAAGTTTCATTTTTATATAAAGAACACTGAGTTTGAGTATAGTGAAAGTCACTTCATGGTGAAGTATAGTGGGATGTGGCTGAACGTTAGCGAACAATTTTACATTCTTCTTATAGGTAACCATGACGGCAACAAGAAAATAGCAGAACAAATAAATTTGTAATCAAACTCATTAAACTCAAAAGAGATTTGAACATGTGACGCAGTAAGACATGTAGTTTAATCATCCAAAAACATCCAACATAATTTTATGGTGACTGGGTGTGTAGAATTTTATTATATAAACACTGCCTTATAGATTGAAACTTTCCATGATTTCCACATAGACGAGAATGGGTTCTCTGGTACATGTACAACCATGGAATTTGGTTGAGCGTCGTTGAAGCCTATTAGGCATTAGGGCTATGAAGCCCTACTGAAGTAGGGTGCCACAATTTCTCTTTTGCTTGCCGGGGATATATACAAAGTTCTTTTCCGTATGGTAGTCTGTCCTTCTAACGGTCAATAATGTAATGAGCTATAGATTTTGCATTGAACATCAGCGAAGGCAATTGGCGTACTGTTGCCATGCTTACTTGTATCCAAGTGGTAGCAAAATTACTTCATTTTATTCAAACTATCCAATTTATGAATAGTTATATGAAATATGAAATGAGCTGTTAAAATAGTAATGTCTGGTAAATGAGTAAGAGCAACCCAATACACAATACACTTCTGTTAAAGCGCGTATTTACAGGTTGCATTTGACAGACTTCATTTTATATTCAAGCGATTCTTGATTTACTTAATCTTGTTTTATAGCAAACCCGGTAATACTGATATACTCTGTAGCGGAAACAAAGCAAGTGATTGTGATTGTGTGTGTGATTTCCCAGTGATTGTGAAACGTGTATTATGCCATTGCATGAACCCAAAGTATGATTACAGAAAAAAACCCTGCGAACATCATAGTATTGAGTTGATTCGATCAGTACTGCGTATATTTTTATGATTACCCTAAAATATGACCAAAAAGACCTAAATTAAATGAGAGAATTGAAGGGATCTGACATCATGGGTTGCCAGTCATCGCTCAATCCTTTGCTCAGACTGTATTATGAATGAGAGAACAATACATAAGTCAAAGTTCTCAACGAATCTAGTACAGAGGTCTCAAATCAAGTAGGGATTTCCAATCGAGGTCAGTAGGGATTGCGCATTGTTTCAAAACCCCAGTGTAAGGATAAAAACAAAGGTCCATCGAATCGCATCGAAATTGTTGATTGTAAATGGTTATAGCCTACTCTTTCTCAATTGTTCAGTAGTATAACAAAAACACAACATAAATCGTAGCATTAGACGGATCCGTAGTTTCGCGTTGCCGGAGTTGTCGTTCATCGTACTCCAGTTTCAGGCCTGAACCTAAGCGCTCGCCGACCTGCTGTCTGTCCCCGCCGTCCCTGTCGACGACCCCTCCATGGATGTATTCTTCAACCTCCTAGGCACACCTCCTGGAGGACCCACCTCCTCCTCCTCCTCGTCCTCCTCGATGACGCTGCTCTGGATCCACTGCCTGATCCTGTCCTTCTTGGCACTCCGGTCGACCGTGGTCTCTATCCCGTATTCCACAAGTGTCGAGAGGAGCTTATTCTTCTCCTCAGCGCTGCTGTGAAAACTGTACATGGAAGGGCAGAGACCGTCGTCCTCGTAGCTCATCTCTGGAAAAATAGGATAGTAATTGTAAGAAATGGTATATATTAAAATTGTAAGACTATCATATGTATAGCTGAACGTATAATTGAACGTACACTTGAACTGTTAAACATCCAATAATAGTTCAAAACTCTCAGTATACCTGTATTATTAGAAATTCTACGCAATCTTTCGAGCGAGGCGTGGTGATCTCAGTTTTTGGGGCTTGTCAGAACAAGAAAAGATATGTTTTGGAAACCCTGTCGTGAGAGTGATTACAAGATAAAGATGTCTGTGCACACTACCAAATCATCGTATTTAATTATTTCAAATTAGATGTGTTTGAATTCTTAGTAGTTATTTAATAGTGACTTAAATCTGAGAAATCATGAGACGACCAAATCCATGTTTAAAATGAAGTGTTTATACGATGGAAGGATTGTGAAGGAACAGGATTTTTCCAGACATTTGCCATCGTTCATTGATACAAAAAATCAGTAACACTACTTTTTCAGATGTGCAATCCGATCTCTTCTTCAGGTAAATCTACCTGAAGAAGAGATCAGTATGAGGATCTGGAAACGTAGTGTTACTAATTTTTTGTATCATTGAACTGTGAAAATAGATTGTTACTTTCGGTTCTTAATAGCAGTTGAAGATATTTAGAATGTTCTACAGTTTGGAGTTTTTTACTTTTACATCAAGAGTTTTAGAAACTAAAAGCAAAATTATCTAAGTTCTTATAGTAGTTGCAGATAGTTACTACATTCTGACCTCCTGACAGGTAATCCCTTAGGACTTCAAAGCCTTCGGTTGCAGATAATGAATGATGTTATCACTTAGCAGCCGGAGTTATTAGGAGGTTCTTTCTTTCTTGTGTATTTTTTGTTGTTCACTTTGACTGTGTGCTGTAATCAAGTGACAAGGTTTGTTATCTTCTACCACTGGAGCTCTAGGCGGATTCCCCTAACATTTTCCTGTGTCGCGGTCACCGAATCTCGAATCCCACCCTTGACTATACGCAAATTACGATCCGGAGAGCCCGCATAAATAAATATTGTTTGACGTTTGCGGGTGTCGCTATTGTGGATTCAATCCACTTTCTACTTAACATAATGTTAAGAAGTATGTTTTGGAAGCCCTAAATTAATTAGTCTAATTTAATTTCAATAATTTGTGAATGCTGAATATAGCTCCAGTCCATTTTCCTTCTTTGTACTATGTCTGAAATCTGGAGTCATGTTTTTTGAAGAGATAAAAGTCGGTGACGAAGAGACTCAGAATGAAATCTTTAGATCGTTTCAACATCAGAGACAAGTAAGCTACAAAATATAGTGTAATATAGTGAAGAGGTATTCTCATTGTCTGATCAGGTGCGCATTTCAGTGCACTAGGATGTTTTAGACGCAATCTGTAAGCACGGTGGAGCAGCCGAGTTTTCTACACATAAAGTGATTATTGTGGGAAGGGTTGATTCAAAGTCAATGTTGACTTCAGCTCCAGTCCGAAACAATTTAAAGAGTTCATTTTGAGCTTCTTCGTTGCCGAATTTTTGATCTCCTCGGAAGAACACGACTCCAGATTCCAAAAGTCAAGTCTGTAACAACGTCAAATTCTAGACGATGCTCTAAGAGGAATGTGAACTGGAGCTAAACTTCACATTCACATTCAATCATGTGTTTAACTTTAAGGAAGCAAACATATTTGAGCACAAAATGAAAATATTTTAGTCCATTATAACTGTTTAATACTTACAATATTACTGTTGTTAGTAGTTTATTCCGCTCCTTAATATTACAAGTTGTACATAATAGTTTGCTCTGTACAATAATGACCCGGTAAAATCAGCTGTAAGCCCAAGGTCAGAGCATCCCTTTGCTAGCCCCGACTTACCCTAACAATGACGTCACTAGGATTGTGAGGTCAAACAAAGGATCTGGACCAGCCAGGCTTTCTTAGGGTAAACTCTATACGTTAAAGATGTGAGCATTGCGATCGTTGAGATTTCTTCGTAAAGATGGCCGGTTCATATTGATTGTGACGCGATTCTCTCTGTTTTCTTTTTCTTTTAACCCCCACTCTGTAGGAGTTTGGGTTTCCTATACAGGGTGTAACAAAACTCTCTACACAAACTTTAGAATATTGTTCCACGGAGCAAGAGGAGCTAAGAACTACATTACCGTGTAAGGTGAAGCCTGCCTTAGAGGACCCAAGGCGCCCCCCCCCCCTTAGAACTGGTGGCAAGCATCATTCTGTAACTTTAATAATTTAACCCTTTCCACTAAGGCATAAACCTCATGTTTACCTTTTTCTCTTCCTAATCCCCATTTATGGGCAATTAAAACACTACTATAACATAATCCAGTTATTTTGTCTTAATCTATATAATGTTTTAAAAGGTGAAACTTAATAAATGTAATAAACAAAGATAGAATTGGCATTTAGATTAAGGTAGGGCCTAAACCATTATTTTAGTGTTCACGCGTTGAGGGAATTATGCGCAGTGTGTAATGGAACTGGAGAGTTGAGACTATGCATCGCTGGCTATCACCAGTACAGCATTGTTAACCTGGTTTGTGCTGTTTTACGTATTTTTGCTGTCCGTAGAGCAATGGGCAGTGAAATAAACTACGCAACATTGTTGATTTTGTAACGTTTTGCTTTAAAACCGTTACCAAAGTACATTGTTTATATTGATATACCAAAACCTGCTACACGTAAACAGACATTTCGGAATATCTTACCTGATTATTTTAACGGGTGTGAACACTGAATGATACGGGTTGTTAAAAAAAATGTTATAGTTTGGTACTGAGTTTCCAGTTTAGAAAAGGCACAATCACTCTTTAAAGTTCTTGAAGGCGCAATTAAATTTTCATCACCAAGATACTGACCGCTCTGGCGATCCAAGGAAGACTTGGCGAGCCAACGGTCCTCCAGGTACCTCGGTAACTCTGTCAGCCTCTGGGGCCTCTTGTCGGCCCTGGGCTCCAGGAACTTGCGGAGACATCGCTGAGCTCGTGCTGACACCAGCTTGAACAACTTGGGCTTGCGGACCGGCATCAGCACCTGACGCAAGTCAAGTACAACTTACACAGGGTACTTATATAATATGGATTAAAACTTAGCCATGCTTTTTTAAATGTTTTGTATAGAAGATCTTATAAATACAACGTGGTATGGTTTTTTGTCACATTTATAGACTTTTTAATTATTTACAAATTATTATCTAAAGTACAATTTATAGTAGATACGAGTTCATGGCACATCATTGGAACACCGAAGGATTAGAAGACTGACCGGGTGCCAGAATTGAACAGTCTGAATGATTGGGATGAGTCAATGCATATATTGTATGATAGAAAGGGATGTAGGTGGAATGATGTATTGAAAATTATAGGTTTATAAGTACAGTAAAGAACATTGCCATGTAATGAGAATTGTTAGTGCAACAAACCATTTATTATCATTATAAATTTTCGATTAAATTAACTAATAAGATCTAAAAGAAAGGTTCACTCTTTCTTTAAACCTTCCGGTTAAACCAACACAGCAAAAAACCGATTTAACTGGGGAAACCTGTGGGTGTCTGGGGATGGGTTTTCCGTCATTAACCGCAAATTTCGAGAAAATTGATTGGAAGAGTGGATTGATAGTTCTAGTCTCTTGCGGTGGATGACTGTTAGAGCTATTGAGTGTTAAAGGCTGCTGCTAGCCTAGGCATGAGGAAATGCTGTCTCTGCCTGTTTTGGCTGCATAAGCTAGAGCAGAACTGGCCTCCTCTTCTTCTATGATATGGCTGACAACCCAATGGATCTGATGAAACACCTCAAGAAATCTAGACAGTAGGCTAACCCCAACCACACCCTTCTCGAACATCCTGCCACTCAGGACGCAAGCACAAAGGTTCTCCAGACTAGTGCAATCAGAGGTTCCTCATCTTCTTATCCTAAGAGGAATTATAGTTTTGTTTTGTTTCTTAAAATTTACCTTACCCTCACCCAATGTTCATCCACAGCCATCCTATTCCACTCTCATTTCCTTCTGTCATGCATTAGATGATAAACAGTTTGCAACTCTTGATCGACCCTCAGGCACATACCTGACTACTGCCGTGCCAATGCAGGTAGCGGGTGTACCTTGGGTCGTCGAAGGCAGCCTTCTGCCAGGGCAGGCATCCTGTCAGACACACGAACACCACGATGCCGAACTGCCACACGTCATGGGACGTCTCTGCCCTGGAAAGTTCCCAATATACAGGGTGTTCTAGAATTACATTTAAGACTACGGAGCCATTTCCTCCGTTCATTTGCATGCATTACTTCTTGCCGTAATAAAATATGTTAAATGCAAATAAATTCTAGCGTGCATATAACATTTATTATAAAAATTAAATACTTCTCATGTTTTGTTTATACTGGTTTTCGTTACATAGTTATTTAAAATAAAGAACTTTATTAGCATAGAACATTCTATAACAAGAAGCACTATAAACATGTATGTTTGTTATTCCAAATATTTTTTAGAAGGAGCTCCTACAATTCTCTTGTTAACCGTTATGGGTCACTCCCCTTCAAGTGGATATATTTTTGTGGTATAACTATTGTCTAAATGAATTGTTTAAATAGTTTTTTAATTACATGTCATTATAAATAGGAGTATATTAATTATGACAGAATCGATGTGTACGAACAGTACGACCGTACGTGAACTGTAGAAACAAAAGTGCAACAATTAGCGTGTAAAACTACATTTTAATTATATATTTGTACAGATATAAATAGTTGAAAACCACGTCATACATAATAATACTTTCAGTACTTCAGCAAAAATTTAACAATATCTGTTTCAACAAAATCGGATAAAAAACAATCAAAGAACTATTAGGCCAGATATAAAACAATGTTTTATAGCAAATAAATTTAGGCAAGCATATTAACAGGTGATGTTCAGTTTTTATTTATAATAAAAGAATAGTACAAACATACTGGTAGATAGACGGAAAACTATGAAGTAAGTTTACAAGAAGTCCACTACTTATTTTCTTGTGTAACATAACATTCTAATATATTGGAGCACCTTTTCGAACATTTTATACACATTTGTAAAGTAAAAGTTGTATATTATAGGCTTGTTACTTATTACTCATCAATAACAGTATCACTTTGTAAACCTCATGTTTGTATACAGTTTGGTTAGAAAATGATTTATTCAGCTATTTTCTTGTTTCCATCATGGTTGCCGATAAGAACATCATCGAGCAAAATGTTGCGCAAGGAAGCTTGATATCGTCCGGACATAGAGACAACAAGTGACATACGAGTGACAGGCTTCACTAAAGCTCAGCCCATTAGAAAGTTTTGAACATTATACACTACAATTGAAAGGAGATTGTGGATTTTATGGTTATGTCAATATCTGTATTAGAAGATTTTCTGCAATTCACTGTATCTGTAATGGCTGTTTTTCTCACAACTTGTACCGGGTTTCGAATGTAAACCTAATAGCGTAAACTTGCATCCTTTGTACCAAAGTAGAAAAGTCGAAAGGACATCTCACAAGCAAGACTTTTCAAGATAAAAAGTTCATTAAACAGCTGTTAAATCTCACACCCACTGCAGACAGCTGACAGACAGACAGGCCGTGACAGGCAGCGTGTCGAGCAGGATGGGACACGACGATGTTAGGTCAGCTGATCTGTCTGCCTACAAATCGGTAGGCTACACTTGCTTCTTCATTAGCTTCTGGTTGACCTCTACCCCTTCCCAGAGACTTTTGATCAGTTGCTAAATCGCTGAACCTAGTGTCTGTCCAGTGCCGGAGGGTTCCACTTGAGTAATTCTCCAATTGGTTTCTCAGTATCCGTAAGTCCACTAGTCCTTTAGGCTATTTACCTTATAACAAATGTTTTTTCTCTATTAATTCAGTGTAAACTAAGGTGCAAATGAAAATTGAAATTTCCATACAAAAATACATTAGTAAATTGGCACGACGCTTTGTATAACTGATACCCAATGTTCCCAAACTCACTTGTACGTTTCGTCCGTGGCCGTGATGAGGACCTCAGGAGGCGAGTACGGCAGCCACTCGTTCCTCCTGGTGACCAAGGTACCGGCCCTCCGCGTCTCGCCGAAGTCGCACAACTTCACTCTGGAGAAGTCGGACTTGAAGACCAACACGTTGTCCAGTTTCACGTCTCTGTGTACAAGGTCTCTGGAGTGGATGTGCTCCAGCGCCGCCGCCAGCTGTCACACAGTCCAGATGGAGAGTTATTTGGGAACAACACTTCAAGAGCTGACATACTATATACAGTTATCCGTCTAAAAGACATATGCTTATAGGGTAATTCATGTAATACTGATATTAAGATATTAGAGTTTACAGGAAATATAGATTCAGCCAATTATCTAAAAGCTAAAAGACTCCAAAAACATCCAACAATTTGAGTCATACTGTGATATGTAAGTTCCGGAAGTTGCTATGCTTTCGAATTTAGTCCAAATATACTGAATATAGTCAGTATATATTAATTTATAACTCAATGAAGTATTTTTGCTTGTTGAGTTGACATAGTCCATAGGTGATATGCCTAACAACGATAAACCAATAAAAATCTATGAACAAGTAAGTCATGCTTCGACGTGAAATTCTAGCACGTACATTACCACTGGTAGCGGCTCTAGGACCCAACGGTTGAAACATATTTAAATAATCAAGCCTACCTTCCTACGTTACAAATAGAGATTCATTTAAACTAAGAAAATGACAGGCTGTAAAATTTCTTGATAATTTGAAACTGATAAACATTATATATCTTTACAAAAGTCACGAGAATACTTTATAAAGAAATCTGATGTGTCTGAAGTAGTATTTAAGCTCAAATGAAACACCTAATAAGTCATAACTACAGAGTACTTACAAAAAGGTAACCTTCCAATTAGTAACACTTTGAAAGCATGTACATTTGTTTATAAAGTATATATTCATTATTCCAGACTAAACTTCAAGACTAAAATGCAGTTCAAGCTACGATAGAATATAGTTTCAGTTTGGATCTGATTTAACAACAACACTCAGGGGATTTTATAACTCTCTTCAGTAATTATCAAATGATACAAAATTTAAATCATACGACGACAGTTACAACATTTTTGAGATTTTTAATAATTTGAGTGTGCAATTTTAAAACATAATATATCATCGAAAGTGGTCAAACCTTTACACCAGGATGTGAATGTGTTATTTATGGTCATTTGATTTGGAAAGAAGGAAATTTGTGACGGAGTCGTGAACAAAAGTTGACAAAATTCACGTTATAAATTCAAGTGTGCATGTAAGGGCGTGTGTTCAGGGGGCTCTATCCCCCTCAAAATAAAAAAAAAAAACAAACTTTACAATTATTGTACCTAGTAGTTTTTAAGCTGGGGCACATTTACGAGCTATAAAGCTCAACCATTTCTTTAGAGAAGATCCCGAGCCCTTGTTTTTGGAGGATACTTTATACCTCCTAAACCACCCTGTGTGTCCGCTCCCTCCGACATAACCTTCTATATACGCCACTGTACCTGTCTGGCCACTCTCTTGCTGTGCAGTTCCCCGATCCCGGTCTCCGAGACGTTAGACGTGAGGTCCCCCAGGGGCGCGTACTCCTGGCTGAACACGTAGAATCCCGCAGTCTCGAACGCCACGTCATGTGTGGTTACTATGTTCTTGTGGGCGGCCAGATGCAGGCCGTAGTGGAACTCGCGGTAGAAGTCCCTGATGGATATGTAAGGTTTTGGAAGAGCCTTCAGCACCATCTCCGTGTCCGTCACCTTGTGTTCCACCAGCAGGATCTTGCCGAACCATCCCTCCCCCACGATCTGTAGGATGTCGAACTCCTCGGCGAGGTTCACCTGGGACAATCATTCAAACATCTTAGAACTGTTCCTTGCTTACAAACGTACCAGATTCAACCTCTTCTTTAAGATTACTATACTTTTAAATTATATACTTCAGGTGCATCCGGAAATTGAAGTTGAAGATAGTTTCAAAATATAAATTAATGTTGAAGTTTATTTGCATATTGACTGGTATTGACTGAGGTTGCGTGCTATTTCATTTTCTAGATGGCTTGCGGTGAGATATACAGAAAGGAAATCTTACACTAGAAGCATCATACAACTCATTCTTCAATAAATGAAGTTCTCATTCAACAATTCAAGTATATACATGAAATATGTCTCATGATACATTTACAGTTTTGTTCATTAAATCGAGTTTCATATCTAGGAGTTTTTAAACAATAAAAGTCTACACACCAAGTCATTATAAACTGATATGTTTTGGGATAGTTAGGCTACCTGTGTGAATACATCACCTGTTTCAATAATTTATAGGCTTATTGAATTTGTTTACAAGTATATTTATTCTGCTGTTTTATCGTTGCTATCATAGGTCAGTTCGTTTTTATGATATCATGCGGACATGAAATTTTTCCAATCACACGAATAATACGCTTTGCTAAAGCTCAGCCAACAACTATATATAGTTATAAAACCTTGACCACTAACAGAAAATTGTTTATTGATTTAAGCCTGGCCAATGAGCATTATGCTAGGCATATGTCAGTGTTATTTCTGTACACAGCTTAGTTTTGAATTATTTACAAATTACAGTTTCCGCTTTTATAAGCTCATGTGTGTTAATAAAGCAAGAAATATAAACAGAAAACTTCATTTGACATTTACAAACAACCTAACTAATAACAAACGTGCAGATACCGTGTTATATTACTATAACACGATTTTTGACTAATTCATGAGAAAATTCAGTCTTGTGAGTTGTGATCCGCAGATTTCTAATAAATGACGTAAAAACTAATATTATTATGTTAAGTAATAACACTTTTTAAGTTTAACTTAATCAACGTAACGGCCATTTTATAAAATAATTAAAACAACTTAATATTTACTTTCAGTATAAGTTAATACAATAATTAATTGCATGTTTAACTTTGACCTACAATCGGAATTATGAAAAGTAGACTTCATCTTCAGAACACCCTTGAAAAAGATTCCTGGTTCTATTTTACGTATTAAGCTCCCTCTGCTTCTTACCTTAATGTACACTTGACTTAAATGAAAAACGTCATGACAAAAGAAGTCTGAAAGGGATTGTCTTATTGCTGAAGCTCCAAAATGCATAGGGGAAGATATTTCAAAATAAATCTTCTGCTGCCAAGTGACATCTCTGTGTGTCACTCGTGATCACTCGACCAAGAGACTTACAGCAATCTTAGAAGGTCTCTTTAAGAATGTAGTCTGAAGGTATTGTAGTCGAGGACACTTTAAAGGAATATATTTTAAAGTAGATTTAAGATCATCAGAAGAGTCAGTAGAAGTCCTTACCATTTAACTTGAAGCTGGACCACTAGACATTTTTGAGGAGGATAAAAAGTCCTCTGTAGCTATTAATACATACATGACACTAGCAGTTTCCAGGAGGAAATGCAGGTGCCTTTTTTGTTTTATTGAATCCTAGAAACGCTTATGAATTTCGGAAAAAGTTAACCGCTACAATAAGCCAACATCAGGTTAGAAGACACCCGCCCCCCCCACCTCTCCACAATCGTTCCTGGCACGTTTCTTGGCTTCAATTGAAGATCAAGTTGAAGATTCATAAAACCTTGTGGCTACTTTCAATGTGTCAAATTTATACGATTTAAATGAGTAAGGTTTGAGTCAACAACATAGTGTAACGAGTAAGATACTTTTTATAGAGCTCCGTCTAAAATTTATAAAAAATATTCATTTATAGAAGAATGAAATCAAAGCATATAAGAATTACTACCTTAAAACTTTTATTTGTGTAATCAGCCTAGCGAAGTGATCGAAGACATCTGATTGCATCTTTTTATTGAGCAGTCGTATAGTCGCTATTGCATCATATATTCCTGAAAATTTGTATGGCAGGTATCTTTAAATTTTACCAAGTATAAAGAAACATGAAAGTAACATTTCAAATAGCCTTATTTTTAAAACTTTCCTCCTTATTTTTGATTTTCAGTATTCAGTAACTGAGGTATAACCGTTCTTTTTATAAACTGATTGAACACAACTAGAGTCCTTGGCTGGTTTCGAAAATAAGAGATTCCAAAGTTGTTGCTAATTGTTCATACTTTTACAAAATTTACCCGAGAATATACTTTATCTAACATTGAAGAATAGTCTAAAAATAAGCAGCAAAACATTTAAAATGCATTCCTCAGACGAGTATAATATTAGCAGTGTTTACAAGGGGCCAGTCTAGAGGTTAGGGCTAAGTCGGTATTTTGGTTCCGCGGACAATACCTAGGAGTTGGCAGCTGCTTGCGTCATTATCAGACAATAACGAAGCTGACATCGCGCTCTCGCTCTCTAGATAGAACTACAACCACTGCTAGGTTGGCAACACTGGATGAACGTTTATTGGCTGCGGCTGTATATTTCCGTAAACTTATCTTTTAGAATTTGTGAAACACTTTCTTTTCTCTGCTCATTTTAATGCTTCATTAAAAGTGTTTTAGAATTTTTGGTTTATATCATTGACAGATCATTCTACATAAAGATTATTAATTAGTGCTTTGTTAGTCTATACCGCGACATGACACTTAGTTCCTATAGATTTAATACAAATACATGCTACAAGTTTACCCCCTTTAAAGTGTACCGTAAATTAGTTAATTAAATTTCATATAATGTAAATTTCGCAACCTAGTCAGCCAGTATAATATAATATTATTTTACATCCAATGTTCCGGAACTAAATTATTGGGCGGAGTAACTACCTAATTGGCACGCGTATGAATATTTTCTTCTAACCCTTTGTAGCAGCCCAACTACGTGACCGATCAGACCTCGCGTGCTTTGTCCGTAAGTAAAATTTATCTTTTCGTATTATTAAATTAGCCCTTTGATGCCAAACGTATAAAAATGAATGTAACGTAAAGTAAAAGTTGTAAATAGTAAAGTAACGTACCCTTGAAGATCTTTTATTTGCTTGATTGAGATAGATAAAAGTTGTGGCGTCATCCTTATGGCGAACACGTTTTTATAATAAGTAATTTGTATCATTAAATGGCTAATACCGTCGCGAATTTGTTTTAGGCGAGTTCACGTAGCTCACGTAGCTGATGTATCTCACGTGTTGTTTGAGTAGATGGCTACCACTTTCCCAACTTCTACTCCTCTTGTAGGAATAACCATTCTTAGACTACAGCTTCAAAGTCTCGTGCCAAGACGCCGACGCCCGGGTTGTGAGTGTACATATTGCGAAGGGAAGTAAAATCTTATGTTTTATAAAGTAGAACATCGTAGGCATAATTCCAGAGAACATTGGATATTTTAGGCCCACTTAGAAGATATTCGTTTTTAGTTCTTGTGTTCTAATTGGCAGCAACGTGGCATTACATACTTTTCCTTTACCATCTAAAAGTGGTGCTTGTAAGTTTTCGTAATTAATTAAACTGAACTTATAAGTAAACTTTGCATTTCTAGTATTTATTACTACGACCTCAGAAGTCACCACCCTCATGTGTTATCGTCCAACGGTACAAAAGAACGTGAAAGAGAAGATATGTGGTGTCTGAGATAAAGACACTACTTTATCTACCTACTCGTGTATAAAAACCTATTCGTTACAAAAACTATAAATACCAAATCAAACCAATAAAAAACTAAAGCATTGTTGGCAGTCAAAATATACTTTTGAATTATGTATAAAAAGACATAAAAATTTGACTTGCTTGATCATATGAACCATGACGCTGGGTTTCCAGGACAGCAGATTCACCTTATTATCCCTGCGGCAGAGCTTGCAGAAATAACTCGCTTGATCACATGAACCATGAAGCTGGGTTTCCAGGAAAGCAGATTAACCTTATTATCCCAGCGTCAGAGCTTGCAGAAATACCTGCTTGATCACATGAACCATAAAGCTGGGTTTCCAGGACAGCAGATTCACATAACTGTTCGCTCCTCGCAGAAAAGCTTGCTCTATCAAATGAACCATGAAGCACACTGTCCAGGAAGCCAGAGGCAACTAAATATTCCTTAATCAGACTTTTCAGGAATGCCTGCTCAATCACTTCTTTCATTAAGGGTATTTTCTTAAATCCAAACAAACGTTACGTCTCGCGTTGCGATACTCATGTCCTATTAAATAGGAAATATGAGAAATGTACGATAGAGATAGCAACAACTACTGTAGAACGATAAACAGTATCTTGTAACATGGATATCAATATTTTTATTTTTGTTTCTTTTTAAATAGACAGTTATCACCTCTTTACCGCTGTTTCACCCATCCTAATTGGCAACTGGTCTCAATACAGTAGTGGCAATAAGTCAATACAGTACAAGGTCGATAGTACTGATAAAAAGTCACAGACAAGAATTGAACCTGCATTTCTTAACTAAGATCTAAGTTCCGACGCCTTATATACCGTCAGACCATCAGCTATAACAAATATATCCTATCGACATGAATGATCATTGATATTGCAATCCTACAAACCCACGTCGTGTATCAATCTATTGCTTCTCTGTTCTCCATAATAATAAATAATCATTGTTGAATTATATTTGATTTAATAGTATAGAAAAGAAAGGGAATATTCCTTTTGGTAACAAAATCTAGGTAGTCTACCATCACAATAGAGACGCGCTTTATTTGTGTATCTCAATCCAAAATTTACACAAAATTATTGAGATTCGGTGAAGCGATACGACAGTGTAAACACTAACTATGTGGTGTTGTGCAGAGTTCGCGTCGAAACACTGGTAAAAATAAAATTCCTGTGGTAAAACAACTCATTATGGATATCTCAGCTAAAGCGAACCAAGTATAGCATTTTAGAAGGCTTGTGCTTGTTCAGCATAAGAACTGTTAATAATAAATAGACCTGGCACAAGTAGTTTTGTTGATCAGTGCTCATCTTGTAGAAAAATGAAAAATAACTAGTTGAGGATAAGAAACTAACGATTTTGTGAGTTAAGTAAGCGAAAATGATGTTATAACAACATTCGCCAGGCTGAAGATAGGCTGGAACAGACTGCAGTCTGCTGATGAAGTCGTTCAATAACGGTGAATGGTGCAAACTCTATTTTATCCGACTCCCCCCACCCCCCCCCCCCCCCACCCCCCCCCCCCCCCACCCCCCCCCCCCCCCACCCCCCCCCCCCCCCACCCCCCCCCCCCCCCACCCCCCCCCCCCAGACAAACTTGACTCCAGATAGCAGGAGTCCAAGTCTGTGACAGCGTCATATACCAGACGCTTCAATAATAGGAAGGTGAACTGGAGCTAAACTCAACGCTCAAGTCGCCACGCCATTTGTGCAAACAGTTTTTTCTTTACGTTTGGACAAACGAAATCTTAAAAAACTATCTGAATAAAACCATTATTCATTAATGTAAAGCCTTCACCTGTAACCACTACAGTAAGTTTAGAACAGTATAAGTCACATGAGGTTTCATAATCCAGGGTATAAGACATTAGACAGCTGTATAAACAGAGACGCAGACAGTAATGCGTGTGTTACATGAGTCACATACACATATGTTACACAGTACTCAACACACGGGTTAACTGTATAACCAGAGACGCAGACAGTAATGCGTGTGTTACATGAGTCACATACACATATGTTACACAGTACTCAACACACGGTTAACTGTATAAACAGAGACGCAGACAGTAATGCGTGTGTTACATGAGACACATACACATATGTTACACAGTACTCAACACACGGTTAAGGGCAGTCCGACCTCCATAAGAACATAATGTTAACTTGGGAACCTATATCTCTGTAATGGTTATAGATAGAGTCCTGATTTTTATTTTACTTATTAAATAGCTTATAATCTAGGTCTTATCATGAGGTTTTTAAATTTGAAAAAAAAATTAAAAAGTTATAATTTTTTTATAATTTATTGTTTTTAAACTAACTTTTTTATAAGTAAAAATGTTTACTGTGCCTCATTGACAAGAGATATTTATAAATTCCCATGAGGGGAACTAGGCAATAGTAAGTAGAATACTGTATAAAAATTTGACTGGGGTAGGCCTAGTAGTTTTTGAGTTATAGGGCCCCAAAGTTAAAAAATAACAAGTTTCGGCAAATCAAGAAAAAGCAAGAAGGTAGCATATTTTGGACTCATACCTTGGTTTAATGATGGCCTGCACTGTAGGAAGGGTTGTCTGGATCCTCTGCTTCTTGATACAGATCCTCCAGCTTCCTTTTGGCTAAAGTCCTTGATTGCCTGATTTTTTTTTCAATGTCGGTAGCCGCTTTATCTGCTTTGCGAATCCGCTGGGTGTCGAGACGTTTTAAAGCTAACCGCATATTCAGTCCTGGTTCTAGCCCAATGTGCTCTAAAACTTTCACTTTGGAGCTGTACCCATCATTGAATGATAGGACTGCCTCATAGACACCTAGCCTAAGAGCACCTAGTGTAACAAAGGTGCGTTTAGGGAGCCGAGCCCAAATGACATTATTCATAGACTCATTAGGATTTTGAGATTTTCCTTTGAGACATTTTTCTGAGTAGTTCTAGGCTGCACAAAGATTTAAAAATAGGTTTGATTGCTTTCATTAGAACAGGTGAGAGGTGAAAATGCTGGCTGTGGTCATATTTAGTTTTTTCTTTGGCGGCTTTGTTATACTTACACCCATGTGTCTTCGGTGGTGTCTGGGCATAAAATATGTAAAGGCGTATCGTTAGTAGACTGAACATGACAGTACAACGCCCAAACTGCTCGCCTCATGGCTTCCACGCTGTGTGTATTCCTACGGATGGCTAGTCCATAGTATATTTGGATTTGTTGGATCGCCTTCCCTGTTAGCCTACCTTTCCCAGAAAGAGATTTTCCGTCAGAAAGCTTCAAGCCTTTATTTTTCATGATAAAGTCCCTTATTCTTGTCCCCATCCTCTTCTGGACGTGTCCTACACATTCCAACTTCTGAATGGACACATCTGGGCCATATGGTGCTTCTGCCACAACTGCTGCATAGCCATTGGAGTCACCATCTCCAAGGTACTCCACATAGCGAACACCGTATTTAGTCTCGGATCTTTTGAACATTGCAGTCGCACCTTCAGCTTCCATACCTCCACTGCTACCTACATAATTTGCCTTGCATATTTCTAAGTGTTGGTTGGCTTGTTCTCTGAGGGCAGTTACAGTATTTTGACATTGAATAAATATCTATTACTTTACCCGTATCTGCTGAAGTAATTGTGACAACGCCATTTAGCGAGGTGTGGCCTCGCTTTTGCCAGCTTCCGTCAACCGCAACACATAAGTCATTAGAATTTCCATTTTCAATAACTGCTTCTGTCACTGCTCTCTTCATAGAGTTTTCACACACACTTTCTACATGGCTGGACAAAAACTGTTCATGTTGATTGAACTTGCTGGGCGGAGCGGGTAAATTCATCATGCCGCAAAGAGTTTGGGCAGCAGTATAGCCCTTTCCTATTACACGCAAGCCGTATACTAACCTTAGGTTCAAGTCATAGTAGCATTGTGAACTTTTGCTTGGTGCCTCAATAGGCCTAGGCCTAATATCTGTTGCTTTGGGACAGTTGTCAAAAGCTTTTGTCATGCCACAGCTACAGGAGACGGAAATTTGTACTGCGAGCCCTGCTAATGGTTTTCGACTAAATGATAGGTTGCCATGACAAACCCTACACACTGCAACATCTTTCAAAACTGATTCTAGCTGTACAATGTTTACTATGTCATACTGTAAGGTATCAGTTGAATTATCATAGCAGGCTAGGTTAGGGCTCAATTTCTCATTGGATGTGGAAAACAACTTTGGGTGTTCTAGGCCTATCCTCTTCATTACCTGAAGTTACTACTGTTTTCTTGCTACGAACAACAGTCTTCTTCTTGTAACATAGTTTCTTAGTTCCTACTCTCTTCTTATTACCCATTTTAATCTACATTCAATTACAATAAACTCCTTTACAAATAAAAACAACAGGGAAACTTGCAAATCACAAAACACAGTATTTCAAAACTTCACAATAACCTCCAACATAAAATAATAACAACAGATGACATCTGTCATATTGCTGACAGTGTGTGATATCAGCTAAAACCAGACTAAAAGCAAAACAGTACCAACATAACAAAACCAATTAATATCTATTTTATAGATTGTTGTTTACTATAAGGAGTGGTGCTCAACGCCAAACAACAGTTGCAAGCCTTTATATATATATTTTTTATATAAGGTTAATATTATAGTAATAAGGTATATTATATACCATTTTAAAGAGAAAAATTCTAAAGAATATTAATAAATAAAAAAACCAAAATTCCCCAAAAAAAATTTTTTTTCATGTCAGACTGCCCTTAACTGTATAAACAGAGACGCAGACAGTAATGCGTGTGTTACATGAGTCACATACACATATGTTACACAGTACTCAACACACGGTTAACTGTATAAACAGAGACGCAGACAGTAATGCGTGTGTTACATGAGTCACATACACATATGTTACACAGTACTCAACACACGGTTAACTGTATAAACAGAGACGCAGACAGTAATGCGTGTGTTACATGAGTCACATACACATATGTTACACAGTACTCATCACACGGTTAACTGTATAAACAGAGACGCAGACAGTAATGCGTGTGTTACGTGAGTCACATACACAAATGTTACACAGTACTCAACACACGGTTAACTGTATAAACAGAGACGCAGACAGTAATGCGTGTGTTACATGAGTCACATACACATATGTTACACAGTACTCAACACACGGTTAACTGTATAAACAGAGACGCAGACAGTAATGCGTGTGTTACATGAGTCACATACACATATGTTACACAGTACTCATCACACGGTTAACTGAATAACAGAGACGCAGACAGTAATGCGTGTGTTACATGAGTCACATACACATATGTTACACAGTACTCAACACACGGTTAACTGTATAAACAGAGACGCAGACAGTAATGCGTGTGTTACATGAGTCACATACACATATGTTACACAGTACTCATCACACGGTTAACTGTATAAACAGAGACGCAGACAGTAATGCGTGTGTTACATGAGTCACATACACATATGTTACACAGTACTCAACACACGGTTAACTGTATAAACAGAGACGCAGACAGTAATGCGTGTGTTACATGAGTCACATACACATATGTTACACAGTACTCAACACGCGGTTAACTGTATAAACAGAGACGCAGACAGTAATGCGTGTGTTACATGAGTCACATACACATATGTTACACAGTACTCAACACACGGTTTAACTGTATAAACAGAGACGCAGACAGTAATGTGTGTGTTACATGAGTCACATACACATATGTTACACAGTACTCAACACACGGTTAACTGTATAAACAGAGACGCAGACAGTAATGCGTGTGTTACATGAGTCACATACACATATGTTACACAGTACTCAACACACGGTTAACTGTATAAACAGAGACGCAGACAGTAATGCGTGTGTTACATGAGTCACATACACATATGTTACACAGTACTCAACACACGGTTAACTGTATAAACAGAGACGCAGACAGTAATGCGTGTGTTACATGAGTCACATACACATATGTTACACAGTACTCAACACACACGGTTAACTGTATAAACAGAGACGCAGACAGTAATGCGTGTGTTACATGAGTCACATACACATATGTTACACAGTACTCAACACACGGTTAACTGTATAAAACAGAGACGCAGACAGTAATGCGTGTGTTACATGAGTCACATACACAAATGTTACACAGTACTCAACACACGGTTAACTGTATAAACAGAGACGCAGACAGTAATGCGTGTGTTACATGAGTCACATACACAAATGTTACACAGTACTCAACACACGGTTAACTGTATAAACAGAGACGCAGACAGTAGTGCGTGTGTTACATGAGTCACATACACATATGTTACACAGTACTGATCACACGGTTAACTGTATAAACAGAGACGCAAACAGTAATGCGTGCGTTACATGAGTCACATACACATATGTTACACAGTACTCATCACACGGGTTAACTGTATAAACAGAGACGCAGACAGTAGTGCGTGTGTTACATGAGTCACATACACATATGTTACACAGTACTGATCACACGGTTAACTGTATAAACAGAGACGCAGACAGTAGTGCGTGTGTTACATGAGTCACATACACATATGTTACACAGTACTGATCACACGGGTTAACTGTATAAACAGAGACGCAGGACAGTAGTGCGTGTGTTACATGAGTCACATACACATATGTTACACAGTACTCAACACACGTCCGGTTAAACTGACATGTGCTCAGTGTGTCACGGCATTTCTTCTTCGTGTAACTATAAAGTAACATCTACTATAACTTAATAACAGTTTCACTGTCTACATCCTTACAATTATTGTTATGTGAACAATGCAAAAAGAATTTTCAATTGAAGTTTTTAACGTGATTGCCATGTTCATTAATTAGTATTTTGAAATCACTTTATAAACTTACGAGATTAAGTTACACTTAAGATGTATCTTAGTCTGTTATATTAATATTAAAATAAATAGTATCTAAAGTCACTAGAACTGTTAATTGATGTTAACTTGTTAACTGTAATAATTTATAACTATAAATATTTATGGGTGTATTTAATATATTTATTTATAAATGAGAGTCTGTAAGTGAGACGGAACATGCTTATGATTTAATTATGCCTTATACATTTTTTTTATTCACCAACTTCGTTATTTATGAATTTAGGGAAGCTAAAACTGTTCCCTAATGCTTATAAAATTTCCAAAACATTTGTTATAAAACTTTTTGTACCATGAACGGTTTTGTAGATATTGATTACATGCAATTTCCATGTTAGTAAACAAATAATAATTCAATTGTCACAAAATCTACCTTAAATTGTAAAATATAATGCAAAAACACATAGGTTTCACAAATTTTCTAAGGCTATTAAAAATATGCTTATGACTTTTCAACAATATAATTAAAAAATTATATGTCCGTGCTTCTAGGTTTAGTATTAATATCGGTTTAAATTCATAACATAAAATTTTATATTCTGTTAGTCTGCGCAAAACTGTGAGAATGATTTCAGATATAGAAGTGAAATTTGGCATGAAGATTTATATTTATATAGGCAACATCCTGTTAATTGATGGTGGGTATCCTCTTATGTATTTAGCAAAGAATTAGAGAAGCATAATTAAAATTCCTCACTTATCACTCAGGAGCTGGTAAAATTTCCCTTCTGTCTGTATGTCTGTCAGTTATCTGTAGAACATTTCAAAAACTAATTCGCATATAAATTGTTATGATGTATTATATTTTCTTACTACACAGACAAGTTTTTCGCCTACGCTCAGGCTAACTGTCACTGTATACATCGCAAAAAGATTTAAATAATCGACTTCGTTTCGATTTGGATGTAAATGTGATACGCTATGAAACCTAATTATCATAATTGTTTCGAAGGCTTTAATCTGTTTTATATTGTACCCATTATCCTATAATGTATACAATATGTCCTCTTATCTAAATTCCAGTTATCTTTATCTAACTTGCACGTGTAATCAGTATCGCGAACCTCTTAGCTAGATAAGGTGAAATTAAAAGCTCAATTAATGTAAAAATTTTATGAATTACAACCTTTACAAAATGTCTGTAACGTATTCGAAAAAAAACTGCAAAACAAAATAATCTAGCGAATAAAACTTGTAGTAGCTAATAAACACATGTTCTCCTTAAAAAAATGTATAAAATGAAAAACTTGGTTGCCTGTGGTAAAATAATCATCGATTCCAAAGTACCTGTAACAGGGATATCGCTCGGAATGGAGTGTGGCAAGCCCTAAGGACTAGGCTAGCAATAGCCCTTTTCTTCTAGGGAGCCCCACCAACTCCAACAGTCATCTCCTGCAGTAGACTAGACCTATCGATCTACCATACACCCCAATATCTCGACATTTGGGGTTAACGATGATAACACTCCTGGATATCCATAGGGTTGCTCATATTTAAGTGACACATCGGTTTTTGCTGTACTCAGTGAAGGTAAAACTGAAAGGTATAAAGCAGCCACAAGTGGACCCTGTTAAGGACACAGCCAATTTAAATTAGTATTTCTCATATAATCTATATATGCATTTGGAAAATCACAACATCTGTTCTTTATTTTGTCGCTGCTCTAGGATGTATTTTAAGTAACCTTCAACAGGAACACATTTCGGAACCAAGTATGTACAGCGACACATTCTGTAGCAACCATGAGATAGGTAATAGTCATTTGAAGAAAACTCGATCTTAACAACTTAGGCCTATATCGTCTCGTCACTTCATGTAGTTTCAAAGGATTCCTAGAGGACCGTCATCCAGGAGCGTGACATCCTTTGGTATTTTTGCGCTTAGCTATGTGAATTTGGAAGATCCAAATAGCTGAGATTCATTTTTTGCTACAATGCGATGGATTTCACATTGGCTTCAACAGAGAAATCTTTTAGAACAAAATGTGTACAACTAAATATTCTGTAGCAACCATTGAATAGGTAATAGTCATTTGAAAAAATTTCCATCCCAGCAACTTATATCGCCTCGTCACTTCATGTCATTCATGATTCGATCCATTTGGAAGACTAATATGAACCTCCTTTGGTATCTATGAGCTATGTGAATTTGGCAGATTTGAGTAACTGAACTCTTATCTTTCGCAGCTATAGAATGGATTTCAGATTGCCTCCAGCAGGCAAAGGAACCTCATAAACTTAACATGAATAAAGACATGTTTCCTAACACTCTTGAGATAAGTGATGGTAATTTTTAACGGTCTTATTAATATTGGTGTAATTCAATAACCCTAATAAATAAATAAATACTGCCCCTAATAAAAAATATTACAGTAAAAAATATTTACCTGTAATATTGCCCAATATTTTGTGCCAATTATTGCCAATCTTTTATTATTATATATGTCCTCTGTTTAGAACCAGAGTAATGATTGCACGTTTCCTTGCTAGGTAGCAGCACAACTTGCGATCAATGCTAGATCTGGTAGTACCAAATTCGGCCGCTAGATAGCAGAACTCTCCAGTAGTACTGTTACGATATGATTCGTGTTCAGACCTGTATACTTTAAAGACCCCGTTTGTAAGAAGCCGCACATCTTTGGTAATGTTTTTGCATGAATCTGCTTAGAAATTAACAGCTTCTTGTTTATATTAACCAAATTAAGAATATTAATGAAGTAAAGCTAAAATATTTTAATGTTTGTACAATTTAAATTCATTAAATACATTTTACTTTGATATTTTATTTGAGAAGTCTGCTGTAACAAACGGCTTGCTCCTTTTAGAAGACAATTTTATACATGTATTGTAAATTCCAAATTTTTTTCACCCCTTCCTCGAAATGTAGGGAATTTTGAATTTTTGAAACGTAGTGTTAGGGCTATACTTTTTGACGGAGAATCTTATTATTCATCAGTGGCGTATATAGCAAATTGTTTCGAGGGGGCACAGGGTGGTTTAGGGAATATCCCCGAGACATTGTTGAGCTTTAAAACATCATAAGTGTGTTCTGGCTTAAAATAAACAACTGGCTGGCCCCCTTATATACCTCCAAGCTTTACACATTGTTCAAGTTCTTACGCGCAGCTGACTTTTAAGATGGAAGAGTAGGTCCAAGTATTTTCAAGGTCACTGAATAAACGCCTAAAGCTACAGACTTTGTTCATAATTGGTTTCATAGATTAGGTAGAAATCCACACAATCCACATATAAACTGTGCGAAAACTCATCATCATAAAGTACAGCGTCTCAATGTCCTTCAAGTTCGCCTTCTCGATTTTGGTAGTCCATTAATTGTGATGCAAAAACAGAAAACTATACGTTATATCTTTGTCTGTCGGTAAGCAAATTCACTTATAGACTTGATATTATGCAGGAAGCTTCATTTCTATGTAGACATCACTGATTTCGATTACGGTGACACCATGGGATTTGGCTGAGTGTTAGCAAATATTTTTACATTGGTCTTATGGGTAACCCTGATGGCAACATAAACGGACAGAATAAATACATTTTCAAACAAAATTGTGTACAATGATACGAGAATTTAACAAGTGACAATTTTATTCATAGAGTAAAAATAAAAAAATATAATAGACTGGAGTCAATGTTTAAAAATCCGTGACAATATCTCACTTAAGGACAATCTTGCGTTGAAATACCCTCGCTGGCTTACAGGGCTTCTATTATGTCAACACCACTATAAAACCCAAGCCAAATAATCATGTATAATCTTGTAGAATATTTACTTATTAGTTTTAGTATATTTTAATTAACCACTGTTTCACTAAATCAAAAAGATTATAAATTCATTTGATTCAGGTAATTTATTTCGCATATATATAATTTAACAGGAATTGATTTCGACATATAGTAACGGTTTCATAGTATAAATACAGAGTGAGAGAGAGAAAGAGGATCAGGCAATGCTAAGCCCTATAGGACTTATACCTAATATAACCAGGCGTACTGACGCCACCGCTCAGTCCTAGTTCAGATGTCCAACTTAATGTATCTGCTATAAGCAGTTCCCCTACCCGCCGCGTTAGGGGGCTTTAAGGGTTCCCTCTCGTAATAAGAGTATATTTAAACCTCCCTTTGTAATTCTATGACAGTATTACTTGTCAAAACCCAGTTGTAACCCTTTCAAACAGTGACTTGTGCAAGTGTTACTACCAGATGGACTTTGAAGATTTCCGCGGCTGTTGTGAACTGACAATGTGCGTTATTCGTTCGTTAATTGTACTCTCAACTCCTGCTACATCTCTTCAAAACGTTTGGACACTCTCCCTTGCGTGGAGTTGGACTCACAGTGATCTAAGGACCGGTAGTAGAGTGATCTATGGTCCTCCGAAATAAGGTACTGTTAACCCATTTCAACTTTAAATATATCTCTTTGTTCTATGTTAATTGCCCTATAAAAGTATAACTTTTATTATTCTTATCCACTTAATATCAATGCCCCTCATGACACATATCTCGAGAAAGATTTAATCTGTAAAATTTTGAATTTTGCATGACACTTCATTTCTACACAGATAAGAAGGAGTTATATGACGGTAGATGTTCAAATGGAATTTGGCTGAGCGTCATTGAAGCCAGACACCATTTCTCTTGCCTGCCGGAGGGATGTAAATATTGCTGTTTTGTTTCATTGTGCATTTTCCGAATGACGTATAGAGAGTGAAATGAGCATGCAACCATAGCGAAGTCTGTTACGCGACACATATTGTGGCTAGTTCGTGGGTTTCCTGCTCCAATCCTGTTAAAAATTCGCATTCAGTAGAAAATATCTCTTTTTCAGTGCGTATGCAGTAGAATTAATAGGGTCAGGCGTCAATTCACACTGTACGCAAAAATCGGCGAAAGTGCGTCTCGATTCGGCGGCACTAGAGTTTATAACTGAATCAGAAACATTAGCGACAAATATGTGATCGGTGTATTGGAGGAGTCGAGTGTAAGATAATGGAAGGCTATTGCCGGGAAGGGGGTGGGTAAAGGAAGCCGCCTTCACCCTTATTTTTTTACCTCAATGTCATGTGTGTGTACGAATTTTGTTGGTTGCAGTTTGTCTGATCGTTAAAATCTTTTAAATTCTATTTTAATCTTGATACTCAACCAAAGTTTGACTTAGCGGTTGGTCTGCTAATTTTGTGTATGAAACCTCAATAACTTTGCCTTTGTAAACATTAATTTCTCACACAAGAGATTAAAAGGTATGTGAGTTTTTATTTGTTTTAATTTTTGGCTTGTTCTTTTTATTTCTCCTTTTTATTTATTTGTGACAAAACTTAGGGTTTTCTGATTTCTGAAAGACGTTTTTTATTTCTTCTTTCAACCCATATTTGTCTGAGTACAAGCTTATTGCTCTGTGACACCAAGTGTATGCGACTCCTTCTTTAGCAGATCTTTGATGGTGTGAAGTATTTATGAGTAGTGGACTGTATGATAGAAATGTAAAAAATAATTTAAAACGAATATTTTGGCGTGAGTAGCACTAACCTTGGTTGAGACTGGAAGTGGCGGAGGGCGCACCTTTCTCTGTAGAGCAGGTTGATGTGGCGATGACTAAAAACACTTGCGTTGCAATTAATTGCTTAAAAAGGTGGGCGGTGATTGAGCGTGTATGTTGAGTCAGTGGATGGTGGAACGGGAATCACCGATTTGACTTGATAAGCCCTTAAAGGTGCTTCTGGTGGGTTTGTAGGAAACTATAGTAATGGCGATATATAGCGTGATCAGTAAGAATTGGGCGGCATTAGTTAGGCGTGAAGATTAGCTGTGAAGATTGATTTGAAATGTATGCTATAATTTGGATAGATTTGTACAGAAAAAGTCAAGATTAAAAATAAGAAATATAAACAAATTATGCCGGTAAATGTCACAGATGGTTTAACTGAAAATTTAGATATTGGCCCGTGTGTTTTTTTTACTATAAACTGTTGTCTTAACGAAGTCCCTATTTCCTACTACACACTCACCCAGAAAGGGAGTTTGTTTTCGATCTCCATGGTTAGGCGAATGGAGGGAGAAATGCTGTTTGTGTGGATCAAAAAATCATTAGGTTCAGTGTCTCCATGAGCAAAGATGACGAAAGTGTCATCCACGTATCTCCACCAGGTATACGGTTTGGACTGTTTTGAAGCCAATGCTCAAATTGTTCCATAATGATATTGGCGAAAATTGATTATATGGGAGATCCCATTGCTACAGCCTCATCTTGATGGTAAATGTAACCATTTAGTTTAATACATTTACAGTGAGTTTACAGCTCTAACAAATCCTTAATTACGCGAATTTTGGTGTCTCGTAATATATAACGATTGTACTATTCTAAAATTATGTTATCCTTTCAAACTAACCACCGTAAATAACAAACATTGCACAACGAATCATGGATAATTGAAGCAACACCTACTCTTTAGCCAGGATCAATGTAAAAATTTTTAATTATAGTTTTTTTATATCCAGATACTACAGTTAAGTAGCTTCTAATAGGATAAGTAACCGACTTATTAACACCACTAATGGAAAGATAATGTCACTTAATTTTGATGACTACAAAGTTTGGAACACTTATGAATTGTTTTGGTCAGTGATGCGACGTTCCTCTTGTTAGACACTGCAGTTTATATAAATTTTTCAACAAATTACAACTTTATTAAACCAACCCTACTGTAGACAGACGATACTGTAGAAGTATACCACATTGCACTTTGTCCTACTTCTTCATCTTACCATAACCAAATAAAAAAGCAGTCAGCGGTAAAAATCTTCCACATTTCTTTATTCAGTGTAACAGGGGATTGTTTAAACATTTAAAGTGCCATACGTAATTTGAGTACGCTGTTAAAAGTGTTGGATAGATAAAGACAAACAAGCAGATTGCTACACAGAGTTACTTATAATGCAAGCTTTTTACACATTAATTATACCTAAAGAATCATAATATTAAAAAATGATACAGGCTCCAAGAGGAAGATTAACAAGATGTAATTTCCAAATCCAAAACGTGGTAAGAGAGTTAGTTTTCAAATCCCTGAAGTTAGTCATGGTTGATATGAGAAATCCTACTTTAATACCGTCCTGTCTAACTGTTTGGAATGTGGTTGATACCCTACTTGAGCCGAGAACCTGCCTTAGAGCGTTCTTCGGTGATTGTACTTAGTTGAGTACTAAAGTTCCAGTGGACTTCATAATTTCATTTTTTTTTTTTTTTTTTTTGGAGAAACCTCCAATAGGTTCTTTTAAATTACACTTTTCAAGAAGTGATTTCTTCAAAATGTTCTTGGGAAGTCAAAAGTCATTAATCACCAAGCAATTGTGACTTTCTGAACACTTATCTCGTTAGTATCAAACCTTTCTTGGTTCGTTTTGGTTATTGTTGAACGGTTTATTAAAAAGCAAATACTTTTCTGCTATATAAAATATAAATTGATAGCTTCAATGTGCGTACTAAAAATCACCATCCACTTAGGCAAAGTCCTTCAGATTTTAAGTATAAAAACAAAAAGGTAGTTTTGAAAACTACCTCATGTTGAGTACGATAAAGACCACTTTGAAAGGTTTATTAAAATGTTTGATGAAATGTTTAATGTGTTGTTTTTTTTATATTTAGGTCATACGTACGCAGGCATGATGAATCAAATTCCATTCTTATATGATCATGTACAGTAGAAACATAGTTGTGGTTGAGTGAAGGCTCATGAGTATAGCATTTTGAATGTTATTGAGTGTTCGCAAAGAAAAAATACAGAACTTTTGTAACACAAACATATGCCATGTTGTTTATTACCTAATTCGTTTCAAAAGATTAATGAGTGTCCAAAAATGTTTAATATCATCTACACATTCCAATTCCTTCGGTAATACATTTTTTATTTTATTTTAACACCTCAAATGAAGCAGGTAATTTGTTTTCATCTCTATTACGTTATACTAATCCAATATACAATGGAGACATTACCACGATACCTGACAAGATTTCAGAATCTGTGCTGTCACTTATTTCACGAAAATGTCTCCTAACCACTTATGACGTTAAAGAGTACAATCGGGGAACATAAAAACATTACCGGTACCAACAGATATTTTCACAGTTTTATTACAGCGAGTAAAAATAAATATATGTAAATATATCGAAATAAATAAGTATATCACAAATATAACATCTATCACAGAAATTGGACGTGTAACATGTGCTGAATTATGTTGTACTCGAGGTTATACAAAACTGGTGTCTTTAAAGGAAATGATGGGAGCTGAGCAATGACCTCTGACCTTTGTGCTGGCGCTCGGCCGAGAGAGAGCCTCCTGGAACATAGAGGAAACGTTACAAGACATATAAAATACAGCAACGTCACTGGAGTTGAAATCAGAGGCCAATATTAGATGGAGATCATTACAATAGAAACAAGATGGCGGTAAAAAAGGAATATGCCTTTTTTATTATTGGTTCATTCGAGATGAACTTCTTAAAACCATACAGTGACTATTTTTTGAATCACTAGACAATGAAAAATATGCTTAAAAATTCATGTTCCTTCACAATCGTACCGTTGCCAAAAATAAACTTTAAACAAATAACCTAATTCTGGTTTGGAGAAAATTTCTCCATTGATATATACAAATTATTTTAACTTTCAAAATTGTTAAAAACTGTACAATTTATTAATAAATATAATTATTGTGTGAATTATTTATTATACCTGACTCTTATGGTTGGAATAGGACCTGACCGCCCGAAGGTGCAGCTGGTGGAGAAGTCTGGCCACAGTGGCGTCAGCAGCCTCCGGGAGTAGTTCTGTGCCCGTGGGCCTCCTCAGCAGATCTGGAGTTTCACTTATTCCTGGAGACGTAAAATGAGGCCTTTTAATATATTTAAAAAACCCGTGAAAAAGGTGAAATTGGACTATAATTTTACATTTTTTCCAACTAATTTCAAGAAAAACAAAATTTACTTTTTATTGCTCAAAGTAAAATAAAAACTTATGCGAGGACGTACAAAATACCATAATACTCAGAGCTCCACTTTCTCAGACATTAACTAACAAAAAGTGTTCCTTCAACAAAAATGGGGATGTAAACCATATAATACTTATAAGTGCATCATGAAACGTATTACATTTGAAATAAATACAGGATGCACAATGAACGAGTTTAATGCATACGAGTGGTAAAACGAAGATGACAGAGTTACATCATAAGTGGTGTCCGTACGTTCGTTGCTGATCCCGCTAACCAAGACGGCTTGAAGACGCTCCAATCGCTTGGCTGGGTCCTCACCGACCAGCCAATACGTCAGCATCTCTCCCTTCCCCTGCAAGCAAGAAATATTGAGTAGTCTCTAGGTACTTTTTGAGAAGAGACCGGTCTCCTTTTAAGCCTTATTCTGCTATTCTTCATGGGCTACTGGCCTGTGCGAGGAGTACATTTTTTGTACAATGGAATATCTAAATAACAGGCCAAATGTTACTTCTCTGATTACAAAATTAGGTTATTTGGGACCCTTCCTGAATGTTGTATTACGGGAAATACTTATCTAAAGTCTTCAACAAAAACTCAGATTTTTCTCCTTACACTGGAACATTTGAAGCTTCATCAATTACAATGATTGAAGAATTTCTTAATAGATTTGAAACGGATATTTCTGTTAACAAATAACATTCCAAATAATCTGTGTATCTCTAAGACGAATGACGATGTTTCAACCCACGCTGCCGCTAATACTCAATCCCATACTTCGTACAGTGTTTATTATGAAGCAATAAACTAAATCTGTGGTAATCTGCAATGCAAATACTACAAGTTGAGGTAGCTCTTTCGTATAATTAAAAACAAACCAATAGCTGGGAGTTATAAAAGACCTTTTGTTGTTGAAGGAAAAATCCATTCAACACTATATAGAATTCAAACCACATTGCACTGACTTAATAAACGTGTGTTAAGGACTTTTCTTGATCTATCAGTACACCATAGTACATCATAAATTATTCTTCAATGAATATAAACACTTTGGTTACTGCAATAAGTTTATATTAAACCCAAAGTCTAGGTGCTTAGGACTATCATAATCACCACAACAGGAGACTTAAGTCTTAAGTTCTTTACTTAAAATCCATTACTAATAATGTAAACACAACGTTTCTGAATCCTAAAGCTAAGTATTTAAAAAGAAACTAGATCGAATAGACCGCACGATGAAAACAATGAAAAGATTTGTCTCATAACCAATATAAAAACGACTCGATTATCTTAAAAAGTCATAAATGCGTTTTGTATTTATTAAAGTAAGTATTAATTTTTATTTAGGGTTATTTTAATCATACATTTTACTTATTAGATTCAGTTAGTCTTTTTTAGTTTTAAAATACACGCCTGCAATGAATATCAATATCCAAATGCTGGGTTTAATTGGTCTCTTAAACCTTGTCAATTTTTCCAATTACTATAGTAATAATCAAGTCTGTTATTTATGAACTATTTATGAATTGAGCGTAATTTAATTTGTGCCAATACTATAGTTGTGCAAAATTAAATTTATATCATTTTCTATAAAGAAGACATGTTTTTCATTATTTAATCTGCTTTATTTCTTCCACTTCTACGAGGAAGACCAGCACCTGATATTTCGGCCGAATAATATAACAATATCAATATTTAACGCAACCTCCAGACTTTAGTTTCCCGAATAAAGAAATATTCAGATAACTTCGATAAAGGCATTGGATATTTTTTACAATGGCCATATTTATTCTAAAAGTTAAACAAAATACATTTAAGTAGAGACATTTCCTGTTCGATTTCAAGCAGTTTTTAGTTATAAGCACAGAAGTTTTCAAGCCGTTCAAGTGTGTACTCAACATTCCGGGTCACTTGAACAAATGGGAAACTGCCTTTATACCAGAAAAACTAATGCCGGATATGGAAACCACAAGCTAAGTGAGAGCAAGAGTAGGATTACCGCAGCAAAGTAGCCAGCACGGCCGGTAAGGTGCTTTGGCCGAGATAGAGAATGTTATAATTAATAATTCCCTTTCCCTCTTGGAAATAACAAATTTCATGGGTGCCCGGTAGAAATAATTTTACTATTTGGCTAAATAATAACACAAGGACCGTTTTCTCAAGCAATAATAAACTTACATTTTTAATTTTTGTACTGAAGTTTGTATGGTTTACTTATATAGTTTTCACAACGGGACTTTCTTGAAATTGTCAGGAATAGAAAAGTAGGATGTTTAATTTGTGCTAAAGCTTCATATCTGAGACATTAGGGAGTGATGATAAATTAATTGTTATAGAGTGATTAAGAAATAGTTTAATTGTTTTTAATGTTCAAAATTAATGAATAAAGACACTTTAAATCCAAAATTAGCTTAAAACATAACGTTTTTACCCAATTGATGAATGTTTCCTAGTAAAGAAAACCAAATGTGGTCTGTTGAAAAGTGGACTCTAAAACAAATCTTTACACTAAGTGCTAAAAAATGTGTGACAAACGATGTCTCCTAATAGTATTATTCATGACTCTCTTAGCCCAAATTATGTACTTTTTGTAAACCTCTCTAATGACACTTCCTTTGTTCTCAGTATCATAATATTCGTTTTCGGGGGTTTCTTTTGTATGATGGGAATATATAAATTACCATTTTATATAATATTATAAAGATTATTTTGACAGAAGCTTTCCTAACATGTTCATTACCGTCTCTGTGACAGTGTATTTTAAATTACCGTTCTTGATTCATCAGTATCTAAAAAATTATATTCAACTTAAAAATGCTAGAAATTTTGAGTCTCACCCACCAAATACAGTCTTGTATAGAGGTGATTACTTACCCAATTAGTTTTAATTAATTAATTAATTGGATGACGTGCAAAATAATCAATATAGAGTGAGTTGCGTTTGTATGGATGTAATTAGAAACATTTGAAATATTTCGAATTGTTGCACTTTTTAAGATTATTTAGGTAAACATTATCCAGCGAATTCACCATAATGTTGAACATCAACAATTGTAGAATTTGTTATTGGTAGCAACTATCTGGGAGATATGGTGCGGAACTGCTCTCCAGAAATAAACGTCCATGGAATTAACTTTAACTTACGTGATCAACCTCTGCAAAGTGCTCTAGAAATCGTGGTTGCAGAGCTGAACTTCCAGGAAATTCATCATGCCTTCATCTTGGCAAGGCATCTCCTCAACAATGTATCCGCCAAATCTCTGCAACATCTCCATCGTGCTCTGTGAGATGTAAATGCGGAATGGATCTCCAGAGCTGAACTTCCAGGAAATTCGTCATACCTTGATCATGGCTAGGCCTCTTTCTTCAATAATGTATCCGCCAAATCTCTGCAACAGCTCTATCGTGCTCTGTGAGATATGAGTGCAGAATGGCTCTTCAGAGCTGAACTTCCAGGAAATTCATCATACCTTGATCATGGTGAGTCCTCTCTCCTCAACGATGTACCCGCCCAATCTCTGCAACAGGTCAGCAGTGCTGTGGGAGATGTGGATACGGAACGGCTCTCCAGAACTCTCCATACGGGAAGCAGTGTTCACCGTATCCCCGAAGAGGCAGTACCGTGGCATCTTCAACCCGACTACTCCGGCAACGCAGTGGCCTAGGAATGCATCCAAACATTATTATTTTTACTTTTATTAATACTTATTTTATGGATTTTAAAGTTTGAAAGGTAAGCTAAACCTCATCATATTGATATGCGTGGGTAAAAATGTAAATGATAGTACTCGTATATATACATAATTTGCAACAACCTTTTACATAAATATTTGTAGTGAATATAGTTTTCGGTTTGCAGAACAACTATCCAGATCGGATTTAGTCCTTAAATGTTACAAGTTAAGTCTATATATTTCAATTTTACTTTTACTCAAGCTCATAGCGAATCACTGATAAATCATACATTTTCATTTAAAAGACAATTGAATGATTTCTTACCTGATGTGGCATTCCTCAAGGACCTTTCTTGAAGTAATGATATTTGTAGATTAAAGGTCATATCAACAGTTTAATTATATACTACATTTTTCTACATTAAATTTATGCAAAATGCTCAGAGAACTGTTACTTCATTGATTGTGAGTAAGGTAAACAAATACAAGCATTACTAATTAGTAAATGGTGTGTACAGCTCATGTATAGCTGATATCAGCAATGAAAATTATTTATGATAGTTCTTTCAAACGTTAATTAAATTGAAATTCACAGGAAATATCTGGCGTGTTTAATGTTCTCTGCCATAATATAGAGAGTTCACTTTCTTGAGACATATGAAGATATGTCCCAGAAAACATTTTCAGATATTCTGTGGCTGTGTGACAGTAACCCTTGTCTGAATGTGGCCTTGCTCCGCGTATTGTCAATATAGACTCAAATGAGGTGTTTGGTATGTGTGCGTCGACTGAAGGGGAGAGGTGTCCTATTGATCCATCAAGATTGACCGTTTAGCCTTGCCAATCAACCTTTACACTAAATCTAAAGATAGCATTTTTTTATTCGATGTTCTACAAACAATATTCGGATTCTTATTGGATTTATACAGTAAAATATGCTACTATTAAACAAAATTTGCTCAAAGTAATATGCTAACAACTCTCAAACAGTTAATTCGCCAATAATACTATATTTTTCATTTTAAGCCAATTTTTCACTATATACCCTATTTTATGTATATAATTTTACAATATGCTTTTTATTATTATACGGATTTCCCCGAATCACGTGGAAAATGGAACAAGAATTAATATATTGTTTGTGTTAAATTGTGTTTGTTGTCTTACTAACCTTAAATCTTGTGTGTGGCAAGACTTGTAGGACACTGCCATACATTTTCCAAGTGTATAAAACAATCTCGATTGTCCATCCAGCGTATAGCAAACTTCCTTGACACTTATACCAATCGAACTAGGTTGTTCGACAAAAAAATACAAGCACACAGTTGGAGCTTATAGGTATTGTAGACATTTTTAGTGTCCGTAGATGTACGAAACGCCCATGGTACTCCTTAAAATGATAAATGTCCTCGATACAGGTAGATAAAACATACATGATACTTCTAAATATAGGAAAAGAACTCAGTACTTGTAATTGTGCGATATGCACTTGGTAGACCTAAATATATAAATGCTCGATACTCCTGTAATGTAGGTGACAATCATATATAACAGATCCTTTCAATAGGATTTGGAAATTTGGTATTGTTGTATAATAACACTTTTTTATAGTAATTTGTCTTAGTAGTGACTACCGATCCCACAATGGTAATATATTAAGTAAAAGGTTTTTTGGTTTAAAGTATGTTATTGATGATGAAGGTTTGAAAGGATTTTGGATATTTGCCATCGTCAAATGTTACAAAACTTATAACACTACGATTCGAGGATTGAAACGTACCCTCTTCTTCAAGTGTCCAAAAACCGAATAGATAAAAACATTCACTTAAAACCTAAATATTGCGGCAATTGACTGATACACTAAAGTCCGTACTAGATAAAATGAACCAAACGAATCAATTCACAACAGTAAAGAGCACAAACAACACATCACACACGCACAAGCATAAGTGTCCCATACTTCATTGTTTATGTATTAGGTATTGTAACACCTGAGGAAGAGGGTAGTTTCCAATCTCCGAAACGTTGGCAAATATCCAAAACCTATAATCCTTTCAAACCTCCATGATCAATAACAAATTTTAAACAAAGAACCTTTTACTTAATATAAAATCCCACGGCAGAAGCGGAATTCACTACTATGACGAAGTAATATAATAGCGATTTTGTGAGTTATAACCACCATAATGTTACTGTAGTTATAAGAGGTAACTATGTCTAGTTATTTATCAGCAGCCTTTTATATAAAAACCTGATAAGTTTGTTAAACTGAATTATATGAGTGCGGCCATATCATGGAATGCAGGAACCGTGAAAAAATTGAAATGCACTCTCAGTTTTATTGTAGCGGTGACATGGAGACTACAACCGCCATACCTAACAATATGTGATCGCTTTGTTTGATCAAAATTTATTTTTAATGTGAAAAACGGGTGTAGTGTTATGTATTTCAGAAACGGGAATAAAAGTTATACGTAATTAAACTGATACATGAGTTTTTTGAAAAAGTAAACAATGTTGTGTAATTCAATATACAAAAGACACTGACCAGAATGGATACCTATCCGGAGTCGAAGAGGTTCCCCAGGTCGGTGCCGGATATCAAACCGCTGCATTTGACTCAGCATATGGAGAGCCATGGAGGCTATCTCTCCAGCATGTCTGTCTCCGTTCCTGACAGGGAGACCACTCACCACCATGTATGCGTCACCTATCGTCTCCACCTGCAAGAACAAGGGTCAAATTCTCTTTTACAGAACGCAATACTCATTGTGACAGTGAATAATGAAGGATGACTACATGTCTCTCACATTTCTGGTATATTTGATATTGTACCGTAGAGCAAAGTTTTTAGCTGCAAATAGCCCATGAGTAGGCCTCTTTGTTGGAATCAGGCAACGACTTGTGTCTTGTTTCTGTCTGTGGGCTGTTTGTAGAGACGGTACCTGCTTGTTTTCTTCGTTCCAATCTTTTGGATCCTGAGCATCTTAACTACTCCTCACTACCCTCCACCACTATCCTCGCTCATGGCCCGAACTGATGAACTGACTCAGTATCGTTGGGCCAGTGAAAGTTTCAGTGAATCCTTATAAAAGCGTGACCTGCTCGGCTGCAAACCTAATTGTTGTCAATTGTGATTCAATTAAACAATTTTACTTTAACAATTTGCAGTTGTAATACTCCCTTAGTAATTTTCGAGTGTGGAAAGTTTTAGATGTCAAAGTAAGAAATATTCCGTGAGTAGCGTAACTGTTTGGTTTAAATAAAACTTTCAATTTTGAGGAATTTTTATGTATTTGAAAAGATTGTGAGATGTTTTTATTTTGTTACAAGTTTTTGCATTAATTTAACTGTCAAGGAATGCATCAATATTCAATCTTTTTGAAATAAAGTTATATAATAATTACAGTTTCATCGTTTTGTTTCATAATCGTAGAGAGGATTTAGAAGTATTTTTTTAAAGAATTGTTAATTCAAAAATTGTTTATAAAAATTACAACAAGAAATTTTAATTTTGTAGATGGAAAGACTTTTTATTTAACTTTTGATGTGAATGAGTTTTATTTTCAAAGCGAGAATAACTGTATTTGTGAGTTATTTATCGTTTTCTAAAAGTTAAAAAAAGGGCAGAATATACGTGTGTACTTTGTCAGGCGAATCCTTGTTGTAAACAAACCTTTAAATGTTAATAATTTTGCATGTACAAAACTAAGGTTACAAAATAGAAATATAGTAAATGCATGCAAATATGAATTTTATTTTAACTTAAACACTTAATAGAATTATTTATCATTGATTTTATGGTGTAACTTACCAATTTTTAATTCGTTCGACGTTCCTCAAGTAACTATTTTCGTACTACTTTCATTTCTAGACGTAAGTCATACTTACTTTTTAGATTGCAATCCTAACATTACAGTAGGTAAAATTAATTTGCTCATAACGTACAATTTTACGTGAATAAAGGCAATGTTAATCGTTGACTTAATGTGCAAATAAATTTGCAAATGTATAAAACCCAAAACTATCCAAATTCTTCAGCATATGACATTACCTTGTATACGTCGTAGTGAGATATGATGGAGTCGCAGCAAGTGTACAGGTCGTTCAGCAAGTCCACAACCTTTAAAAATACAGTGAGTTGAGCTTTAATAATATAAACTAATTTATTAACACCATAGAAAATGTAGTTTGTTTTCGTAGAGTCAACAAATTAATGATGTAGCGAGAGAATTTTTTTTAATAAAAAGAGTTTACACATGTATAAGACGTTTGTAGTATTATGATGCTTAAGTTATATAAATTGTAAGTTTTTGTGACTTTGAAGCAAGGACTACAGGTATAGATAAGGGTGTATTATAGATAATTTTATCACTTGCACTAATTTGGACAACTGAGGACTACGAGTACTTTTTAAAAGTACATTTTAAAAGGACAGACTCTGAGTAGTATTTTAGGTCTACTTTCTCTTTAAATACATGAGACATCCTTTATCCGCCATTTTAAACGATAACAAATTTTGGAAACAAACTTCACCACATTTTTGTTGACTAGAATTGACAACACACCACGTGTCACAGGTTTGTATTTGAATATTTTGATGAGCCGTGACCACCAGTTCTGGCACACTCGGTTTCTTAAATTTGAAGAAAATATTAATATATTCCCTTTGATTTGAAAAGTAAAAGTAGTAAAGTAAGGAATGTCTTATTATGCTGGGTGAAGTAAGGATTAAGAAGCTCTTTCTAACACTTAACCTGGGGACCCACGGCTTAAAGGTGACATCCAAACCACCACCAACGGCCGGGCAGGCGGCTGCTTGCAAGGGCAGGATCGCTCAGCGGCCACCCATCCAAGCAGCAACCACGCTCGACGTTGCTTGATTTTGTTATCTCACGATAACCGCCGTACCCTCTACACTGCGTCATTGGCAATTGTAGTGTATTTTGTGCCACTGTTATAGCTCCAATATTTATCCTCATACACGTCACATCCTGTAGTCAATGCTGAGTAACTGAGTCATTACTAGAATGTCGTGACGAAATATCGTTCATGGTATGAGGTACCTGAAGAGGTGTACTGACGGCAGACAGCTCGGTAAAGCCCACGATGTCACTGAAGTAGATGGTGACACATTGGAAACTCTCGGCCTCAACAGGATCTCCCCTCTTGAGTGCTTCAGCAACTGTCCTGGAAGTAATTGAGGTATAAATGAAATTGTAAATTTAGTAAATAAATCACTCCTCAAGTTGAGTTAAGGGATATTTGCCATATTCAATTTGTCTTGGAGAGCATGATTTATTTTGAGTCTGGTTTATCTATTATAATGAACTACACATTTTTAAACCCTCTTATCATGGAGAGTGAGGATCAAACTAAAGGATTTATTTATAAACACCATGTCATAACCTTATTTTATACATAAAACTACAAGCAGTTCGAGATTCCGGGCAGTAGGACCCAATATATGAAATTAATGAATAATTGCGGAAAGACTAAGCGATTTATGAGATATCTAAGAAGATCCTAAAATTAAATATTAGGGATTATTTTTAGAGATTACAGTTTCCGTTTGGAAAAAGTCAAACACGTCTTTTTACCAACACGTGGAAAAATTGTTTCAAATAGTTAGAAAACAATTAAATCATACTCGTATGGATACCCAGTTATAATAAGTAAGTGATTCTCTTAGAAAATAAATACTATTTTTGTATAATATATACTATATGTGTATTATTATATAATTTGTTTAAATGTCTTATAAAACTTTAATATTCACTGTAATTTTACAGGAAAAATTCAAAAATATATCCAATATTTTGAAAGGTGCAGATTTTTAAGCGTTCTAATGCAGGGATTAATATAAATTGGCTGATCTTGAAACTTCGATAATTTTTATAGCCTCAATTCTACGAGTAATGCTTAACAGTAATTAGCTCCAGGCCATAAATACCTTATAACATTGCAAGTTTTAAGCTCATGGGTTGTCTGATCCTCATTAGTGTATAATCGTTTCGGACTCTCTTTCTATAGCAGTAAATATTAAAACTGAAACCCTTGTATTAATAAAGATGCGTATTATAATACTTAATCAATATAATAATCAAATTACTTTAATTAATGTTTTTATAATATCAGGTTATTCATTTAGGCAAGAAATAATTTATTTGATTGCTATCTGTCAGTCAAATAATTTCTCTTATTTCCTTTAACTTCAGTTGTTTTTTGAAGTACATCCAAATAGCTAAAGGGAATCAATTGTACAAATATTTTTGTTTTCCTTTATTGCTGTTACTCACTTTTAATATTATATTACACATATGTCTAGTATTTATATTTTTTGTTATTATACTTCCAATAACAAATTATAGCTCTTTTAATTGTCTGTATAATATTAATTTATTAATTCATTATTCATAATAATGCTCAAGTTTTCTTCACCTATCTGTTGATGTAATTTTATTATTATTATTATGTGATCCAATCAAAATTGCACCGTAATCAGTACTAAACTTAAAATATACAAGTAAAATGCTACTTACGGTGAAAGATAATGTTGAACAGCCTTATAAAATAAAAATCAATTTATAAATCCGATTCTGGCCAAAAGATAATTTGTATTGTTTTGACTACACTAGTATTAGTGCTAGTGACTACTAGTACAACGCAAGTAGCTCTCCATCAACATCCTAGAAATCCTCAAGAGATGAGTTGTTATTTCTCTAACTCTCTATCTCTTACTTCTCTATAACTTCTCTATTTCTCTTACTTGGGCAACATCCGGTTGAGTAGTGCGTCAGTCTTTTTCTTTTCTTCTGTCAGCTGATTGGTCCTCTCCTGGACAAGACCCTCCAGATTGTAGGCGTACTTCTCCATGATCGCCAACATGTTGTCGAAAATATTAGGTTTCCTAAATGAAAAGAAAAACCCCTACATCGAGAAGAATTGATATTGATTTTGCTTTAAACACTCATCATTCTTTAGGCCTACTTATTGTGTTTACTCTTCACAAGACCTAAACAGAACGTGTAAGTAAAAGAAAACAGTGTGAATAGTTGTGTCAACAGGAAATTAGGAAAAGGTACATGGGAATTCAAAAACATATCAAGTACTTCCACTACTCCCAAATTGTAGTGTTTACTACTGCTTTTAATGTCAAATATTATATAAAACTACACTAAGATTATGTCGTCATCGACTTTAAAACATTGATAAATTATTTAATAAGAACTAGGTATAAATTAAGGCCATAACGGGTAATCTTGAAAAATAGATTATCTTAAATGTATAGTATTACGTGAAGTGATATTTTTGGTAGGAAGTTGGTCGGATATGAAATTAAGAATATTTGCAATTATACATTTCGAACATGGTATTAGGAAACGTTAAACCCAAGATAGTTGCAAAACAAAGGCTAGCGAATCAATTTAACCAAATCTGCTTCTTTAAAACTTACAAGCCTGCTTGCATTTCCTTCAATTTCACTCGGACGAACCGGAAGTCCGGTCTGTTCTCCGGATCCTCGTCCCAGCAGATTCGCATACAGCGGACCACAGAATCGGTTACTTCAAGGCAGGAGGTGTCGGGACGGAGGTGAGTTCCATGCTTCACTCGAGCCACGATCTCTAGTGGAAACACATTACGTCAGTGAGAGTCAAAGAAGATAAAACATAATTGTGAAGTAAATAGGACTTTTCCTAAATAGGACTTTTCCGGACATTTTCCATCGTTCAGTGATACAAAAAAATCAGTAACATTACGTTTCGTGATCTGCAATCCGATTTCTTCCTCAGGTAAATAACTGACCTAAGACATAATTAAAAACTGATATTGAAAAAAAAAAATACCAAAGCGTTGTGACACGCGTAAGTCAGGAATCATAACATACATTGTGTGTCAACTTTACTAACTCTAAAACATGCACTTAATACAAAAACTAAACACAACATTAATTATCAAAACTGAACTACAGAATAAAGGTCGCAATAGGTCTGCATTCGTCTACCAACCACCTATGACTGACCAGCGATTGGGCTAAGTACATGTTTCAGAGTTAGTGAAGTTGACACACAACATGGTGGTTGCGATTCCTGAATTATGCATGTCACAACGCTCTGGTATGATTTGTTAATTTTAACCTAGTTTGCAATTATGTCTTAGTTTAGTTATTTATCTGAAGAAGAGATCACATTGCAGATCTCGAAATGTAGTGTTACTGATGTTTTGTATCACTGAACAAATTTTTGTATCAGCAAATGTCCGGAAAAATCCTATTTCCTTCACAATCCTGCCATCGTCAAAAACAAACTTCAAACAAAGAAAAATAGATTCAAACTCTGTTTCTTTTTAGATTTTCTCTAAGGACCTCTCCTGTAGGTGACCAATACAGTTAAATGAGCAAACGGAATAATCGACATGGAGCTTTGTAGCCCTGAAAGAACCTTATGTATTTTCAAGCCCTTATTTATTTCATCTGGTGACTGACTTACCTCTACTACAGAGTCCGATGTCTCCCCATGGACCTCTCCTGGAAACGACCGCGTACAGAATGAAGGCGAAAGAGTACACGTCTCCCTTCTGTGACCCCCTCGGAGGACTCTGGGGGTTCCTGAGGAGTTCAGGAGCTCTCACAAGCATCCTCTTCAGCTGTCTCTCTTCTGCATTGGGCTCGTCCTGGCCCGCTACATGAATGAGCACAGAGTAGTATTTCTTACACATACTGTAGATTAATATATGTTTGTCCATAAGTTTATTGGCGTGACTTTTCATTAAGACGAAAAAAAATACCCGTTAGAAAGAAGTTGATTAAAAACTACGCTAGTTTTGGCGAGAGGATTAAGAATTTTTAAACTTTATACACTTTTATCGATCATTACAATTTTTTTCGATTTTGTTGATGAACGAGAAAAAATTCATTATTTTCAATATGTACCAGTCATTTCGCCAACAGCTGATACAGTATTTGTGTCTGATTTCGTTATTGCGTAGGCTATGATATGGCAAGAAGCTGGTAAAACTTCCTTGGGTGATTATGTTTCCTCTCAATAAAACGTTTGATGATCAAAAACTATCGTGAGCCTTATAAAAAAAAATAATCTTACTCCTCATACAAGTAGTGTAACAAGATTTGACATTATTGGTACGATTTATTATCGGATCTATATTTTAGGATTTTATTTTAATTAGTTAATGCCATTCCGATGTAATAAAATACAACCGATAATTTCTCATCTTTTTCATGAGTTTAATTGGTGGTGTCAATTACCAATAACTTCCACTTACCTTTGAACTCGTGCAGACCGAAGTCGGTGATCTGGAGGATCCAGCGGCTGTCCACAACACAGTTGCTCGACCTCAGGTTGCCGTGCGACACGATGTCACTGTCGTGAAGATAGATCATTCCCTTGAAAAACGAAATATGGTCCTACATTCTCTGTTTATTTCTACGAGTCTTCCATAAAAATAGAACGTTACGTTTGGTATGAAAATGTCCCCTATGAGTGTAATGTGAATGAATTATTCTTCACAGTGCGGAGGATGTAAGATTGTATATTTATACAAATGCTTCTGTATAAGATATCGTTTTAAACGTAAAGCACCGAATATCGCATATGAATCGCCGTGCACAGACCGGCCCTTAAGAACACATCAATCACACCTTTTGTGATATTTTCAACGAAATGCAGCACTGCTGTGAATGTTGCGTGAATGAAATTTGTCTTCAAATATGGAACGCTATTGAGTAGCCTTTTCTTTATTATAAAGCATAACTTGAACGTATCACGTTTTGTGTCATATGTTTGCAAAGGAAAATGAATTTATATGATTATAATTAATAAATTTAGCACAAAACCAATATTACGTTCTGTTAAAAATATTGCTTAATAGTTATCACAGTTTTCCTTAAGGAAGCATCAAGACCCAACCTAGCAATATATTGTGTTTATTTATAAATTTTAGAGGCTAAAATAGCAACAAAGACTTTAGTACACACAGCACCACCATGATGTTACTATGCTATAACTATTTTACTCTCATATCATATCTGATTGCAGTACGAATAGCACAGTTAGCTAACATGACTGTTTTAAATGTATAGATTTATCATATCTCATGAATGATCTCGGGGATCAGGTACATTGGTCAGGGCGATGACAGGGCTGAGTCGCCATATAGATGAACAATTCGAATGAGTGAGAGAGTGTGACGACAAATAATGTATGTATGGAAGAGAATTTTGTGGTAGTGAATGGAAAATTTTAGCTCTCTAAATTTGACGATTCCGATACATTTCCTGTAAAAATGTCTTATGGAATAAAATATTTATTATTATTATTAAAAGATCCTACTGGTGGACCACTGAAATAATTTCCCGTGCTTAAATATCTCTACATAACTCTTAAGAAGGGTGAGATAAAAGATGGAAAATAATTATACATTAAACATTCAGCAAACAACTCCTTACTTCTCACAAAATAACAAATAGTATTGCAATTTTAACGTAACAGTTCGGAAACTATTTATTTTTGGCCATTTTACATCGTTATATGATGCAAAAGGTATAACACAACGTTTCGATGATTGGAATCTATCCTTTTCATTTTCTTTCCTATTCTTTCCCTTCTTATATTCTTTCTGTTTTTATTTATGTGTGTACTAATACCTCCCCCACCTGACGAAGAGGACAGCCTCAAATCCTCGAAACGTTGTGTTATAACTTTTGTATCAAATAACGATGGCAAATGTCCAAAATCCTGTGATCCTTTTAATTTATTTCCAGACGTTGATCCAGAGAAATTTTTACGAAGAATGATGTTTTAAAAGATAAAGGTAAAAGTTAAAAGTGTCTTATTTTACCAGTCGAAGTTAGAGCTAAGGAGCCCTCTCTAACACTTAACCTGAGGATCAACGGCTTAAAGGTGACTTTCGAACCACCACCAATGGCCGGGCAGGCGGGCTGCTTGCAAGGACAGGATCGCTCAGCGGTCGCCCATCCAAGTAGCAGCCACGCACGACGTTGCTTGATCCGATTATCTTACGACAACCGTTGCACCCGCTACACTGCGCCATTGGCATGATGTTTTAGTTTAGTTAATTTTAATTGTAAGCTGTGGTTATAATGTAGCGTTCAGAGAGTACCATATTTATAATTATATAGTCGACTTTTATACAATACCACATAAGGAAGTATAACTTTATTCTAAGACTTTCAATGTTGGTGGATCTAACCTTTATGAGGTCCGCCACCAGAGAGGACACGAACATAGTATCCAGGTGGAGGTCTTCGTTGGCCAAGACGTCCTCCAGGCTCCCCCGCGCACAGTAGGTCGTCAGGAGGCAGAGGTTCCCAGCGTCCACACAGGCGCCGATGAAAGTTATAATGTTCTCGTGACGGACCTCTCGGATCTGACAAACACAAAAGGGTTCAGTCTGTTTTACAAGAGTATAATTTTTCTGTAATAAAACAACATTATTGTATATACCTTATATCTAGTTAAGCTTATCCTTTTCTTACATAACCTGTTTTTCCTTCCTACTCCTAGTTGAATAATGTCCTTTAAAGCTCCCTGAATTCTATCAACCAATACGCTCAAAAATTCCACTTCTCTTTTATCAACTACTAGTTTTTAAACCTCTTGATCAAATTTCTCCAAGATCTTCCAGTATTTTCTCTGCACCATATTAGAAGGTATTTTGTATATTCTCTTAACGCTTTCATATCCAACATATCTCAAGCGGAATTCACCTCGATCCTTTCCCATGAGTAGACTTCCTAACTCAAGTTTCAGGAACTAAGTTATTTACTCAGCCTCTTACATTCACTCAATCCGTGCTCCTCTTAAGCACCTCTTTGCAATCGTGACATCTACTCCGATTCCTTTCTACTTTTTTCCAGGGTTTTGTCTCTGACGCATAATAATTAAAAGTCCCCGGCTTTGTACCAGAAGAAAAATTTTCGCACTGTGGAATATCTTAATGATTCTGATTTTAGGGGTCTACAAAGGCAACCTGAATTTTAAAGTTTTAGCGTGGTTTAGTGTTGAAATAGTAATAATATGTAACTCTAGTTTGATTTGTACCCAGTTATGGATATAAACTCGTATTAAAAAATTACAGACCATTCATTTAATCTTAGGACCTTGAAATAGTAGGATCCTTGACCTAGGACCAAGTAACTGTAGCCAAATATTAAACTACTAGACTAGACTTTGATAAAGGATAACTGGAACCCTGCAAATACAAACAGAGTCGGACCTGTTTCAACTCTTTGCGGATGCTGCGAGTGATGTCAAGGCTGCGCTTGTGGATAGGTTTGATGGCTACGATGCTGCCCTTGTACAGGCCGATGTGGGTGTAGGCGCGCTTCGGGCTCACCTCTGGCACCAGGCTGGGCAGCACGCCGTGCCGACATACCTGCAGGAAACAGGTAGACACACATATTACATGGTTACATGGTTGCGTGATGAGGAGAATGTAGGTGTAAGTGACATTAATGTAGCAGTGTTTCACTCTTCAATGTTCTATGTTCTTAACGTGGCCGTAAGGCCAGACAATATTCAAATATAATATTAAGAAATATTATTCAAGCAATGAAGGTTTGCTAACTCTTCTCATTCAGCCCATTTGTTTTTATACGAGGTCTCTCTCTCTCTCTCTCTCTCTCTCACACACACACACACACACACACACACACACACACACACACACACACACACACACACACACACACACACACACACACACACACACACACACACACACACACACACACACACACACACACACACACACACAAACACACACTCTCTCTCTCTCTCTCTCTCTCTTCTCTGTCTCTCTCGTATTTCTAAATGAAGGAAGTGTTTTTACGAAACAAAACCAGGAAATCAAATAAAATTATGAGCAATTATTGTTTTTCAACACTGTTCGAGAACTACTAAATCTATTTTAGAAAAGTATAAATGTCCTCATCGAAAAAACCATTGTGAGAATATTAAACACAAAATGTTATCTGCACAACGAGATTGCTGACCTTCTAGAAGATCCAAAGCGCAAAGTTAACATTTGCGAATGGCCATTCCGTTTTATTTTATCTCAGTCCTAACGTTTTTATATTGACATCGAAAACAGTATGTAAGAAAGTACGGTTCTTGTTTTACAAAATAAATAATAAAACATGCCATCTTATTATTGTTTGCAAAATTGGCTTTGAGTTGCATCACTTGTAATAGCGTAACACTCATTTCTCTTTGGAATTCCCAAGATGTAAGTTTAAACATTTTAATAAGAAAGGTAAGACGAAGAAAAATACATAGTACATAGCATACCATTCAGTAAGTAAGTGGTAGCTATGTATAGAACAGAACAAAAGAAAAAACTGGTTGGAAAATAAAAATGTTTGAATTGAAATGCAATTTTAATAAATTAAGTTTATAAAAATGGCAGTTTATTAACTCTAAACGTGTTCTGAAGTACAAATTTAATGTGTAATAAAATTCCAAACCGAAATTTCGTTCCCTATAAAGAACACCCTCATATCTGTATGACTTCAGGGCTATCAAATCATATTCAGTATTAGATTTCCTATAGCCAGTACTATATCGTTTACCTGTCCGACATGTGACCGGTAAATCTAAGTTCAATCAGATAAAGTGCAACGTGATCACCACCGACATGCTAATTCCGGTCTGATCGACGCGATAGTTTTTATCATGTATCTAACGGATATATCAGCTAGAGATTAAATACTGAATTGGTTTTTAAGGTAATTTCATAGTACTGATATAGTATGACGTAAATTATGTGAAAGGAAAACTTTTGCAAAGGAAAAAATGAGAAGATGCATAGATGCCTAACTGTAACATTTCTGAGGTATTGGGATCGCCTATAACTGAACTGTTTCCTGCAATCACCTAACACGTCTGACACGTGATCACACAGGCAGGTAATGTTAGTCAGTGTCTTTGACCCGTGGGAGACGGCAGGGGGTGATGAGGGTGAGGAGGGTGAGGACGGGTTCTGTAATCTGTAGTGTATGTCATGTTCACGCTTCGTCACCATAACTGGAGCAAAGTTATAACTTTACTAACATGAAACTCTACGAGTGTGAACCTAAAGTTAAATATTCATTAAACCTGGAGATTATAATCTATTATTAACAGCAAAGTCTGTTATTGTTGAACCCCGCACGTGAGGATGTGATTGGAAAAGTTTATACCTGACAAGTGTTCGTGACGTGTACGTGGGTTAAAGTGACACTTGTGTAGTGAAGAATACTGGCTGTAGCCATTTATCGAACTCCCATGAGGAAGGTGGGTTAAAGTGACAGCTCTCATAGTAATCACAACTAGCCTGGAAGGTGACAAATGTAGCTTCAACAACATGTTCTGAATGGTTCTATCGAATCTGCACATGTGTGTCTTCACCACCTCTCATTCGCGCGAGAGCGGATCGTGAGTGCTTTAAAATACTGCCTCTCCTCTGACATTTATTTAAAGTGTAAAATTAGTATAAATTAATCAAGATAAACATCATTTCCGCTTTCAGAAACTGATTTCATAGCCTGGATGAAATTTTAGTACCAGCATTTTAGAAGAATTCTCCTACATTTAGCGATTCAAGGGCTTGGATTTTCGTTTGAAGAATGTGTCTGCCTGCATCTGTTGCCACAAGATCAAGCGAAGATCAGTGAAAATCTATTATTCATTATAACACCATGGTGGATAGAGAATGTGGATACTCCATGGCTAGTCCAGTTAAGACACTTTAACGTTGTTTAACATTGAATTTGGAAAAGAATTTGGAATTTGGAAAAGCCCTTAAATAATCCAAGAGGTACGTGGACCTTTTTGGAAGGCAAGACACGATACTGAAAGCCACTGCAGCGGACCAGGACGTTAGGTAACGAGGAAGCCAGTTTTGAAGAATGGTAGTTTCTTTGCCCACGCTAATTCTTCAACACGTCTTCACTTTATCGTAGTTCCAAGAGAAGAGAGCGAGAAGTCTATCACATAATAATATTGAAAAGCTACAAGTAAACTACAAGCAAAGATCCCTCTAGCAAAGAGGTTAGAAACCTAGCAGTAGCAGACGACAATATAAGCTGTTGGTAAGGTTAGAAAAAGACTGTTCAAAGCTACCGACACGACCACCGGCCAACAAAATAAAAGTGGCAGTCGCTGCACTGATAAATGGTTCCTTTAAGATCAATCTGGTATCAAATGATTGAGAAAAACCTTCCCTATATTCCCAATTACGTATTTTAAATTTTTGACGTTTCGAGGAAGGCGAGCAAGGTTTCCATAAAACCGCATATTCATACGTTATCGGGTTTACAAGTCAGCGAAACTGTTGTTCTGGTCCAGACTTTCTATCCGAAACCGGACTATTATAATAATAAGGCTGATGAAATAGGGTTGCATGTATGACTCAGTGTATTAGCTATCTTGGTGAAAGTGATATTGAATTGTAGAGAAAATAAGTGGCATTTGGGTTCTGGTATAGACCCTATACTAGCAGCGGAGCAAGCGCAATAATCTGGAATATTCTGAATGGTTTGTATAAAACAAGAACACATAAATCGTCTGTGCCATTTATGTGGGATCAGACAGACAGAAAGGAACAGACAGCAGGTAACGAGGGAGGGAGGATATTTCACCGAACATCGTGTTACCGACAGATTTGCTGATGTAGACACAATCGGACCCTATCAGCTTGTATTGCTGACGCCACACGCACCGCTGATACAGGTTGGACTCACCAATACAGAGTGGGTTGCTGTGAATCGAAATCCAACGATAAAAGCTTCATCCATTTTAAAGGGGTGCTGAAAAGCATGGCAAAAGAAAATAATTCTGTAACGGTTTAACTCGTAAGTCTTAATTTAACGTCTAAATCTCATTTATTTTTTCCCATCATTATTCTTCTTTCATTTACACTTCTAAAATACCTGGGAAATTTAATAAGTTTATTAACTATCTACTAGTGAATCATTCCTTTGAGGAGAGTAAGAAATTTATGTCAGAAACTCATTTCTGTAATTAGATGCACGTAGCTTAGTTATTTAGTTAAAAGTAATTATGTAATTACGGTAGTTTTCATTATTCGTTGCTGACTACCTCGGAAGTAGGATTTACTTCAATCTCAAACTTATAGCGCAGTGGATCTGAGCGCACAGTTTCTATAAAGCAGAAGTTGTAATGGTTTAACTAAAAGTTTTGAGCAGGTTTTCAATGAAATCTCTATCCAAGATTAATATTATTGTATATATTCAAAATTTAATTTGAACAATTTGAATTACAGAACAAACCCACCAAAGTAAAACCGAACCACATCTCAAAAACACGTTTAAGGAAAATAATAATATTTCACAAAATGTATGTTTTTAGAGGTTTCTCTACATATCGACATTTCTTCTTGTAACCAGTTATATACAACAATACACTTTTGTATTTTAGAGGAACTTTTGTTCGTTAAATATTAAAAGAAATTAAAATTATCAAACTCTCTAGTTTATTATTCTTTTTTAGTCTTCATGAACAGTTATTCTTTCAAATATATGTGGTGGTTGTGAAAAAATACTTATGCAACAAGTCGAGCTCATTATATAGTTGCCAGTTCCAAAAGTGAATATCATTATAATATTAAAATCGATGAAAAATGCGGTTACTTATTGATTTTAGTAACGGCAATCCCAACTGAAGTGCGATTTGAGACTATTATAACACTAAATGACGAAAATTATATGATAACACTCTCTGTACAATGTTTGTGGTTGCTGCGTGAATTATTATCCAGAAGTAATAGATCCCCAAGTCAGGTTATAATAATGTATAACAACTCTCTTGAACGCATCTAGTCAGTGTTATTCATTTACTTAAAGATTATACACAAAAGTATTACCTGAACTTGGCGTTTTGTTACAACATTATAAGTATTCATGGTGATAAGGTTTTTGATTTATAGGATAAACTTATATAACAGATGATGTTACGGGATTCCATGTAGATCTGTTGTCTGCAGATACAAGCTCATAACACAGCTTTGTTAGAAGTGGTCGATACTACGTGAATTTTGAGTTAAGCTCTAAATTCACCTTTCTTTTTAGTGCAGCGTCTGGAATCTGAAAATGTTACAAGATTTGACTCCTGGAATCTGGAGTCATTTAGTTTAAAGAGATAAAAAAGTCGGTGACGAAGTAGCTTAAAATAAACTCGTTACATTCGGATCTCTTCAGGCTAACATGACTCCAGATTCCAGGAGTCAAGTCTGAGACAGCATCAGATTCCAAACGCTGCACTAAGAGGAAGGTGAACTGGAGCTAAACTAAACATTCACATTGAACCAAACCTTCACACCATAGCTACGGTATATAATTTGGAATGATATCGCTGCTAGTTACAATGCTCAAAATATTTATTAGCACCATTTAGCACTAACGTTTTATAACTACTGTAGTTTATAGTTACGTGAACGTACCATGCTGGCAGCTGCTCTCCCACAGTTGTCTGAGGTCGGGATGATCGTTACTTCTCTCAAGTCGATCTTCCACAGCAGACAAGCCAGCTTCTGCTCGTACCTGTAGTGCCTGAGCGGACAAAGTTCAAAGTATCTCAGACCTCTTTCAGGAAACTATAATACATGACAGGAAACAACACAACAAACACAAAATCTGGATTAACACCGTGAGGGATTATTATAGTGTTCAACTTTCGCAGCCGGCATCAGTGTTTCTGGTTTAACATTGGCTTATAATTGTTTTGGTCTCGCTTTGTAAAGTTACCTTCAGTCAACTGTTAGGTTCACACTCATAGAGAGTGTCTTGTTAGTAAAGTTATAACTTTGCTCCAGTTATGATGACGAAGCGTGAACAATACATACACTACAGATTACAGAGTACCCCCTATCACCCCTCCCCCAAACTCTCCCACGGGTCAAAGACACTGCCTAAAATTAACTGCCTGTGTGATCACGTATCAGACGTGTTAGGTGATTGAAGGAAATATCGAGCTGCCAGTTTTTCGACAGTTTGATGCTATATTATTTGTTGCATTGATGTTGACTGAAGATGGTTCTCTACAGCGAGTCCAAAATAATTCAAGAATTTCGCTGTAAAAGTTTCGAAGCGATATGAACAAAAAAACGTTTATGCCAGGGATTTACGCCTGCCTCATCACCGTACTTGCGTGTGGTCTGGACACGACACTGACAAGTTCCAGGTTTGTCGGGTAAACAGACCGTACAACAGCGACGAGCACGAAATGTTTAACCGTAAGAATGAGTAATTATTTAAAATAATTTTACGTTATAAACTGATTTTACTGCGTTCTGACCATTCATTATGTGTATACTACTTGTACGAACAATAAACAATAAACATTTATTTTCTCTTTTATCAAATACTGTGTTACCATTACCGCAATCGGGACGATTTATTGCAACTTATTGTTAATAATATATTAATAAGTCTAGCACTGAAATACGCGCCTATCTGTACAGCTACTCGTCCGAAAAGATCAATTCGTTTTTTCAAAGAACTTATATAAAATAGTATACTTAATAATAAGATTGAATTATTTAATGCGAAAAATACATGGTTTCGTTAAAAAGCATGTTTTTTCAATTGTAGCTTCAGGAATGGTAATATAAATAATCTGTGGGGTATATTGTGTAGGGACGCACAACAAGCGTCTTACGACCTCTGTCTTTTACACCCACAATGGGTTTAGTTCACGTCAATTGATATAAATACTATCCTTTTGCAGCCCGCAGTTCCAACGGCTGCCGCTAGAGGCTGCTCAAACCAGTGGTTGCAGGGCAGAACTACACCTTGTGGCGCTTGCCCTGAACCCGTATAGTGGCTTCATTTTATATCACATTTAAGAAGAAGAGGTTTCAAGTTGAAGACAAAGATCTATATTTTAAACAGTTTTTGAATTATAAGCATCCATTTGATAAATTGTTTTATTAAAAACCGGTGCAAAAAACATAAAAAGAGCAACTCGCAAAGTAAACTTGCTAAGTCCTTATCTGTTATTCGAGGCATCGAATCAATTTCAATCATATTTAAAAATAAATAAAGCCAAATACTGTATATGGTTTGTAAGAGATGAGGCTTTACGAGTAGCCCTTTAATACCCTCTTGAGGGACTTTATTGTTACCATCATAAAATTTTATTTTTGTGTTAAAAATTCTATCCTTTAATTTAAACTTTCAATTTAGGAGCTTTCAATATCATAGTGGCGCTACTTTAAATATGCTTACATTTAGCTACTTGCATATAATTTACTTTTTCATATAATTAGATAGGTAAAAGTTCAGGGACCTTTAAAACCAGCCTAAAATGACTAATTTTTTATTTTCCTCTTAAAAATCGAATTAAACAGAAAGGTAAATCAAAAAAGTAAATTAAATACTTGCCATCACATAGGGGTCACATAATTAATACTTAATGGTTACCTAAGGGTTAAAGTAACAATATTTAGGTTCGAAGTAATCTTATACTATGTTTTTTTTGTTCTCGTAAACATAGAAATTTTAAATTATTGCGATTTTCTTTATATAAGTAACTTTTCATCAGGCGTGGAGGATTTGTATTGGTTTTAAGTTACCATCTTCCCACCCCAAGTTTTGAGACAGAGGCCTTAATTTCCCCACGGACCGAAAACAAAACTCTACGGCTCAATAAAAGTCAGTGAAGAGAAGGTTTTATTCTTTACTCATTCAAAATTTAAGAGGGTAGGAAGGACTGTATAGCGTCGGCCAAGGGTCTGGCAAGGAAGCCACTTCTACGGTTTACCGGACAACGGGGATTTCCTTAACCGGGCGCTTGAGCTAGAAAGTGCCACTTTACAACGTCATTGTCATGTATGCTCACTTTTCGTGAAATGGATGTTTATTTTCCTTTACAATTTCACGATTAGCAATTTGTTACTAAATACAGCCTCTAGGATAAAATGGCAAACGTAATATAACAATGTTTTAGTAATTTGATAAATTGAATTTGCTGTTCTTTATATCTAAGGGTATCCTAATTACTGAAGCTTTGTTTAAGAGGATGATAATTATAAATATTAAATTCCAAAAACAGTAAAATTGTTGCCAAATTTATCAGTGTCTAAAGAGTCTAGATTTCATGCCAAAGAAATATACATATATATATATATATATATATATATATGTACATATATATATATATATATATATATATATATCTATATATATATATATATATATATATATATACACATATATATATATACAGGATGAGTTTACATTCCTGCCTAAAACTTGTTTATTACTCCTAAAAGTAAAAATATCCCAAGAACTAATAAAGATAACCTACTGAAAGTTCGATTGCGACATCTCGTTCAGTGCAAAATAGTGCAAATAGGCCTGCTTTGAAATCGTGTATCACAACATCACCTTCACATACTAATTTCAATTTGGCGGATCCATTATAGCGGCCAAAATATGAACTTTACCAAGATGAAGGAGCTACTTACGATGAATGTGGAATGTGTGGGGGTGGGAGACATTTAAAACTTACCTGTTTCAATGATTTTTAAAACTTAGCTTGCCTAAACGTCTGTTCTCTTCCAAAAATCTTGTATTTTTACTGTAAACCAATCTAAAACAACCAGTTTACATTTAAAATAAATAAAATAAGTTAATATGCTGTTATGTAAATGTAAAGGTTCATCACAATATTTGCAATAATAAAGGTATAACTCACTGTATACATTACAACTAAAGAACTATGGCTACACTAGGCTGTTATGAATTGTACTATTTATACAGTATACTAGCTAGTTTAAACATTCTTTATGAAATAAAAAAAATAAGTTGTATTTCTAAATGGAATTAATAAAAAGAAATATTAAACAATTCTTTTTCTAGTCATTGGTGATTTAGCATTTTTATCATACATAATATCTAAATTTTAATAACATAAATAAAAATAAGATTTTATTTCAATTTAATACGACTTTGAATAAAAAAACCTTAAAGTCGGTCTGAAAGTAATTGTAATAGTGGGTAACATGCTTACTAGGATACTAACTTGAAGGCTAATGCGGCAGCGACTACGCCTAGCGCTGCGACTGCGGTTGCGGTCATTATCTCCTTCCAGTTGTAACCGCAGCGCTCATCTTCGAATCCGCAAAGAGGCTCGGCCGGGGGCTGCCGTCCACTGACCCACTGGATGGGGCGGCCCTCGTCATAATACCGGAACTTCTGCGGAAGAGGATGCAGGTGAGAGAGTCGATCGTAAGTTTACCGGAGGAAACAGGATTTTCCGGACATTTGCCAAAGTTCAGTGAAACAAAAAATCAGTAACACTACGTTTCGAAATCTGCAATGTGATCTAAATAACTAATCTAAAAAACTAGGTTAAAATAAACAAATCATACCAGAGTGTTGTGACACGCCTAAGTCAGGAATCACAACCACCATGTAGTGTGTCAACTTCACTAACTCTCAAACATGCGACCAACCACCTAGGTAGGTCGCAAACTTCAAACAAAGAAGTAAGGTTACCGGTTACCCAGCAGGGATCACTTCTGGTTGGTTTATACCTTCCAGTTGAACCCACCACTGGGCACAGCAAAAACCGATGTGTCACTTAAATCTGGGCAACCTTATGGATGTCCAGGATCGGCACATCACTAACCGCAAAGTTCAAGATTCTGGGGTTTATGGACAATTCGATAGGTCTAGTCTACTGTGGGAGATGACTGTTGGAGTTGGTGGGGTTTGTTCCCTAACCTCAGAGGTTCTTGCTAGCCTCAACAAGGGTGTGCCACCCCCTGCCTGCTTTGACTGGAGAGGCTGGTTCAGAGCTGGCCTCCCCTTCTTCCGGGGAGACATGACTTTGAGATGTAGTGCCCTAATTCTTCCTCATGGATCTCGATAGTAGGCGGTCCCTACTGCCTAACCTTACCCATCCAGAATATCCTGTCACTCCGGAAGCAACGCAAAGGTTCTTACAGGACTAAGTTACCGGTGGTAAAGATTTAGTTAGACATCTAAACGTGTAAATAGAAAAAAATGTAAAAAGATGTAATCTTGGAAAATACTGAAAATGGGTAGGTAAATCTAAGGAAGATTAATTACAGAAAGTCCAAAGAAATTTGATATTATAAGATCTTACATTAAATAATAAAAATAACAATATTGTCGAACATTACTTGGTAAATTAATAAATTATCTTTGAAAGCATTCACAAAAACTGAAATTTAATTTTATAGATGAATTGGTTCCTAAAATTCTTTGGCTTTGTCTTTGAAATTATCATAAATAGTGGAATTCGTAATGCTTTTAGGGATCATATTGATTAATCTGACAGACAATTCTTTGCGGAGATATTGAAGTATAAATAGCATATATTTATACGTCTCTGAAGTTTGCCCTGTCTCTTGTTTCTTATTAGTGAACGATCCTACCATGGAGTAAAACCAACCTAAATCTATAGATTAAGAATTTAGTTCTAGACCTAAAGACAAAGTCAGGAATCCAAATTCCATAAAAGAATCCTTTCAAGACGGTTTACTTACTCAATACTTCAAAGATTCCAACCTATATATGGGCAGTGTTTACTCTCTCTATTTTGTTTTATAATCTCCAAACCTGGTCAATGTGAAACGTAATAAATCTAGCCGCGGAACTTGAAAGAACTGGAAGGAAAGTGTGAAATAACGACAGATCGACTCCATCTGCTATTAAAAGTGTAAATGAGCTTTGCAACGTACACACCGTATTATTGTAAAATTACTAAATGCAAGAGATGTGGAAAACACTGAACTCGAGATGCTATTAAATTACAGGAATGTGGACTTGCATAAATTGGGAATATTTGTTTGTTGAATGAAAAAAGAGCAGTGCGTGTAGGTGTGAATGTGAGATATGAATATGATTGTTTCGGTTTTTTCTGTTCAAGTAGCCTGGTGTTGGTAGTAGTTTATAAAGGAGACACTGCCTGTCCTTTTATATGTGAAAGTGTTGGGCATTTTTGCAGTTTCAATAGATCATAGATTCTGTCACTATGGCATAAAGTTCTACAATCGAAATATTCATGCGAGTTGTTTCCTGATGAAGGGAAAAAAATATTATTTTTATTCTTTCATCATATTCAATAAAAAGTAACTAACTCATTTTCTTAAATATATGAAAAATTATTCTTTCATTAAAGAAGGAATGGAAGTTTCATTTAAAACTTGATAAGGAAAAACGCTTTGACTACTTATGAAGTTAGCTCAACTTAACAAGTTTGCTGTTTGCTCATTGCAACTGAAGTTACTGTAAATGGAATAAAGTTCTATGAGTACTCTAGTAAAGAGTTTGGTCTATATAATTTTCTTCGTAATTTATATCACTACCACTAGTTGAATGGAACGAAATCTGCTAAATCGAGCGAGTCCTGATCTCCAGCTCTTATCCGCATACTACTTACAGGAATGACTCTGCTGTCGGAAGAGTACTGGAAGTAGCCCACAGGCTGCATGCTCATGCGCAGACTGCCATTGACTGCTTCGTCATCGAGCAGCGCCACCACGCTAAAGTTGCCCTCGGCATCTCCATTTCCATCAATGTACACCTGGAAGAACTTGTCTGTGAAGATCACATTCCATTTTCCGTTCATGAACTAAAGCATACTGATTTACTTTAGGATTACTTTTTATTTGGAATTTAAAACCTGTTCGTTTTCATTTCATATCTAGTTGAGCCCGGGCGGATCACATTCTTATTTAAACCTCCATATAAAAACTCTTTGCCATCTTTTTAAAAAACTCGTCACCTAATATTAGTTTTTGTTTTGTGTGTTTTTTTAAGGAGTGTTCAATCCCCTTTTAAGCCTTATTCTGTCCGTCCTCATGGCCTGTGCAAGGATCTTATCAAACAGATTAAAAAGGGAGTGTCAATACAGTGCAAGGTCGATGGTACTTATAAAAAGTGCTTCGGTCACAGACATGATTTGAACCTGTGCTTATCTAACTCAGACCCAAAGTCCAACGTCTTAGACCACTTGGTCATAGCACTCCCCTTATTTTTCCCAATCCTCATGTTTTTCTATGCATTGAATCAATTACATAAAAACATACATGAAAAGCGTTAGTAATCTGGTCAGTTTTAAATAGTCCAACTGTAGAATGGGGGTAATGTGTGAGACACAGACGTTATGGATTCGATTCTTAGGGAGGGTGATAAGAATTAGTAAATGGATTTGGTTGGTTTTATTTTAAAGATATTTAATATTATCAATTACAATACCACTGGCTTGGAAAGAACCCCCTTGAAAACCACATAAAATATAAAATATAGAAGTCCCACTAGAGGACAGTTAACAGAGCACTCCTACGGCCAGATTTAGAAGCTATCGGATACAACACTAGCGCATTCTGTTTAGTCGCCTTAGAACTAACCTCAGTGAGGCTTCTAGGTTTCATTTGCCTCCGGCTCCAACAACACTTTCAAGGTCTTTATTAATTGCTATATGTTATTCAATTCTGCTTCGCCGATGTTTTAAATTAATTAGATAATAAGTCAACTCTACAAAAACCAGTGTAATCCTCCAGCCCACATATGCTTATCCTGCAGGACAGGATCTACTCACGTCATGGCCCTGGACGGAGTGGTACGAGCGGTTAAGGATGTGCTGAAGGATAGCAGATCCGTTCCTCGGGTCCTCGCCGTTATGGAAGATCTCTGTTAGGGCTCGAGCGTAGATCATGACTGCATCGTAGAGGTGAGCGGCGTGGATAGGGACCTGTATAAAATAATAATAATGATTATACAGGGTGTACATTAATCCTGATACGACTGAATACACTTTAAACGGATTGAGATATCGATGTACAATCTTCATCAAACTTATTAAAATACGTTTTTGGATTTGTTAAATGATTTTCCCCTCTTTTCAAAGTCTCCACTCCACGTACTCCACGGGGGTTAACTGTAAATTTTCAAATTTCAACCCCTATCTTGTGATATATCATTTTAATGGCCTATTTAATAGAGACACGTTGACCTTTTAAAAGGGGGAAGATTGTTTTTATAATTCAAAAATAAAAAAAAATATTTTAGTAAGTATGGTCAAGGTTGTACATTGGAATATATGTTTGGAATATATTCAGGTGTATCAGGACGTAATGTACACCCTGTATACAAATATAAAAGCTTCCACCGAAAATATATTTATATCAACGGAGCTTCTGGCAATGCAACCCTTTATTTCTAGAAGAAGCATCCCTTAACTATGTATTACGAATTGCAATTTGTATTTAAAGATTCAAGATGTTGTATACGCTACGAGAAAGAACCATAATATAGTTGTATGCATTTGATAGTTATTACATTTTTGGAAATTACTATAGATTTCTTTACATAACGCAGGTGTGAAGAGTTCATTCAATTTTAATGTACAATTTAACTCCAGTTTACCTTCCTTTTACTGCATCGCCTGGTATATGACGCTGTCTCAATTTGTATTTGACGCCTGCAATTTTGAGTCATGTTCGACTGAAAATATCCAAATAAACTCGGCGACGAAAATGCTCACAACTAACCTTTACATCGTTTCGACGTCAGATATATCCAGCCTACAAGATACGACAATATAGTGTAATCTATGTGAAGAGGCAGTCTCATTGTCTCATCAAAATAAATTAACCCACTAATAAAAGCCAACCAATAAATAATCAACTGTGTTAAAGCTCCATCTCTTCAACTCACGTTTATAAGCGGACATAGTTTATTAGCAGTTTCGGCTGATTGAATATGATAATCCACAGCGAGCCTGAATAATTTCAAGAATTTATTTCTTAACAACTTTTTGATGTAATTTAATCCTAAATACGATAATAATGATTACAGTAACCACGTAATCGTAAGAACTAAAACTAAAATAACAAGTTTTTGCAATGTTTTCTAGTGCTTCTGTTGATTCTACAGTTGTACATAACAACTGCTATTTATGCATTTGTTGTAGGAATACTCCCCCATTGTAGGCGGGGCTGATTCTTTTATTACTCAGTATAACATATAAGGACATGCCTGCTTGATTACTAATTAGTTAAATGGCGATTGCCTGACTATTGATGATCTCAGCGAATCGTAAAGGAATTAATGGTTGACCCGCCTATACACGTTCATACAATGTCCATTCTAATTGGTCAAGAGTTGGTGACGTATTCACGAGGAAAATTGCTGGAAGTTATGTTATCAATAAACAATAAAAATCAGGGCCAGGGTGCTGTTCATTCTTATAATGTATATTTCCCTTCAGTTCCAGAAGCTAATCTCGAAATCGACATACTACTTTTTTTGAAAATATGAAAATTCCAATAATTAATTACATATTTATTTTTTTACAAGAGATACTACTGCAAGATGATTTAACATAATATAAGTGCTTTGATATTTAATGTAAATCATATATTTCGTAGTATATAGGGTGCTAAAGGGCTACTTGTTAAGCCTCATGTAATTATTGGCACAAACCATATATTCGGTAGTCTTAGGTCCCAATGTCTTAGCATAAATTAAGACTAAAAACTTAAAATGTATTATAATTAAATTTTTTTATTTGAAATTTTCAGTTAAAACGAAATATATATTTGGGAAAATATGATCATTACATACAATATTTAAACTCTTGTTATCTTAACTAGAAATCAAAATAATGAAGAATTTGTCAAGAAAATAAGATATACAGTACAACGTTCCCAGCTTCGTTAAATATTCTAAGCCTATAAAACAAGAAAAAAATTAAGCAATAAAATAGCAAATTAGAAAATAATAATTTGAAGTCTGTACTGTTAATTCTACTTTGTTTAAACAACAAAGACAGACACGTGGTTTATTAATAACTTGTTTGTTAAATAGTCTACCTAAAAAAATACTAGCCAACTACCTAATCACAAAGTAAACTTGGTAAACTGATATTAGTTGTTCCATACTTACTGATATGCTGTCAAATATCTTGTTATGGTACGGAACACAAAATGGCGGCAGTGTGGATTGTTTCTTGACTTCTTCACATATTTCTCTGTAATATTTAATTATTATAATTATAAGTTATTATATACTAGCTATATAAACTAAATTAAATAAATTTTACTTAAGTAAATTTTATGTCATTACTTAAGTTTTGATGTAATACGTTATTTTATAGTAATATGATTCACCGTACTGCCTTTTGGGAAAATACTATCTCGTATGTTATATTGTTGATTTTCATACCAATAAACAGCCATATTTATTTGTTTTAGTTTTTAAATAAAACAAATCTTGGGATGAGTGAACCATCTGCCTTCTTAATTTTTCGACCACATTGTTAGAGTAAATATGACTATTTTGTACCCAGTAAGGCTAATCAGGATAATGGCTAAGACGTTTTCAAATTTGTTGTTTTGGATCTGGATTTTTCTTTTATCAATATTCAGCACATTATTTTATTTATCAGTAACATAAGGAACCAATGATCAAGAGTCACCATAACGTCAAAATGAGTATAAATGTTAATGTATGTGCTTAAAGAGTTAAACAAAAGTTTTTGAAATTTACCCTTTTATGGAGCCAACAAACTTTACAATGCAACAAGAACAAGATTCAATAATTCAATAAAGTCAAAAAATATTGAATACTTACGAGACTAACAACTATTATGTGTTTTACAATTCTATAATCCATGTGATGTAATCGTCTATTCCTTATATGATAAATGGTACACAAAATACTATATTTCTCTTGAGTCATTGATTGATAACGTCTTCATGCTGTTATATAGAAGAATGTAGGTGATAAGATACATTTGACTTGTACATCCTTCGATACTTAAAACAAAAGTACAAAAACTGTTCTTACTTGGAACTGGAAACTTTATACAAGACCCTTTATTTGAAAGCGAATACTCATAAAGACTTTTTGTGATGAGTATAATAAGCTTTGCTTTGTGTAGCTAATATGCTTCTTACAATTAATGCTAATGAACAGCAATATATAAAGCAACAATGAGATAATGCTCTACATATATTCCAGTCCACAAGGATTGTGACCTTTATAGATAAGCTGCTATAAGTCCCTTAACACCAAAAGTAATATGTAATCCATGTATACTACTCAAGGAGACCTGTCCATTAATTTCAATTGATAACTTTGTTGTATCGCTGACTAAAGTGTTGCGCAATAAATAAGACGTAAACAATTGGCTTGCTATATTGATTATTCCCTGAAAATAAGAAGGAAGAAACGTCATATTTATAAGCACATAAAATCATAATGTTTGATGGTTAATAATAATAACAGTTCGACAAGAGGGTGAGGGTTAGGTAAGGTACCTACTTATAGCGGGGGTTCCTGGGGTGGGACGGGGTCAACTTGAGCACGGAACGGAACCCCTTCAGCTCGGCACCCCCCTGGTGGATAAACGGGTCCAAGTATTCTGTGTGACAGGACATACAGTAAGAACAATCTGGCTCACATTAACACAACTGAGCTAACATTTTCAAAAAGACTGATTACATATATGAGTGAAAGGACGTGTTACATATAATATGAGTAGAACAAAGACTGATTACATATAAGACTGGTACAAAGACTGATTACACATATGAGTGGTACAAGGACGTGTTACATATATGAGTAGAACAAAGACTGATTACATATAAGACTGGTACAAAGACTGATTACACATATGAGTGGTACAAAGACTGATTACATATATGAGTGGTACAAGGACGTATTACATATATGAGTAGAACAAAGACTGATTACATATATGAGTGGTACAAATACTGATTACATATGAGTGGTAAAATGACTGATTAATGTACATATTTTACTCTTATTAACATAGTATGAGACTTTAAGATTTTATAATTTAAGAACTTAAGAAATACAGAATTTAAGGATTTAAGAACTTAATTCAGTAAAAATATCTAAGCTTAGTAATTTGTAATCTAAGTAATGAAAATTTTAAATTACATTCTTACATTACTTTTAATAATTTAAACTCAAAAATATAATTTTGAAAATTAAAACTGAATTAATTATTTCCTATCAATTTCCAATTTGTAAAAAATTACTTTTGTTACAGATTACTTTGAACTACATGAAATTATTAGCTGTAACTACCATTCACTAATCTATAAAATCAATACATAAAAAACATATGTATAACATATAATTTTTACTTAAGGTAAAAATGTTTTGATGTAGAATATCCTTACTTTGATAAGGACTAACAACTTTAAATACTTACCAAAGTAAAATAAAACACGTAAAAGACAATGCAATAATAATTTTTTTGCTACAATATTACATTAAAATATAAAACTAAACCACACAAAATGTAGCAACATAATTTCAAAATAATGTTGAATTAATTATAAAAACAACAAATTTATTATAAAAATTCTCAGTCTGGTTATTCAATAATTTTAAGTACTCCACATTTATACACCTGTTATAATAATATCCGTCGCAATCATGTTTACTACAAATAGTTTACAAAGCGGTATATCTCCAGTAAATACATTGGATCATAATCCTTATAGATTATTCTATATGTATGTATATAAAGTATATAATATATATAATGTATATAATATACAATTGTATGTATATAAAGTATTAAGAATTTTTTATTTGCGCAGTGGAAATGTTAGAACAAATGATTTTTTGCACAGGACTAGAAGTATAGATAACAGAATTTTCAGAATACCGAAAGTAAACAAAGAATCTTTTAGGAAATCCATTCAGTATATAAGACCGAAGCTTTTTAATCAGATTCAAAGCGAAATAAAATCATGTAATATCTTGAATTGTTTTTTCTAAAATGCTGAAAGCTTGGCTTTTGACACATCTTAATATTGGCGTTTTAACAAATGTTTTGACCTGAATATTCAATTTTTTCAAATAGTGCACTAAATTCTGAATTTATTTTATTTTACCATTATTGCAACTTTTTGTTATTTTTCCTTGTAATTGGTATTAGCCAAACTTAGAATTAATATATCAGATTTATTGTGATTATAGATTAGTGAATGGCAACTTTGTCTATTGTATTGTATATCTATGTATACTATATGTATGTGTATATATATGCAGTATATATATATATATGTACTGTTTTTCATTATATGCCTCTGGACGCTTTAGTCAGATGCAGACGTCATGGAGAGCAGCTTGTTGGCTGGAATATTGTTTTTATTAGGAAAGTACTCTTTTTTTCTTTATTTTTGTAAACTGCTTTGGTTTTTTTACGCTGACCAGCTACTGGTTTTTGGTCAGTGTATTTCCAAAGAATGTAAATTGTTTTGTAAATGGTGGAAAATAAAGTATTATTATTAATAAGGATACGTCAGATTGCTACCATTCTAGAATAATATTATAATAGTAGCCTACTAGTTTATAGCTTCGCCCGCAATTTCTGTACAGCGTTCCGAGTATTTGATTGAATAGGTCACACTATTCCAGAAACACTGACTATTTTGGACCAATTTATAGGAACTCCAAAGTTGAAGTACTAGGAATTATATCAGTATTTTATATACCTAATCAGTATGGTATCTTTTAAAAACGGACGTGGTGTCCCTTCGACCATTTTCTGGTATAAACAATTGCATTTAGTGTTTTTTGTATTGCTTTTAGATTTTTGTTAAGGTCACGAGCTCACTGCGCTCGCTTGTTTGCTCTAATTGTAGTCACGGAGCGAATGGTTTGTTGAATCATGCTAATGCCCAGTCCCTCAGTTTTTGTTTCTCCATTGTAATTATGCCGTCTCACAGTGTCTAAGGAAACCAAATTCAATAACTTACAGGTACACATTCACATTTTGTTCATTAAGTAAAATCCAGAATAAAATAGTTTGTTGGTTTACCTTGTTGCCACAATATTAAAATAATATGTGTTGTTATTATCAAACTTACTTTATGCTTTCACTCTATATATGTAAAAAAATTGAAAATAGTGGTTCAATGAATAAAAATATATTTTTTCTTTCATATTACAATGTTTACACATAACGGTTATTAGATTTAACAGGAGATTTCAATTAATATTTTAATTATTTAACTAAATTAAACTTTAGAGACCAAGATGGGGATTTTAACTGCTTTAGAGACCAGGGTCACGTAGCTCAGTGGGATTTTCGAAAATATACTTATATTTATCCCAGGTAGCCATGTCCATTTATGAATGTCCATTTAAAATTTCTGTAGAATCGGTCGAATAGTTTAGGTGTGAAAACAAAACAAATAAACAAAAAGCACTTTCACATTTTATGGCGAGAGTTTGTGACACATTCAAAAAACAGGGGTTCATATTAATAAGGCTTCATTACAAATATATTCAGAGAAAGTCAAAGAAGTTCTAAACAAGTTCGCTTGTTCGCTTGCATTGGATGTCGAAAGTGAATTTCCATAGTAATGAGGAAGCGTGTCTTTTATATTTACTGCAAATTACATCCTTTCTTACACTTTACATTTATCAGATACTAAAATCTTAACATCAGATATGTGGTTATGTTGTTCCTTGATGACGGAGTATGCACACTTGCATGATTTTAAAAGGGGGATAAGGAATTTTAAATTTCACTTAATTCTGTACATAAAGGGAACAACCTATTTCCTGAAAACTATTAAAATTATGTAGAAAACTAAATTACTTTCAAATACGTTACCTTAATTTTACTTTCAAAATTACGAACATCCCGTAATTCCATGACTGAAAATAGATTCTAAAAGTATTTGACGTTTAACAGGGGCATCGGTACAATATTTAGGTCAATAATTCCAATTCAAGACCAAACATCACTCATTAACTACGCGCATATCATCCATCACTTGTAATATAGTACGTAAAAAGACATTTTCAACCCATATTATACGAACTAAACTGAGCATAATGGAAATCTATAGTGAAGTGTTAGTACTGACTTCGTAAATCAGACTAATAAGGTCAATTATTGGGCGAAGTGAAAAAACAAGTAAATAGTCGCAGCTACTACTACGATGTAGTAAAATTTTATTGAAATGAAATTAATAAACAACAGCTATCACTTGGTAGTTACTAATACAGGCCGTCTGGAACAGAAGGTAGCTGTTACTTCCTTACCATCTACAGTACTACACCGTAATATTTACTCTAACATTGTGGACTATGGACCCTCCGCCGCAATTGCCAATGGCGCATTGTAGCGGGTACAACTGTTATCGCGAGATAACCGATTCAGACAACGTCGAGCGTGGCTGCTGCTTGGATGTGTGACTGCTGAGCGATCCTGTCCTTGCAAGCAGCCCGCCTGCCCGGCCATTGGTGGTGGTTCGGAAGTCACTTTTAAGCCGTTGGTCCTTAGGCTAAGTGTTAGAGAGGGCTTCTTAACTCTAACCTCGACTGGTGAAATAACACATTTAAAATGACACAGCTCTAAACGACTTTTGAATGAAACTGTAGGTCCTCATAGTGTTCTGGAACAGCGCTTTTGTACATGATGTTTTATATAGTTTTTTTACAAAATACCCAGTTATAAAAATCATTAAATAATAAAACAATCAAAGTATAATACCTTCAAAACCAATCTTAGACACTATATCTTTAACCAATTCAAATTTAAATCCAAAATAGCCACAGCGCATGAAACTTTTAAAATTTAGGTGTCAAATGTTCTTTTCGTGGCCAATTACTTATAGGCCGAAAATCAGGAGTTAAAAATTTAAACTTTCTAAGTTAAACTTACATCATAATTACACAGTCTTACCGCGTTGCACGATGCTACGCTTGTGGTCAGGGTCGTATATCTCGTCGTCCACTGATATAACTACGTAGTCTCCCTGTTCCAGCAGTCTACGCTGCTGTAGACACCTTACAAAGTCCACCAAAGCGATATGCTCTCCAACGAACACGTAGACTGTAAAAAGAGCACTGATATAATGATTTGTTATACAAGAGGCGAAAATCTACCTACGAAAGGAAGTACAGTATGTGAAATACAACTTAAAATCTCCTACGTACCGTAGAATATAATGAAATTTAAAGATTCGCGCACACAATGTATGTGTTTCATATATCATAAAACAATATGCCATGGTCAAACCATTTGACCATTAGGCAGATAAATAATGTGCTTGAACAAAAAAATACAACTTTTTTCAACACACATCTAAAAAAGCGTCTAAATTGGAAAGTATTCTTCATACAATTATTATAAATTATAAAATGATAATCTCTTAAGTATCATAAACAACAATAATGGGTTGAAAAATGAGTGTTATAACTTTCAAAAAGCTGAACTTAAATAGATATTTCGGACTCACACCTATTTTCTACAACCTCCTTGCACTAAAATCGGACATTGAATTTCGTTACATAAATAGCCGGTATGTTATTCTAGTGTTTAAAGTAGGTTAATATAAAGTTATGCCCTATTATTATGTTCGACAGTTTTGTGTGACAGAACGGTGCCCATATATCCAAATTTTCAAATGAATCACGGTATCAGAAGAACGTTGTCCTACCGTTAGTGGAATGTCGTAAAAGTGTCTATCTTCACAATTTTTTGTAAAGTAGTCTATAATGAATAAAAATTTATAGTAATGCAAAAGGAATAAGTTTATGATATATAAGAAAACACATACCATTAAATTTTAATATATATTAAACTACACATACACATTTTTAATAATATATTAAACTCCTTGACTCTAAAATATATTAGAAAAAGTATTTTTAATAATATATTAGTCTAACAGAAAAAAGTATTATAATTAATCCAGTAGCAATTAAACAGTTTACGAACAGGTCATGTATTTACGTGATACAACTCAGATTTTTAGTATTTACAGGAATTTTATAAACATTAAAACTGTATATACATTTTTGGCTAAACCCCACCGTTTCTACGTGGCTATCACTCTGGCGTCAATTATAACCACATTTTACTGATATTCTTCTAAAAAGGTTTTCTAATAGCAATTAAAATGACAAGGAGGGATAAGTAAACATCGCTAGGAGCCATTCCAATTCCATATGTAAGTGCAGTTACATCTATCTCCAGTGTTTGTATTACAACTGGACAAATAAGATGTAGTAGAACACATTTTATGGCCTTTGCAAGAACATTTCTTGCTCATGTGAACATGAATATATATATATAATATTAATGAAGTACTTTTCTTTGAATTGAATATAAAAACTATTGTATCAAAAGTGTTAAAATTAGAGTATGATATATTACATAAACACACCTTAATTTTTGGTTAAATTAATCAGCACAAATTGTCTCTTTTGATCATGAAATTAATCCCATGAACTTTACTAAGCATTATTTAAATTCTCAAAACGAAAAACTACTCTAAAACAGTTTTTGAAATGTATTTTTACATAAATTTATTTCTAACTTCCAATTGCTTTATATACATATAGTACTCGTATATATATATACATTATATATATATATATATATATATATATATATATATATATATATAATGTTATTAACTCTACTTATAGGGTTATCTATATATATTAATGTAATGAAAAGTAACTAAAACCCTTTTTAAAATCTTTTTATTGATATACACGTGTTTCGGTTTTCAACCATCATCAGTGTACATTAACCTCTAAATAAATAAATAAATAATAACCAATTAAATATACAAATGTAGACCTTCTAAACACGTGTAAAATTATATATATATATATATATATTAAGAAAATATAGTGTGCCTAAAAGAGTTATTAAGTACAGTTTTACATAATTTTAAAACGGTTTTACATTGAAATACGTTGAAAATCATAAATACTCTTAGTTTGATTACCAGGAATAAAGATTTTTATTTGAATCAGGAGTAACAATGAATGTTTCAGCAAACTTTACAAAGAGTAATTCCAATTTGTATAAAGTCGGTAAGACAGCGCAGTTAGAGGTGTGGTGAAGAGGCAATATCAGTACTATGAGAATGCAACTCCTCCGGAGGAGAAATAGCCGTCTCCAGCTAAATTACTGCGTTAGAAGCTATGTAGAAGTCAAGCGTAACTGAGTTACAACTTTCCGGCGCTCTCGATTTTCTTTTTGAATATTTTATCCACGACAGCCTCTTCCATCATATTTAACAGAGGCTTTTGTTATAACCCAGTCTTCACGTTTTCCTTCCGATAAGGACCGTTTAGTATGAGATGTTTATAAGAGTTATGAAACTATCTGATTGTGGGTTGTGACACAGCTTTTAGTATTACGCTTGTTAAAAGCCTGAGCGTGATCATCTTCATTTGTTATCTTTTATACCATGCAATACTCCATTCTAATTATAATTTGTATCATATTATCCCTTTGATTTTGAGAACTCTATAATAATAGTGTAGCAACCGAGAGCTTATTGCTTTACATTGTATAAGCACACAACCTTGATGTTCTTGAAATCGGCAGAGGACTATCTTCTAACAAAGAAATAGATCAACACCTAGCACTAGCTTGATGGAGGCCTGAATGGAAAAGTACTGAAAGAGTTAAAAAAATCAAATTAATTTTTTTCGCAAATCATATTTGTTTTAGCTTAACACACTTAAAATTGACGTCAGACATAAACAACAGTTATAGCACCATAAGAAAACTAGATAATACTTATATTTATACTTTTTTAAATAGTCCGTCTGTATATGATTGACTAAGGCTGATTTAATACTTACTTATGTGTTTGCTGGTTAGCGTTAAATTTATCTAGTTATAAAGTTATGGTATAAGAAAAAAGTGTCATTTCAAATTCTAAACAATTTTGATTCCCTCCCATTTCAACCTAAACTAAACCTACATTGTTGTGGCGGACGATCGATCTTTTAAGAAAACTTCCTTTATAGAATTTAAAACAATGCTTTTACTATGCGAATTGCCGCGCATCTCTTAGACAATAATAGTATACAAGAAATAGTAGAAACTTAAATAGGTAGAGAAGATCTGATCACTACTGTGTAAAGATAAACTGATGAGCAAAACACAGATTAGTGTGCTCCTTTTATGTGAATGATCATAAATCTGTCAGTCAGGAAAGTAATTTCAATCTATGTCGGCATTTAGATACAATGTTATACTTATTATGGTGTAGTTGATATTATAATACAACCAATAATCCAAAATATTTAGTCATATATTTTACAATATCAGTTTAACTCAAAAAGATAAATAATACTATGTTTTTCGACGAAAAAAATATTACATACCAATGTGGTCTACTATAATATAGGAAGTTGTAATATATACGCTTTAAAACCGACACCCTCATGGAAAGCTAGTCTATAAAGTCACTTTGGGAACCCCTTTACAGTGTAATACGTCAGGTCTGAGAGAGAAACATTTGTTTAAAGTTTTAGATCCTCAGTAAACCCCAGATTTGTACGAGGCGTGATGGTGGCTTGTGTAATGCAAACTTCTGTCTCAACTGAGACTGCACTCGTATTGATCCGTGTGGAACTTCGTTAGATATTTCACATGAAGTTAGCGGTGGTTATGGGTGACACAGCCTCATTGTAGACGTAAGTACGGGGGCAGAACTAAACAGAACGTTGTCTACTAGATCTAAATATCACTCAGCTGTGGTGTGAGGTGTTGATTCAATATAAATCTTATCTCCAGTTCACCTTCCAGAGTCAAGTCTGCAACACTCAGATTACAGACGCTGCTCTAAGAGGAGTCAGGTGCGCGACAGCGTAAGAGTTTAGACGTTGCATTAAAAAGGAAGGTAAACTGGAGTTATACTCTACATTTGCACAACATAGTTAGATAAATGGTGTTCTAAAAAGTATTATGTAAGTATTTGAATTGTTAATAATTTACAATAATTTAAGAGAACTAAAACGTGCCTGGAAAATGACTAATAATTTTGTTCTTGTAAGAGCAGAATACTGAAGTGGTCCTAAAGGTTTGCTGGGAAGTCCGGAACTTAGATAAAACATCACGAGAGCAACTCTTTTCTTGATATTGAAAATTTAGTTACAGCTCACAGATAAGCTCAAAACATAGCTCAGGTAGGACTAAACATAATCATCTCTTTTAATGAGGGCAAGGCAAGAAGCTCCAAAGTCATTCCACTTTGATGTGATACAATTGGCTTTTGGTTGGGAAAACATTTTTTGTTCTAATTCATAGCCCTTTAAGGTATTCCCTGAAGACGTAAAAAGTGGAAACATACTTTTTGATTACTCTACGAGGGATACATTGGGGGAAACTTAGTAATAAATGTATGGATTTTAAAATATATAGTTATAGATTCAAAGAATAAGTTGTTTTTATTCTTTTATCACTTAAGAAAATAATATATTTTATTAAATGAAATTAATGAAAATTACATGTTTTTCAATAGGAAAAATCGATAGGAAAATATGCTTTTTTAAGCAATAGCATTTTGTACGAATAAAAACAAGTCACTTCATCCAACCATATTTTATGTAAACACTCTAAACAGTTCGAAATCCACAAAACTAGTCCATTTTTATTTAAATAGTCTAATACTGATATCTTTTACATTTGAAATAATTTGAAATTAAATTACATTTAAAAACTATTCATCAGACTCGCGTGCATCAAGAATATTATCTCCGTTTTTAATTATTATGTGTTTTTGTTATTTTAGTGGGAACTGTCTGTTCCACAGTCCGTCCCTCAATTATCTGATACTGTTATTGTATGGACATTATATAAACATGGGATAGCCATTGAACAATAGTGGAAGTAAGCAGAATAACTTAAAGGAACAATAACATTGATGCACTTGGAATTGGAATCACGTTCTAGGTGATGGAAGCAATTGTGGGGGGGGGGCTATCATAACGCTAGTGAGCGCTATGTTCAAGTCGAGGTGATGGAAGCAATGGTGTGGGGGCTATCATAATGCTAGTGAGCGCTATGTTCAAGTCGAGGTGATGGAAGCAATGGTGAGGGGGGCTATCATAACGCTAGTGAGCGCTATGTTCAAGTCGAGGTGATGGAAGCAATGGTGAGGGGGCTATCATAACGCTAGTGAGCGCTATGTTCAAGTTTCGACATTGAAGTTTAAAAAATAATTCAACTCTAGTCTTTTATTGTTTACTTCATGTACTTAGATGAATAGGAGAATTATAACATGTTTTGTCAGTTTAAGTGATAATTGGTTTGGAAAAGTAAATACCTCTAGTCCTCCTGTAGGTGTCAGCAACGATCTTCTCCATCTCTTGTATATCCTTGGGGATGTAGTTGTTAAACTCGTAAACGCCAGTGACCGATAGGTTGTAATCTCCTGCCAGATCCTGACAATCGATAAAAAAGTATTACATTACATTCATAATAGACATCATATATTAAGGTATGCAGTATAATCCACTATTTCTGGACATATACAAGCTGATGTTTGTGCTAAAATATAAAGGTACTAGGCAAATTGCGTTAGGTTTTTATCTTGTATCTGCCAACAAAGCGCAGCATAACATCACTTAAATTTAATTAACATTAATCCAATTTAATAGAAAATATTAAAATTATTAAAAAAACATATACAATTCTTTATTGTCAGCATCGGTTTATATTTAAAATCACTGAGATTTTATCAGTGTTATTTACAATGTCGCATTACATAATTTTCACTCTTTTAAAATTTAATCTACTTCAACGATTGGATTGTTAATCAATGATGCATAACATCTGGAAATACATGTTGTTTTCCTATTTTGACATTGTCAGAGACAGGAACCTACACAGAAAAAAGTGCGTAAATTAGGAAATGAGAGAGGGAAAGGATGATGGAAAAGGGCACTGACGTTACTGTTTCATTTTAATTCACTTAACTCCAAACAAGGGGTGAGGGCGTTGAACTCATTACCGGACTTCTCACTCAGGCCGTGTAACTGTGGTCAATTTGTTCCACGTCCCATAGTACGTTCAGCTGCTTTGGAGGGTTCCAATTGTGATTTCCCTCACTAACTAACTCATGTACAAAGAACTTTTCCATCGAGTTAGCTAAATTCCGTTAAATAGTTATCAGGTGATAAATGATATAATGTTAATACTCTACTCTTGAGATAGACTTAGCCACGTTCAATGAAGTTCAAACTAGTCATTGAAGAACTAGTCAGTCTCCAAGTATCTATAACATGGCTTTTTCTTCATATCGGGATTTCTGCGTTGTCCACGATCAATGTCCAGCAGCTGTTCCTCTCTACAATCCAACGAGCATGAAGTATATGCATGAATCCATTGTAAAATAGTTCCTTGCCTCTTGCAATGTCTACTGTGATGCCTAAAGTGATATTTTGACCATTCTATAAACTTTTGATTTGCTAAACTGCTGGATGGACTTTGGATTCTATCGAACATTGTTGCAGTAGTTGTCGAGTTATCTTGGTGAAAGAGTTCACATACCCTTTTCCTGTGTTTGTCAGGCGTGCTCCAAGGTTCTCACTTAAGCCCTCTTTTGTTTTTTATTTTCATCAACGCGATTGGCTGCGTCAACGCGACCTGAATCATTGCAGGCCACTTAGTGTATATTTAAAGTATTTTTGTACGATCTTCTCTTTTCAAGTTCAAATGCAGTGCAGCATTTAATGATGGACAACGTTGTTTCTTCATGTATTGAATGATATGCTACAGTGTACGGAAAGAAATCTCACCTGAAAAGGTAACAAAAACTTACAGCTAAATTGGATAAAAATATTAAATTCATATTGAGAACAAGTTGCTTCAACACTATTTGTTTATTGGAGAAACCAGTTACTTTAAAATCAATGTATTCAAGTATTGATATCCAGACACCATACGAAAACCAATCAATCTCGGTTGTTACTATCGATATTAAGTAATCCTAATCTTCGCAACAATCTTCTGGTCGAGTTAATGAAACTCTTCACTGTGTTAAGGCAAAAGGCCACTTCAGTCTCACGGAGATTGACAAAATAATACCTAAAGTAAGCTAAGCTGGCGCGAGCTACAGGGGAAGTTTGAAGTTCGAACAGTTCGAAACTTTTTGACAAACATCCTGAACGAGCGACCATTTATTCCGCAATGGAGTTTACGTTCCTCAAACCTTAAGAGGATTGGTGATAATGTTTTCATCGAACTCGTCTTTGTACACTTTAGCAAATCGGAGAGTATTGTTTCTAAGAGTCTTATTACTCAAGATCTATTACTCAGAAGATTTTATACAACCGTCCAATTTGAATTATACGATAGAATAAAACAAAATGAAGGTATATTCTACTTTATAGTTTGATCGAAGTGAAAACATTTAAAACAGTTTTGTTCTATTTAAAAAGTTTATATTTTAAAATATTTGAATTTAGCTATATTCCAGTTATATTGTTTGGCTACCTCTAATGTATGGAGAAAAGATAAAACACCATTAGGTACTTACGTCATCACACATCACGTCATGTCATCTATCATGTACGTCATTACGTACATTGATAGTGAGTCCAAGATTAGAACCGCCGCAGAGTGGTACAGATAGCGGGTAATTTGGACAAAAGTCAGTATATCTGACAATAGTTGTATAACCATAAATGTTTCCTATAACCTGTTTCCTATAAACTTTTTCCTATAACCCATTTCCTTCTGAACTGATATAAATAATTGCTGAATCAAATAATGACTAGTTTTATGATATAACAGACAGTAGTGTAACACCGTCTAATCTATAATATTCGTGTACACTGTATAATCTCTATTAAGAATTACCCATCACTCTATATGAGTTTAATTAACCATTAAACATATGAGTTAAGCTTCAAAATGCACGTTTTATATTCATTTCAAGCAGTATGTGCTAGATAAAATAAACAATAAAAATAATGAAAAAATATTATACTTCAGTCACATATGTTGCTTACATCTTATGGACTCGATCAAATCTTTATCACAAGGTTTTCTTTTATATTGATAAAGATTAGTGTTCATTAAGTCTAAGTACATAATAAGAGACGGTCTAAGACCATAACAAAATAAATGAAACTCGTGCAAATGTATATCTCACTATGTATATGCGGGTATAATTTGTTATTAAAATTATTTTAGTGGAGATTAACAATAGTTGTTTCCTTATTAACTTACACTTTATTTTTTTCAATAAAGTACACATACGAGTATAGTACAAATATTATAACAAGATGGACACAATATTAAGTGTATTAATTACAACATGTAATGAATGTTGACAACGAAATCTAAAAATTAAATAACATTAAAATGGACATCTATCGAAGAACATTTTTTTAAATAAACCAATGTTAACTTATTTGTTAAAACATACTCACAAATTAAAAATAATTCAATTATTAAAAAATAAAAATGTATTTGGTGGTCATGGTTTCAAGCCCAAAGATTAAACTGCAAATAAATTTAATTTACAGTTAGTAATGTTTAACACCTTCACTGCTACATGTTTCGACTTTAGGGTAGTCGAGAGGTGTATTAATGTATTAAGGGACAAGTGAATACTCAAAAGAAAGTATGTTCAATATTACAGATTTAACATAAAGCTATGTTATATACGGCGAGTAATATACAAATAACACAACACACATGAATTTCTTTTGCGTAATACAAATATAAAGTTATATTGTAGAAGGAAATATCTATATGAAATGTGTTAGTATTTGAAAATTGTCAATATCGTAGAAATATATTCGTTTAGTATAATCTATATTTCAAATATGCATCGTTCTTAGATTCGAGACAGGAGATGTCAGCTCAAGGAGTAGTCAGCCGTTTTTATGTACCCAGAGGAAGAAAGCCTCAACTCAATGCTATTCACAACTCGGGGAACGTATAGATATTTTAGATTTGTTCTACCCTATGGCTATCATTTCTATCCATGAATTAAATTAAAATTCTATTTTAATTGGTCTACAATACCTGAACTTAAACAAATATTTTTTTATTCCCTTTGAAAATAATAATTTTCTAACCAAATATTGGTTTTTTTTAATTTTCTTGTATTACGTGAAAAGTCACAGAAATAAGTTAGTTTTAATTATTTATATTTACAAATGAGTTGGAAAAATGTTATGCTCGCCACCAAACTGGACTACAATAAAAAGAATTCCAGTTTGTGGATTAACAGTGAAAATGCTATCATCTGCACATTATCAGTAAACCTATTAAGGAAATGGACACATAATTAATTAGCCTTGCGCTTGTAAATATATGTACTTTGGATGTTTTAACGCAAATTTGGAAGAGGTAATAAGAAGGAAAAAATATCCATTACGATAGAAAATAATAATAAAAATTTGCACTTATCATGTAAAAGGATAGTTTTAAAGCACAAAGAAAATATTTCCGATATTTCCACTTGTTAAAATACATATTTAAATGATAAACAATACAAATTTATAGTTGCAACCCGCTGACAACATAAAACACGACTTTTCAACCAGGCTAAGCATAAATAAAAACATGTATTTCATAAGCAAACTGTACATAATAAGCGGAACAATTTTTTGTGATGGTACATGATAATGTTTACATACAAATATAAACTCTTGAAAATAAACGCCAATTTCTAATTCAGGGAAGCAGAAAATTTATTTTTCAATCATTTTAGTTTTCTTACATCACTGTGCCCCGAGTCGATTCATAAAACCCAGTTCAAATCACCCGAGGATAATTGTAAAAAATACAAGTTCAGACAATTTATTTGAAAATGTACTTTGAAGAATTAACTCATATTCCAAAATGTATTATTATTATTTTCAGGAAAGTCCTATAGGAATTAGTTTTTATAAACATGTATTTAAAAATACTGAACAAGGACTATTGAACGGACACAATAAATATATTGAAGTGTTTATTAAATAAATACCAAGTATTCGTTTTACTTTTTATTCCATGCTAAAGCATATGCATAACTCTTATTTCTTATATAAAAAAGTGGAAATAAGATTATTGGCACACAAAAACGGGGAATATTGAACTAATTTTACTCTTTTATCTCCCCCCCCCCACTCTACCCCTCTTTGTTTCATCTCCTTCTTTAACTCTCTTGCTCTCCCTTAACTAACCGTAGGCTTTGTTTTGGCGCTTTTCAAAACTTTCTCTTCACCACAAATCTTAAAAAGTTTAATTCCTAAGGCAGGATTAGTAAGAGTAAAGTTCTGAGTTTGTTTGAAAATTCAGATTAAAGAATATAACGACCGGAACTATACCGGCTCAGGGATATATTATTTGTCTACTGTCCTGAACATCGATGGTTAAAGTTTCTTTATTGGCGGGAAATTTTTATTGAATTTGCACATGTTTTTGAGAGAGAATGATAAATTTACCCTAATAAATATAGTGAAACACTGAATGTTTAAATATACTATACAGAAAAGTTTTATTTAATAGATACTGTAACGACTGGACAAGTTAGGTAATAAAACGATTCCGTATTAATTTTACATTCCAATTTAACTCAATATCAGACGTGGTCTAACTAAGTGAGTGCAAATGGCAACTCGTACAGCCCTTGGTTTCTTAGAAATAAGCAACAAAGAGATAGCATCAAATTATCAAAATGCTGGTGCCTGTGATTGAGAGATTAAGATTAATATTTATATTTGTTGTTAATAGTTTAAGCTTCAAGGTTCACACAGCGTGAAGCTATGCTAACACAACATAACATTTGTGGAATACTTTGGTATCGTTTTGCAGGATCATCTTTAATCAACATATTGTGTTAAATCGAAACTGCCAATAATACATATGCGCTTGTGCAGGTGAACTGAAAGGGCGGAGCTTAAGCTTAAACTATTAACAACAAATATAACCAACAGTGCTCAATATGGCACACTATAAAGCTCCGCCCTTCCACTTACCTGTATAGGCATATATGTACTATTGTCAGTTCCAGTTTAACGCCTGTTGACTAATGATGGCTCTGCAAAGCGAAGCTAAAATATTCCAAGAATATAATTTTGTGTTAATACTGCTTTACGCTGTGTGAACCTTAAAACCTGGATTAAGTTATGACACCTAAGAACTAAAGTTTTCTCGGTTTCTACTTTATATAACACAGTACGATCCTAATTAATTGGTATTGATTAGTGATGGCTGAGTACAATATTTATCACTGTCAAACTGCATTTATTAAACACTAAAACAATTAAACTAATTAAATAAAAGTACAAAACACAGATTTTAAAATATACACAGCTTTGCTCCATTACTGGTAAGGCCTCATCTTTCTTACTTGATGATCTTTCTTACATTACCTCCGTTCCTTAGCAAACACAACTAGCCTAAATTTCAGGTGGTAGCTAAGACTTAGCAGTCAGCAGGGTGGGAAGACTGCCAAGGTATCGTAGGTACGAAGTTATCCTTTGCCGGTCCTTATAGACCATCCTCCACTGAATGTGAAGAGCCACTAACTACCTTCAAAACTTTATTTTGTTTAGTTGAACTTTCACAACTTGAGCTAAGACAAGAATATTCAACAATCTAGAACAGGATCTTTATTGTAAATGTTTCAAACTTTAAATCAGCGTAATTTTTCAAAGAGTGAACCCTCTGAGGTCGGATTTACAGCATTGTACTCTACTAATAAAGAACTTTAATTTGATGTACTACTCGACCTATGCTTTTATTTAAGAATTTCTTGTAAACCCTTCCGGGCCATCCCCTTGACATGACAAAAATAGTAGTTTCTCCAAAAAGCAGATTTATAGTTGCAGTAATGATGTACCAAGTTTTATTACATTACCTGTAATCGTTCGAGAGTACCAAGTCAGTACGGGACTTTTTAATACTCTGCATATGTCATAAGGTAGAGGCTCCGTCGTTGTTATTACCAGGATAAACTATTCTCGGTACTAGTACTAAACTATTGGCAATAATATTCATTTTGATTACTTCGGAATGCGATATTACTGCCCACCAGTTTAATAAAACCATGATCAATAAAAGAATGCATCGTTTGTATCCATATATAATTAATTATGGGGTGTATAAAAATAAAACTAATTTATTAAATGGCATCAAACAATAATTATCAACTGTCACATGTTATCATTGATTATCATAATAATATCCTCTACTAACAATACATGGTTAAATCCCTTAATATCATTGACGCATTAAAATAATCTTCTATTCAATGTTAATCAGATCTCTAATGTACACGTATGCAATACATAAATAACAAAATATATTGAAAAAAATCATATTTAATGTTTTTTTATAGATAGTTATGTTAGGTGTTTCATGTAGAGTATTCTATACACCTTTATAATATTCACCATTATTTTCGAATCATAACATTCATGCTATCTGTTATGTGGTAATTCTCTAGATATGTAAATTTTTAAGTTGGGTTGTACATTAAAAGCATTTTACATTTTATTTCTGGAAAACGTTCATAAATAAGATAGTTAAATTATTATGACTGTTTAATCAGATAGTTATCGTTCTAATTTAGTGCATTTTTTTTTAAATAAATTAAAAAATATTGTTAATATTATTTTGGGCTTATTTTAATATTTTAATGATTTGCTTCCCAGTTAGCCTCATTAAAAATGATACATTTTATCAACTAACTAATCTAGGAGGGTTCACTTCTGGCTGCTTTATTTGAAACCACACTGCGTAAACCAAGTATAGAATCCGTCACTAAAATCTGGGTAACCTTATGAGTATCCAGGAGCGCCACATCACTAATCGCAAATGTAAAGATGTGATTAGAAGGTAAAAATGTAAAATCGCAAATGTAAAAAGGGTGCAAGAGTAGATCGATAGGTCTAGTTAATGCTGGAGATGACTGTTGGGGTTTGTGGGTCAATAATTGTTAAAGGCAGTAGGTAGCCTAGACATAAGGGCGTGCCACCCCTACCTGCTGGTACAACCACTGGAGAGGCTGGTACAGAGCTGCTTTCTTCTATGGAGACCATGACAGATTAATGCCCAAAATTCTTCCTCGTGGATCTCGACAGGAGGTGGCCCTCTCCCTACCCTTACCCATCCAGAATATCCTGTCACTCTGAAAGCAGCGCAAAGGTCCTTTAAGGACTTAGTTAAATTTCTCTCCTAAGAGAACAAGAAAGTGTACATCATTGTATTTTATACTCATTAAAATTTTAAAACTCGAAAATTTGCTAGTAAGAGAAGTTATATTATATAACTAACCCATATATGGACAAATAGCTGAAAATCCTCTAACTCTGGTTGAATTCACAAGGGCATAAAAGAAAATCCAATGAATGTTATACGTCATTTAGTTTATGTACGTTAAATACATAAGGGAACGGATGTTTGTGCTTGATTGTTATTGTGACTTTGTCAAGGGAATTGTTTATTTATTCCTTAGGAAGTCTTCCATTTCATATTTATAGATAATTTGTCCTTCTTTATTGTTACACTCCTCATCAGTGGTAAAGACATAAACAATGTAGATTTGCTGGTTATCATGCAAATTGACGCTACTCTCTCCTCCTCTTCTTTACAATTGTGAGACAAGTCGTGTCTTTATACATTTTATTAGGACTGTTATTCAAGAGATCTTAATATTCTTAAATGCATTCATGTGGAGAACAAACAATACAGCTGTAATACCCTCTATCCTGATTATTTTAACAATATCTTTATTCTTCGTTTTACATTTTTTATTGACGATCGATGTTTTGAAAGAATAATACGATATGGGATGTTTCCCATAGTTATATGTTACGAAATGTATGACACATTGTAACATACAACGATGGCAAATCTCCGAAATCCTATTATCTTTTCAATAACTTCGTGCTTATTCTTTGATAAACTGCGACTCACTTTACTACAGTCCATAAAACTAAAACCTCTAACTCTACAAACTCAGGATAAGTCTACACTTATCGTATCAAAAAGTTTGAATATCCGAGTTTGAAAATTAACCAAAAACTAACATAATGACAACTCTTTACAAAAAATTGTATATCGTTACCACCTAGAAAATCTCGGTTTTAGCGCTTTTAAAACAAAGTGTAAACTTTAAAAATGTTAACTCAGAAACTTGTGATACAAATAAAACCAAAATTGTTATCCTAATAATATTATAAATGCGAAACTGCCTGCCTTGTTTTTTTGTTTTGTTTTCATGCGTACACTACTAAATTGATCGTACTGAAATTTTAAGTGGACATTCTTACGGTTTCTGGCATGAATATAGGTCAACTCTTATTTCAAAAATCACTCCGGGGTACGTCCCACTGGTTTTTAAAATAGCGAAAATTCCCATCTCGGTCTCTAAAGTTTGTAATATTCATTGAATGAGCTTGTAAAATGTACCAAACTGTTTTGTGTAAACATTGTTTATTACTTAAAACTTCTTTACTTTTATAGTGAGTGAGAATATGTAAGAAAACAGCCCTTCTGCTTACGACTGTTAAGATTTCAACGATTAGACAAGTACTCATCTAACTTACAAAATGTCCTAAAACACCAGAGACTGGTTTTGAAACAGTCCACAAGAACTATGCTAGATGAAAGTACGTATCATCGACTGTAATTTTGAACTATGTACCAATGCCAGCTCTAAAATGTTCTAAAACATTAAAAGTGTTTATCCATTTATAAAGAAAAGTGCGTAATGATTATTGTTTGTCTACTTTTAACCGTAATTTTTTACAAAATATTAAATCTAAAAGACAATTTTACTATGTAACATTTACTATAAAATTTAAAGACTGATATAAAACCCATCTTAGTTCAATTTTGACAGAAGTAGGCGTCCCTGATCTGTGATATATATTTTTTGATCGGAAAACAAGGCAACATCATGTATGGACAAAAAAACTTAGAACAAAATAAATTACAAGCCATAAATATAACATTTTTGGCCATTTTATATATTTTGGCAACAAGATAAACTCAACATTGGCGTCGGAATTATAATGCACTCGAATCATCAGTGGTAGTACACGTGCAAAGCCTACTAAATTGCGTGTTAAACAGCGGATAACCGCTGGAAGTGCAGATAAAAGTGAGAATGTAGTCTAAATTTTACTTAATTGAAGACTGTTATGAAACTTAAATTAGTTGTCTTTTTTACAAAAGTGAGCTTCACAGAGTTACTATATATATATATGTTATTCAACAGGAAAAGGGTGAAATCAGCTACTCGAATAACAAATACCAACAATGAAGTAAATTACAATGACCGCAAAATATGTTTAAAATACATATTTTTAACATATTTTTTATCGGGGGAAGAAGGTAAACTCAAAATTGGCGTCGGAATAATTCACGTAAATCAGAAATACTCATATAGGTGCAAAAACCTAGAAAATTGCGTGCGAAGCCGCGGGTAACTGCTAGTGTAAGATAACTTTGTTTTGATTTGGAATATAAAGTTTTAGGGAATATAATTAAAACGAGAAATCAGTTATTAAATTTGCGTGTTTACTTATTTTTTACCCGGTGGTACAACGGGGTTTACGTTTACATCATAACACGGGTTCTGTAATAATTGATACATATCATAAACTTAAAAAGTTAAAGTAGTGTATTCTATTACCAGGTGAAGTTAGGACTAGGATGCCCTCTCTAACGTAATAATGATAATGGTGATATTTAACCTAGGAACCAATGACCGGGCAGACGGACTGCTTGCAAGGACAGGATTACTCAGCGGTCACCCATCCAAGCAGCAGCCACGCTCGACGTTGCTTGACTGGGCAAAAACGTGGTGAACTTAAAACACGTTCTTGAGAATTTCGTCATCTCATATTTGTAACTAGTGACTCGGTAACTTTATACAAGATTCTTATCTTTTTGTTTGTTTGGTTTTTTTTGTTTAAAGTTTGTAATTGACGATGGATGGTTTGAAAGGATAACCAGATTTTGGACATTTGCCATTGTTATAGGTTATAAAAGGTATAGCACAACGTTTCGAGGATTGGAATCTATCCTCTTCGTCAGGTGGGGGAGTTAATAATCCATCCAAAAATAAGGAATAGAAAGAAGTGAAAGAAAAGGGTTCAAACATACCCGAAAGTTGCTTGGAGTCCAGTCCAGGCGTTGGCACTGAACAAGATGCAAGTTCCGAGCATAAATCACAAGTACGAGGATCACAGTCGCATATATCACTAGTACAGGCTACAGTGGGATACTATGGGGATACTACGGTGGGATTCTTCCTTTCCAACTGCTTACCACCAAATCAAACAAATTAAATAAATTCGTGTCTCTATCCAACTAATAAGAAATATTAATATTATAAACCATAAATGATAAATTTATGCTCATCGTAATTGATTATTATAATAATATTTTTGTGCGCTTATAGATTTGCACATACGTCGTAATTTGTCGTAAAATTTCTTTTGACTCGTTATATGTAAAAAAATATATTTAAATTTATTTCGGTGTTCAAATTATTTGCAGTGTATTTCCCACGCCATCATTGTTAGAGGTATCTCGTTCTGAGGGTACGACATAGCGACGCTAACTCCGTAGTTATGCAGCCCACACAAATGTGCGAAGGTGTTGTGAGACGCAGCTTGTTAGGGCGCCATCACAACCTTCTTCGTGATCCCAATATAAGTTTACATTGTGTGTTCATGTTGAAGAATAATCGCCATCACAACCTTCTTCGTGATCCCAATATAAGTTTACATTGTGTGTTCATGTTGAAGAATAATCGTGTAACATTAGCTCCAGACAATGCGTAGGTGGCCGGCGGAGTAAAAGGGCCTTGAACTTGTTACGTCTTGGAGTTACGGTTCAAGGAAACTTGCTGAAGCAAGAACTTAATTACTTTCCATAAATAAGATTCTGAATATGGTAAACAACACTGCATTTGATAAAGGGCACTGTAATTTTTACTTCACCCGTCGTGAATAGCTCGAAGAATGAATGGCGATGATAAAAATGTAAAACAATATTAGTTTGTGAAACTTCAGAGGAAAAAATTGATAATTCAGAAATGAATATTTGGAATAAGTCTATATGTCTTGTATAGTAGGTATGTATGTGACCATGTGTCGTAAAACCAAAACCCGAGCATTTTTGAAAAGATTTGACGTAAAAAGCAGTTTTTAGAGACTTATTCTTAATAACATAATCTAACTTAATATACGAGTATAATTACTTAAAACTAAGTAGAATATGATTAAGTAAACGACACAAACAAGAGCTCTATACAAAATAATTTTTTAAACTACTAAACCCTTAGTTGTAATCTCAAGTAAAATTAGTTTAAGTATGAACAGAGATCATAAGAATACGCTTAAGATTTTAATGTCATTGGCATTTCCAAATTTGCAAATAATTTATCTACAAAAAACTTCACAGTAAAATTTTATATAGGATTTTGGATCAAATAAATTCTTTGTTTGAACTTTATTTTTGACGAGGGAAGGATTTTGAAGGAAACAGGATTTTCCGGACATTTGCCATCGTTCAATGACACAAAAAATCAGAAACACTAAGTTTCGAGATCTGCAATCAGATCTCTTCTTCAGGTAATTAACTAACGTAACACAGCATAACAACTAAATTAAAATAAACAAATCATACCAGAGCGTTGTGACACGCGTAAGTCAAGTATAACTGATAAGAACTTCTCGGCGCCAGTGATCTGAGACTGCTGTTATGACCACAGGTCCTTCCACGTTTGGAATGTTAGTTATAATATTGTCGATCGCCGTTTTGGAGGTTACTGTTACTCTTATTGGGTGTTCATGGACCAGGTAAGACCAAAAGAATGGAGAATGTCGGAAAATTGTTTTCTTCTTAGGTCCATAAGATCGAGAACATATGTATTGAAATCGCCCAGTATAAAGAAATGGCCATGGTTCCTAGTCAGGTTTCTCAGGAGGATTTCAAAGCCAGAGAAAGATTTTTCCTCTTCTACTGACAGAACGGTAAACTCCCACGACAGACAGTTTGGAACAATTCGTTTTCAATTTGATACCTGTAGCGTCGATATTTTTGTATAACGTGTTTTTAATTTCAAATGAATTGAGTAAGATGTGGCGTTTTGCAAAAATCGCAACTCCTCTGCCTTTTAAAAGAGTTCGACAATTTTTTCGTCGTAACCATTTTCGGGTACAACAAAAACAAGTCAGGGGAAAGCTTCTCGCAGACTATGGCAAGTTCGTCGCCTTTATTTGTTGCTATCTGTGAAACATTTTGGTGAAACAAACGGAGGGGAGAATTTTGCGATTTGGAAATTCTGGGGGTTACCTTCTTATCTGATGAGGGTTCCCTAAAAAGCTGTTTAATTATAAGTGAGGGTTACTGGAGGAAGCAGGTTGGCTAAGGATGAAATGAGATGCAATAGGGTTGATATACCTTGTTCCTCGCATGTAAGCAAGATAGGTAAGTATCATCAAAAATCTTAAATTCTCTTCATTTTGATTAAATTTAATACTTATGGAACACTGTGACCTACATTCGTAATTCGTGTTTTAAAGTCTGTGTTGATTTGCGTTAGAGTCCCTTTAGCTTTCTCTCTCTATAAAATGTACTTCACTGTTAAAGGGAAAGAAAGTCTCTTGGATACATTTTTGTGAAACTTAGGTATGTACTGTTGCGTGGCGTGTAATTTTCTCATTCATTTGGAGAGGCCTAGTTTGTCAGCTATGAATAACTGAGGGGATTCATCAAAACCCTGAAAAAAGCGAAGAGCGATAGGTTCATCTATCAGTGAGGTCGGGCCGAAAAGTTATAGCCGCGTTTGTTCTGTTGTCAAGGCCTACATTGACTCCCATTTATAATTCGGCCGATGGGGAATTTCCATCTCTCTTTACTGCATCGGGTTCTCAGAATTCCGATATAAATTCCAAGTTCTCAAATTGCGTTTTGTCTGGTAACATTCTAGTCTACAGAACATGTTGCTGTAAAGCAAAATTGAATATTTTCATATCTTCTTAATAAAAATATCCAGATACTAAGGTTTTTTCCAAAACTAAGTACTGTTATTTAGCTGTATTATGCATTATATAGATATAGTTTATCGCAACCCTGTTACTTGTTACAGGTTAGTTTAAATTTTCTCCGAAGTTCTTGGAACTAAATTCTTGGCGGAATAATAACTTAATTGACACGCGTTGCAAATTTTTCTCTCTTGGACTTTGTAGATGAAGATCTTGCTGCCAAGTAACTTCCCGCGCGCCTTGTCTGTAAGTAAAATATACATTTTCGTATTATAAATTGGTCCTTTCATGCGAGATATCTATTTAGAATGTAATATAAAGTAATTTTGTAAACAGTAAAGTAAACTACATATAATGATGCTTTATTTCTCACATTAATACAGATATTAGATGTTTTGATGTCCTTCTGACAAGACCACGTTGTCGTGATTATAAGTGTTTTCGATAAATAGCTAATACCGTTGCGATTTTGTTTTATGCGAGACGAAGCATCAAGTAAAATGAGCACAACTTCGAGACCAAGTTCTTGTTCTACTTCAAGTACTTCCAGTTTTCATGTTTTAGACTTCTGGTTTTCTAGTCTCTCTTGTTGTATCTACAGCTGCAATGTTGAGCCAAGATGCTGACGCCGCGGTGTGTGAGTCGACATCAACATGAAGGGAAAGTCAATTTACAAGTTTTATTAAATGACACACACACACACACACACACACACACACACACACACACACACACACACACAGAAATAAAGCTTCATAGTCTAACAGGTCAGTGCGTCGGAGCATGTGAAGTCGGTCGGAGCTTATAGATTTTAAGTTTTACTTCTTCTACTGACTTAGTCATCCGAATCATCACAAGTGAAGAAAGCTACTTTGAAACTTTGCTGGCTGCACTGTGAAGAAATTAATCTAGATTTTGTAAATAAGTGTATACATTTTCAAATGTATTTTGAACTTAACTAGGATTAACAAAGGATTCCAATACTTACCTAAAGTGTATTCGTTAACTAAAGAAAACAGTTTATCAAGTACGTTATGAAATTATTAGATTGCTATCAGGTTGTTTGTTATCTTACTTGTAACCAGTTGCAATGCTGACAGAAAATTTTCAATTTAAACAGATTAAAAAATGATAAAAGAGCAACTCTTCTAAGTTCAGTTCGTTAGTCCTTATGTGTACAGATAAAGATTTAACTTTGAAGACTAACTTATTGTGCAAGATCTTGATATAATGAATAGAGGGTGAAATCTGTTTCGTGGAGTAGTATTCGTAAAAAACATAAATAAAGAAACTTTGAAACAAGATTTTTAGGTTTTATACTGGATACAGGTCCCAAAACAATTGAAACGTTTTCGATTAAAAATTAAAGATAGATTAAAAAATTAAATATTTTGCTGTACTTGTAGCTAAAGACAAAAATACATTTTTAATGTTTCAAAATAATATCTATTTTTAATCCTATAACAGTTTTAAGTTTAACTTTGTTATTTATTCACAATCTGAATTGCACCATACAAAATTGTATATCTAAATTATAATAAATAATATCTTTATGTATGTTTTTGAAATTATTTACTTACACACAAACTATCAAAATTATACAAATATTTATCAAATAAAATACAAAAAGCATGATTCTCCTAAAAAATTAACTTTCTTTGCATAATGTGTAGTTTTAAACTGATAATCTAGAATACCGTAATTTTAATTTGTAAACAATCCTTATGTCTGAGAGAAATAGAAGGCAATTAAGTATTGTAAGCCAGAGTCTAGCTACCCTCCCCCACACAAAAAGTTGTGATTGGTCACTGTACTTTGGATCAGCTGAGTAGAGCTTAAACATGCTCCAGCTTAAGTTCAGAGTTTACTCACCTTTATGGCTTCCTTGACTTGGGAGCCCCACGCTGGACTATTGCCGGCAACAACCACAAACTTGTGCCAGTTGGAGCTGAGTAGAGCTTAAACATGCTCCAGCTTAAGTTCAGAGTTTACTCACCTTTATGGCTTCCTTGACTTGGGAGCCCCACGCTGGACTATTGCCGGCAACAACCACAAACTTGTGCCAGTTGGAGCTGAGTAGAGCTTAAACATGCTCCAGCTTAAGTTCAGAGTTTACTCACCTTTATGGCTTCCTTGACTTGGGAGCCCCACGCTGGACTCTTGCCGGCAACAACCACAAACTTGTGCCAGTTGGAGCTGAGTAGAGCTTAAACATGCTCCAGCTTAAGTTCAGAGTTTACTCACCTTTATGGCTTCCTTGACTTGGGAGCCCCACGCTGGACTCTTGCCGGCAACAACCACAAACTTGTGCCAGTTGGAGCTGAGTAGAGCTTAAACATGCTCCAGCTTAAGTTCAGAGTTTACTCACCTTTATGGCTTCCTTGACTTGGGAGCCCCACGCTGGACTATTGCCGGCAACAACCACAAACTTGTGCCAGTTGGAGCTGAGTAGAGCTTAAACATGCTCCAGCTTAAGTTCAGAGTTTACTCACCTTTATGGCTTCCTTGACTTGGGAGCCCCACGCTGGACTCTTGCCGGCAACAACTACAAACTTGTTCCAGTTGGAGCTGAGTAGAGCTTAAACATGCTCCAGCTTAAGTTCAGAGTTTACTCACCTTTATGGCTTCCTTGACTTGGGAGCCCCACGCTGGACTCTTGCCGGCAACAACTACAAACTTGTTCCAGTTGGAGCTGAGTAGAGCTTAAACATGCTCCAGCTTAAGTTCAGAGTTTACTCACCTTTATGGCTTCCTTGACTTGGGAGCCCCACGCTGGACTATTGCCGGCAACAACTACAAACTTGTTCCAGTTGGAGCTGAGTAGAGCTTAAACATGCTCCAGCTTAAGTTCAGAGTTTACTCAACCTTTATGGCTTCCTTGACTTGGGAGCCCCACGCTGGACTATTGCCGGCAACAACTACAAACTTGTTCCAGTTGGAGCTGAGTAGAGCTTAGACATGCTCCAGCTTAAGTTCAGAGTTTACTCACCTTTATGGCTTCCTTGACTTGGGAGCCCCACGCTGGACTATTGCCGGCAACAACTACAAACTTGTTCCAGTTGAACCTGAGTAGAGCTTAGACATGCTCCAGCTTAAGTTCAGAGTTTACTCACCTTTATGGCTTCCTTGACTTGGGAGCCCCACGCTGGGCTCTTGCCGGCAACAACCACAAACTTGTGCCAGTTGAAGAAGTGAAGCAGAGCCACCACGGACTTGGACACCTTGGTGCTCGGAGCCAACGTGCGGGCGAAGGTGTAATAGACGCGCTTGTCTGACACCTTCTTGTCGGCACATTTCTGAAAAAAAAAACCATTCGATAGTTGAAGAAGTGCAGCAGAGCCACCACGGACTTGGGCACCTTGGTGCTCGGAGCCAACGTGCGGGCGAAGGTGTAATAGACGCGCTTGTCTGACACTTTCTTGTCGGCACATTTCTGCAAAAAAAAAAAACCATTCGATAGTTGAAGAAGTGCAGCAGAGCCACCACGGACTTGGAAATCTTGGTGCTCGGAGCCAACGTGCGGGCGAAGGTGTAATAGACGCGCTTGTCTGACACCTTATAGTCGGCACATTTCCGCAAAAAAAACCATTCGATAGTTATAGAAGTGCAGCAGAGCCACCACGGACTTGGGCACCTTGGTGCTCGGAGCCAACGTGCGGGCGAAGGTGTAATAGACGCGCTTGTCTGACACCTTCTTGTCGGCAAATTTCTGCAAAAAAAAACCATTCGATAGTTGAAGAAGTGGAAGCAGAGCCACCACGGACTTGGAAATCTTGGTCCTCGGAGCCAACGTGCGGGCGAAGGTGTAATAGACGCGCTTGTCTGACACCTTCTTGTCGGCAAATTTCCGAAAAAAAAAACCATTCGATAGTTATAGAAGTGCAGCAGAGCCAACACGGACTTGGGCACCTTGGTGCTCGGAGCCAACGTGCGGGCGAAGGTGTAATAGACGCGCTTGTCTGACACCTTCTTGTCGGCAAATTTCTGCAAAAAAAAAACCATGCGATAGTTATAGAAGTGAAGCAGAGCCACCATGGACTTGGACATCTTGGTGCTCGGAGCCAACGTGCGGGCGAAGGTGTAATAGACGCGCTTGTCTGACACCTTCTTGTCGTTACAAATTTCTGCAAAAAAAACCATTCGATAGTTGATAGAAGTGAAGCAGAGCCACCAGACTTGGGCATCTTGGTGCTCGGAGCCAACGTGCGGGCGAAGGTGTAATAGACGCGCTTGTCTGACACCTTCTTGTCGGTACATTTCTGCAAAAAAAACCATTCGCAATAGTTATAGAAGTGCAGCAGAGCCACCACGGACTTGGACATCTTGGTCTTTGGAGCCAACGTGCGGGCGAAGGTGTAATAGACACGCTTGTCTGACACCTTCTTGTCGGCACATTTCTGCAAACAAACCATTCGATAGTTAAAGTCTATTGCTTCATCTTAAACGACAGGTTGTGTCCTTCTATGGCAGTTTCTCGTTTCCTTGAGGTATTTGAACGGTTTATTTTATCTATTCCTATATAGCTATAAAAGGGGACAGCTTGTAAGATGAGCATTGATGATTCGATATCCTAAGACTCATTCAGAAGGTTTATCTAAGGAAGGCGAAGATTGGAATAATCTTGCAGTCGAAGTGGTCCGATAGCCGAAGTAGTTCGGGTGGGGGAATCACGATACAATTTATTGAACTATGTTTGAAAAAAAATATTTATCAACAAATTACCAAGTGTGATCCAGAGACTTTCTCTTAATAATACAATGTTATGATCTAGAGTCCGTGAGTAGGTTTGTATTCTTCCATGTAAGAGTCCTTCCCACATAGCACAAGATATACATTGTATATACACGGCACCCATCACATATCTACTCCACCAGTGTATATACACTCTATGTACAGTGGATATCCATTAATGTATATCAACCAATAATGTAAACTTATAAAATGTATATATACTTTATATCCACCGTTAGATCATCCACCGCGGAATATGTGAACAGATTCAATAGTATTTAAATTGTGCATGCATTGTTTGATTTGATAACTTTTGCTCCAGTGCTCTGGTACATTTAAGCATTGGTTAGCTACAGTAGTTACCTCTGAAAATAGTAAAAAAAACATGTATGCTTCAAAAGTCGCATTATACAGATACTTAAAACAAACACATTTTAAAGATACCCAAAATCTAATATCAACGTGAAACGTACACAAAATAATCAAAACTGTATACAAAGGATATGAATCACTGTGACCTATGAATGTTGGGTTTATCTCCAGTTCACCCCCAAGTCTGTGACAGCGTCAGATTTCAGCCGCTACACTAAGAGGAAGGTGAACTTGAGCTAAAACCAACATTAGTATTAACTCAACCCTTACCACCATACCTAAGTTATTGTCACATAGTTTTTGCATTCTTTTATCTGCTTGATTCTAAACGGTAAAACCTCATCTTATTTCAAGCTAATATACTTTGCGGAATAAGAAGAGCACTCGAATAAAGGAGAGAACAATCACTGAGGTTTAAAAAATAAGATTTAAAGTAGCCGTTTACAAAACGAAGTATTTGATGTTAGTATTTTGATATTAGATACTATCATAACTCTTATATGTCTGTAGAGTGCTGAAATTATCATAACTATAGGCATTCAACAAACGATATAAAGGTGTCCTACATGATGACCATTAGAATAGTGTGGGTTAATCAGTTGGCTTACACTATTATATTAAGTACCTTAAATATTGCTTGGATGTTTTATTAAGGCAACATAACGTGTTTTAAAGATATCCCAGTCGTTTTACTTCTACAAACAGTTCAATACTGTGCTAATTTTAGCAAGTTGACTGGATGACATTGCTAATACATTGGTGAGGAGAGCAATCAGGTACAAAGCAATTTGTGGCCTTTCAATACATGTTGAGACAAGCCAGCGGCTAAACAAGTTCTACATTACATTTCCCATTGTATGAAATTTGCGGTTGGAAGTTTGGAGGAACGTAAGGAGATGATAAGCGAACATATGCAATGACACTTTAATAATGTTTATTACATAAATATGTATACAATTTGTATAAACTGCAAAAGCCTAATAATTATTGAATAAAAAGTTCTTGCTTCACCAAGACTCGAATCCTGAATCTGTCACTTGCTGAGCGAGCATGTTACCTCTATACCACACATCCCTCACGTATTATGAATAAGTTATTTTGCATTTAGCGCAACACATGTTACGTTACATTTAATGAAATGTTCAAACTCTAGAGTAATAGTTTGTTCGTTGTACCAATAATGGCTGTGAGACTGGCGCTATGTGCAATCAATGTCCGCCACTTTTCCTGGTTCATTCAAATTTATGAATGCGATATAAATGTCGTCGTGTAAAAGATTTATCACTTTTGCACGAGTGCAAATTGCACATCGAATTGTGTTTTATTATGTCTAACGAATGAAGTGGTAATCAAGTGCTCGACGCCCTATTGAAAGTCGTTGAAAGCCACGTGTGTTTCACAAACCGATTGCCGGTAAATGCACATTACTGACTAGCTCGTTTCTCTAACGTTACCAATGCCCGTACGATTGTACTACTGGCAATGCTGTACAAGGGCAGTACACTATTACAGGTACAATTGAACCGATAAATCCCTGTCGGTGATGTCATTTGGTTTAACAGTATTCGTTTAAGGCAACAACCGATTTGAGTAAGCAATTGAGAAGAATTCAATTTGGAATACCTTTTCGGCAGATTTGGAAAAAGTGTCATTTTTAAACTTTGGAGAGTAGACAGTTTTATATAATACTTACTGCATTTATATTTTAGGTACGGAAAGTATTATTTCACCAGCTTTGAATGAAATTCAGCTGTCAGAGTGCAGTAAGATATTTTAAGAACAAAACAATACTTCTTAAGAGTTTTATTGGTAACCGTCTTTATTTTGGTTCCATGCAAACAATGACAACTCAAAAACACTAACTATCGGTCATAGATTCGTGGCACCTTCTCGTTTTAAAGGTATAGTTAATAAGCATATAAATGCTTTTTTAAGACTTTTCATTTTTCTTATCGGTTATTTAAAAATATTTATTACTTTTTGGACAAAATTCAAAAAATATAAACATTTTAAAGAAGAAAAAAACGTTTTACGTGCTTGAATGTGATTGGTGTTTAACATTTTTCTTTTAGATTTAAAGACAAGGTCGTTTACTAGTAACGGCTCTTAAGATCTAGCAGGATGAAAACATTGCAAACGTTTTTAAGACTCATTAAAATCTGAAAGTCTGAAAATGCAGTTAAATACTTCATATAAATGTTGTCAAGAATGTGTCGATTGAATAAGTAATTAAGAGTCCTTTGTTTGAAGTTTGCTTTTGACAATGGAAGCTTCTTCAGGTAAATGACTAATCTAACATATAATTACAAACAAGGTAATATAAACAAATTAGGAGTGGAGATATTAATTGAAACGAACAATTAAATTCGAAATAGCTCCGTATTACACTGAGCTTTAAAATCAAGGCGCTTAATGACAGATGGCGCAACAATAGTGGTAGCAGAGATACACTTATTGGATAGTTATTACAGTAAAATTGGCCTTGATTTAAAGTTTCAGCTGGGAACGGTTTTAAATATGATCCATCCTTAATTAAGGTAATTAAACATAAGGTAATTAATTATTTAATTAATATTAAATAATTTTATATAAATAATTAATAAATAATTATATAATTATTAATAATAATTAATAATAAATAATTAATATAAATAATAAATTAAGGTAATTAAACATAATCCATCCAGCCTTAATTATCCGTACTGAATCCATCCAAACTCCAACTTGAGATACATAATTATGTTATGCAAAGACAGTTATACAATATTTGAATGTTGTATGGCGGTATAAGACTTACTATAAGATAATTACTATGCTACGTTATATGTTAATAATACTTGTAGTATTACTTAACTATATAAACTAATATCTGATAATTTGGTATCGGAAAGGGAAAGTGTTTTTTTTTTTTTTGTAAAAATCCCTCTTTAAAAAAATAAGTATAATGGAATATTATTAATTCTAAATGCTTAGTACGTTTAATTCGTGACAATCTGTAATAAGAAATGACATGAAATCACTAAATATACAAATTGTGTTCCGGAAACTCAACCCATGAGTTATTTATGTAAAAATAAAACTGTGTATTAAGAAATCTGGTAAAAGTTTTAAGGTTTTAATTTCGATATCATAAACACTACATTATTCCATGAAAAATTGGTGCGTTTGAAAAAAAAATGTATCCTTCTTGTAATGTCCCTAATTTTAGTTCAAGGTTGATTTTGTTAAATAGCAAACTATCGGCCATTCTATTCACTTTGTCACTGTGATTTACGAAAATGGAGGCAATTGGATGAATTTACGGTTAAATAAAGTAGCTGAGGCCGAGTCTGTATTGGTGCCAGAATCTGTTAACGATTGTAGGCTGTTGTTTTGGTATTATCCTCTTCTCTAAAGACTACATAACAATAAAATAGTAGACTATTATTACAATATCTTTATTGCGTTTCATTCGTAATAACTGAAATAGAATTCAGATGCCAAAAGTATACAGAGTGTTCAGTAAAAGTGTTCAAAAAGAAATATATCTTTTGAAACAGTTAAGATAAAGTTTTGAAACCTGAGAACAATGTAGTAAATGTATTTAGCAGATCTTTTTGAAGATAACATATTAAAAAAATTCTTCTACATGTTTAAAAATGGCGGACGTTTAAATTATTCTATCAAAATAACTCAAAACTAACTAACGAGCTATCAAATAATAAATATGTAGCTTAAAAATCTTTGTCATTTAATAAGACATTAAGATTAATTTTGCAACTTTTCTAAATAAAAAAATAGTCTTAAGTTGACATTATGTGACGTATCTTGCAAATATAAACAATTTCAAGATTATTTTCGATATTTAAGTATGTATGGCTCGTATTATTTAGATGGATTTGATGATGACTATTAAATTTTAACGTTGAAGGATCGGTCGTTTTATCTAATAAAGAAGCGTCCAAAAGTTCAATTCAAAGTATTGAACTGTCATTGAGGATAGTGCCAAACACAATGTAACACAGTATTAAAGTTCAGATATTGGCAATACTGGTTAACCACACTGTTTAATACATTACACACTGGTTAATGTACGAAAAGAGGTTGGAACGTTATGGGGGTTTTAAATTCCCTTAATGACATACGTTCCTTACAGTGCAAAGTCTGCAGGGGATTACACATTATTAGTGAGCTAATCCTAGAGCTATTGTAAAGTTCAAATGTTAGTTGCAGTCGGAAAGGAAGGTGGAGATGACCATTTGCTATTTACACTAAAGGAACATTCGCTATTATGTAAACTCTCCCACCTGTGTTTTATACTCATATTCTTGCTGTATACTCAAACTGATATTCTCTGTCTCGTATTCGTTCAACGATTACTGTCCACAGAAATTACCTTACATTAAAAATGCCGACACTGAAAAATTATATCGTTATATCTTTATAGTGTACATATTGCAGATTCATTTAAAAAGAAAATAGGGAAAACTTTATATTACGCTGCAGATATAAAAACGTAGCAAAATTAAAATACGGGTTTTTGAACTCTCTCCTTATACTATAAAGAATTAATTGTACATCCTACCTACGCCAGAATAAAACAGAATCTTACATAGTAGATATGCCAATAACAGGGTCTTTTTGTTATAGTTATTGACATGTATTTTGGGATATGTTGATACTTTACAAATGTTTCATACAGGTTTACAAAGATAACATTAATAAGCGTTCATAAAATTGTTTGAATAAATGAAATGAATTGAATGTGAAAACTGAACTTCATAAATTCAGAAATCACAGCCTCTCGAACTTTTCAAATTTAAATAACTTGTGAAGGAAACAGGATTTTTTTCTTTCACTGAACGATGGCAAATGACCGGAAAATCCTGTTCCCTTCACAATCCTTCCATCGTCTAAAATAAACTTCAAACAAGGAACTAAATCACTTAATCTTGGCTGGGTATAAAAACTCATCACAAGATAATGCATCTTCTTCCTCTATCTCTATATATATCTCTTATTAGATGTTTATTGATATGGAGCAAAGATACTAAAATGCGTCTCAACATTTTCCACTTTACAACGAAATAGAAAATGTTTCTGTAAAAAAAATCTACTCGCCTTGACTATTTAATTTAAACATTTTCAGATTTCTGTGAATCACTTTTAATTTGTTCATAAAAGCAATTTTCATGATTTATCAATTTGATGGCAGCTTTATAATATAGGCTTTTTCCTAATCAGAATTGAAGTGGATCAGGAAAAAAAATATTTTTAGTTCTAACCTGTTTCACTTGATCCATTAGTACTGCACTGTAAATATAACAATGAATTATGTTTTTAATATCAGGTGTTCAGGAAAGTAAAACAGGGAATGTGGGAGACTTTCGATACTCGTCATGTAAGTCTTAGAATTAAATAATGTACGTATGATAATTATTGATAGTAATATCCAAGAGAATTTAAAATAATTATATAGATTTCTCTTTGCCTCTGGAAGAACGCTATTGGTTTTAGGGTCAAAACACCGAAGGGTAGTAAAGTTGCAATTTAAATCACAAAGCTTTACATTTTCAATAAGGACACAACTGGGGGTTTCTTAAAAAAAGAGTAATTTTTCCTACGAAATAAATTGATTCTCTACATGAGAGTATCTAAAAGAGGATAGTGATAGTGACAGTATATTACCGTCAGAGAACGAGATAAAGAGACTGAAAGTCGCCCATTTTGGTGAGAGGTTATCAAAAAGAGGATAGTGATAGTGATAGTATACTATCGTCGGACACAGAGACTAAAATATGCCAGTTTTGGTAAGAGGGTATCAAAAAGAGGATAGTGATAGTGATAGCATACTATCGTCAGACACAGAGACTGAAAGCCGCTGGTTTTGATGAGAGGGTATCAAAAAGAGGATAGTGATAGTGATAGTATACTATCGTCAGACACTGAGACTGAAAGTCGCTGGTTTTGATGAGAGAGTATCAAAAAAGGATAGTGATAGTGATAGTATGTATCGTTAGACATCGAGATAAAGAGACTGAAAGTCGCCAGTTTTGGTGAGAGGTTATCAAAAAGAGGATAGTTATAGTGATAGCATACTATCGTCAGACACTGAGACTGAAAGTCGCCAGTTTTGGTGAGAGGGTATCAAAAAGAGGATAATGATAGTGATAGTATGTTATCGTTAGACATCGAGATAAAGAGACTGAAAGTCGGCTGTTTTTTGGTCTGTATATGGTTAGTGGCCGGCGAATTAACATTTATTGGTGTTAATTTTAAATATATCCAACTGGAAAAGGTAAGATCTGAGAATAAAACTACTTTTTGTAGTTTTAACCCTTTTGAGACTCTTCAATTTCGGTCTAAGGCTAGCGCAGCTGATTATTGGATTTGTCTTAAGGAAAGTTTCTCTATCGATTTTAATAAACAGCAGTTTGTGTGCTTATACAATGCAAATTGGTCTATGCTCCAGGACCAGTGTTGTCAGAAGTTGAGTTAGTCAGGACAGGCGCAAGTACCAATCTTGTTGGACGTCAATATTCTCTAATTCTTGAGAAGTATCTACAGTCAGCTCGGTGAAATCTATCGTTATGTTCTGTCATTTGATACGATTGATTTATGATTAAAAAAATATTTTAATACTCTCCGCGGGAATTTCGGTTACAAATAAGTTTCGTGTTAGGACTGTTGATTTGTACAAATATTTGTGACTAGTGAATGAGTCAGAAAATTTTGATTTAGTCTTGTGTGTATAAAGAGAGTGTATAGTATTTTTATTTTGAATAAAAACACCCTAACGGGCTATCAATAAAAATTTCATTTGAACTCATTGTTTAGTAAACTCTTTATTAAATCCAACAGTGATAATAAGTTACTGAGGTCACCTTCTTTTTAATATCTCAGTTTAGCAATACAGAACCATATTTTCAATTAATATTTATCACGAATATTTCATATAAATCACTCCTGAATTATTCTGAAGAGTTAGTCAAGCATTGTAATACAAGTGGCAGAAAGAAAGAGTTTTATTTAGATGAATTGCACTTTGTTTTTGTTTTTCCCGAGAAAACCTTTTAAAAGTAGAGAATCAAGTGGTTTAAATCCTCTTATTTTTTTTTTTCTTTACTTTCCTACCTCAAATAGTTTTTCCAGTAACTGAGTTTTAAACTGCAGAGAATTACAAGGCGAGGCTTAGCTGTAATATCAGTTTGTTTGGAAATTTCTTCCAGTCAGAATATTGAGTTGATAAACAACATTTTTAGATTTGTTTTATTATTATTTAAATACACGAGTTAACAAATATGTACTAAAATGATACAGTAAAAATATCTCCATGTTTATCATGGGTATAACTAATGATAATGGTAAATTCTTTCATCAGTCTCTCCAACGCAGTGTGGAGTACAGGATGTCGTTCATTATGCCTTGAACTTTTTACCTCACTTAAAGTTAGCCACCAAACCCCTCATTTGCATTCTAACCTTAATGAGGTTTTAACGTTGTTCCAGAATCAAGCTGCTGGCTTATTTACTAGGAAAAAAACTTACTGTCATACATAATTTTGTGTCCAAAATTGAACATTTGGTTAAATAACTGACTGGATACTGAATTATACATATTCTTCAATACGCTGTTTCCCACGAAGATGATTACATTTTAGAACAGCCACCGATGATAAGTGAGCAAATTACTACGGGTTGTTGCTTACAGGTTGGAAACATATTTTAAAATGTAACTTAAAGCTTTGACATGTACGTCTACAATAGGGACCTAATGTTGGCTGCCGACATAGATGTACAATTTAAACGGCAGAAGAAGCAATAAAATACTCTGTGGGAATTTTTAATAATTTATGTTTTATTTACTACAATATAGCACTAAAGTTGGCAGCAGTGTTGGACAAAATCCCAATAGGCACTTTTTATGAATGTTCTTAGGAAATTAAGCATTTCTTCTTGATCAGTCTTTCTAGGCACTCATTGGTATAATATAGTCAATAAACACTACGTTTCGAGATTATTTATTATTGGCCTCTGGTCACTTCTATTTGGTTGGCCGGTGAGTGCAGAGCTATTACGAACTCTAATTTGTGGTTCAGTTTTAATAATTACGGTTTAGATTTTATTGATTGGATGTTTCACAGTTAGTGTGTATAGAATTTACACATTGTGGCTGTTGTGGTTTCTGACTTATGTGTGTCACAATTCTCTGGTATGTTTTGTTTACTTTAACATAGATTTTAGTCATTTACCTGAAGAAGATATCGGATCGCAGATCTCGAAACTTAATGTTACTGATTATATTGTATCATTGACCGACGGCATTATGTCAGAAAAAATTATGTTTCCTTTCACAATCCTTCCATCGTCAAAAACAAACTTTAAACAAACGATATTGATATGTTGAGGTAGTGTACCTTTATATACAACTCCGCAGAAGCAAGGTTAACTAAGTGGCCAGTCCATTTCCCATTAAACTAGCTGCTAACCGAGTGTTTATATAGTAGAGCTTTCACTTCTTTATTGTAGTTTGAAGCTGCCGCATCCTGCTGAAATATGCAAATCTGCAATTCTTCAACAATATAATGTGGAATAGGTGCACATGGAACACTTATTGCTACCTCAGTTTAGTTAGGCTATAGTCCTCTCAGAAATGTTGGAGGAAGAAAATCCATTAGCTGACAATGCTGTGTTATAATTCCCCTCGACGAAATTTGTTTTCTTCAAAAATAATATAAGGATCTTTAGTATTGTAGTAGTTAATATTGTGTCTAATTACAGATTCATTATGATAAAATCTAGACTTCTCTGAAAATATGAAACAAAGACTAACCGTCTCGCAATTTTCAATAACTTTGGAACAAACCTCACCTTAGAATTGCACAGGAGTAGGCCGTTTTCATGAAGTCGATGGACTCTTTTTGATATTGTTAGCATAAAGTGAAGGGAAAAAAGGAAAGAGAAATTAAGTAATGCAATATAAAGGATGATAGAAAAGGCGCTGGTGTTGTTTAGTTCTTATATAAGGTTACCAAGATAGGTAACAAGGGCAATAAAAGGTAATATATGTCTACTTATAAGTGATTTAATTTAATTTATTTGAACTTTCAAAAGACAATAAAATGAAATACGGTGGTATTGACTTATAGTATAAACACTAGCTCTTCTTATATTGACAGTTGGCGAAACAGTTAGCGTGTTATATACAACACTTGCAGTTGTACAAGTATCACGTAATAGGCTTCTTTGAGACTATTGACAAAATTTCAAGACTGAGCTCATTTAATGCGCGAGATGTCCTATGGAGAAATAAACAGACATAAAATAATACTAATACAATACAAATGTTTACTTCCTACCAGTGTAGACAAAAGTGAAGTTGTGGCTGCCTACAGCATGATCAAGGTATCAATGATATTCAGCCAAAACCCTCTAATGGAGTTACACAATGCAAAAACGAATTCTTGTATATGTGGAAACAAAGTTTAATGCAACATTTAAAATCTATAGACGAAATATTTATCGAGATAACTTACGGATAGTTAAGTTTCATGTAATACTTTGTTAAAATTTCATATGACTCTGCTTATTTACAAATTTATTTTCCTGCGATTTTAACGTTGCCATCATAATTACTCATATGAAAAATGGAACAAAATTTGCTCACGCTCAAACCAAATCCCATGGAGTAAGATGCATCCTTTTCGAACTCTTATACTTGCATAAAATATACTTGTACTGTGTTACTTATATAAAAAATAAAGCCCTATGCAAAATTTCAAGACTGCCATTATTGGTCAGATCGTTTTCGAGATATCGTGTGCACGGACAGTAACAAACCAATGTTCCTACCCCTTCAATAATAGCCTTTGCTAACGCTCAGCTAAATAATTGCAATTAACGACAAACAAATTTAGGTCTGATAATAGTAAAGGATGGGATCAGTTTAGAAGCAAAGATACAATAGGGAAAATGTTCGCAAAGTGCCACTTCAGCTGATTGTTCTGCTAAATGCTTGAGTGAACAGGTCAAGCGCATAACTGCAAGCTGCTAAATAAACGTGAAGTTGCTGCATAGTTTATAATATCACAGAACCATTGTCAAGATGGCGTCCAGTTTGTTTATAGGAAGGGAAGTGGTGCTTGAAATATACGACTTTGAAAAGTTGTTCCTAGTTTTGATCACTTTGGACGTTCTCCGAACGTCCAGTGAATAGCGGTGGGAGCGTACCGTATCACGAACGTGACCTGAGTGTTCCAACCCAATTAAAAGTGCGATGTTGTGTTTTAACCTATTTTCTAGACTATTTGTGAATAAACTTATAAAACTATTCAACAGCTTAAGCAGCATTATAGGAATACACATCTCTGTTGACCAAGTCCCAGTGGAGGAAGTATACAAAGTTTGACAATATTACGTGATAACCACATCCAATAGCACCACTAACACTCTTTAATAACCGACGGTCAACCTCAGACGAACGCTATTCACGAAAAAAATACAGACCTCAATGAAACTCTAAATTACAACACGAAATTATAAATGATAAGACAAGATCCTTTTCACACGATAAGTGCACACCGGTGGCAAACTGAGGAAGATTACTTGCACGTTCTGGTGGTTTTGGTTAACTGTATGCAGGGATATTTGAAGCAGGTCTATGTTTAGCAATGGGTTTAGCTAATATGCTTAAATGAGTAAAAGATATGTGACTTTTTTATATATATGTTAAAATGTGATACTTTAAAAACTGAGACAAAAATATGACTGAAGGGCGAATTTGTTTTCTTAAAATGAGAAAAATGAGTGAACAGGTCAAGCGCATAACTGCAAGCTGCTAAATAAACGTGAAGTTGCTGCATAGTTTATAATATCACAGAACCATTGTCAAGATGGCGTCCAGTTTGTTTATAGGAAGGGAAGTGGTGCTTGAAATATACGACTTTGAAAAGTTGTTCCTAGTTTTGATCACTTTGGACGTTCTCCGAACGTCCAGTGAATAGCGGTGGGAGCGTACCGTATCACGAACGTGACCTGAGTGTTCCAACCCAATTAAAAGTGCGATGTTGTGTTTTAACCTATTTTCTAGACTATTTGTGAATAAACTTATAAAACTATTCAACAGCTTAAGCAGCATTATAGGAATACACATCTCTGTTGACCAAGTCCCAGTGGAGGAAGTATACAAAGTTTGACAATATTACGTGATAACCACATCCAATAGCACCACTAACACTCTTTAATAACCGACGGTCAACCTCAGACGAACGCTATTCACGAAAAAAATACAGACCTCAATGAAACTCTAAATTACAACACGAAATTATAAATGATAAGACAAGATCCTTTTCACACGATAAGTGCACACCGGTGGCAAACTGAGGAAGATTACTTGCACGTTCTGGTGGTTTTGGTTAACTGTATGCAGGGATATTTGAAGCAGGTCTATGTTTAGCAATGGGTTTAGCTAATATGCTTAAATGAGTAAAAGATATGTGACTTTATTATATATATGTTAAAATGTGATACTTTAAAAACTGAGACAAAAATATGACTGAAGGGCGAATTTGTTTTCTTAGGGTATGTGAATTAGTTATTGTTTAGGTTTAACAAGTGTTTAGTGATTTATGAGTTAAGGAAATTAATTTGTATTACTTCAAATTAAACAAGAAATGTTTTTAATAAAATATGACACGAACCTAATACGTAACTTTCTTCAGTCATCTTTCATATAAATACGTAAACAGTTCATATCCTGTCTTCAGTCGATTTCCTGTGTGTCTTATTTTAAGACATCCCGAAAATAAGTTACTGCTTTAAATGCATAGAGTTCTTAGAGTAGAATTGCCAAAATATATTTTTCATTTTTTATAACTTTTAGGAAAGACAACTTAAAGAGCTGTAACTAAACTATTTTTAATTAGAAAAAGAAAGCAACCGAGCAAAGAACGTAGCTATGATGGGAAGGGTTGATTCAATTAGAATGTTCAGTTTACCTCCGCTTCGAGCAACGTCTGAGATCTGACGCACTAAGCGGCTTAGTGCAACGTCTGAGATCTGACGCACTAAGCGGCTTAGTGCAACGTCTGAGATCTGACGCACTAAGCGGCTTAGTGCAACGTCTGAGATCTGACGCACTAAGCGGCTTAGTGCAACGTCTGAGATCTGACGCACTAAGCGGCTTACTGTAACGTCTGAGATCTGACGCACTAAGCGGCTTAGTGCAACGTCTGAGATCTGACGCACTAACCGGCTTAGTGCAACGTCTGAGATCTGACGCACTACGCGGCTTAGTGCAACGTCTGAGATCTGACGCACTAACCGGCTTAGTGCAACGTCTGAGATCTGACGCACTACGCGGCTTAGTGCAACGTCTGATATCTGACGCACTAAGCGGCTTAGTGCAACGTCTGAGATCTGACGCACTAACCGGCTTAGTGCAACGTCTGAGATCTGACGCACTACGCGGCTTAGTGCAACGTCTGATATCTGACGCACTAAGCGGCTTAGTGCAACGTCTGAGATCTGACGCACTAAGCGGCTTAGTGCAACGTCTGATATCTGACGCACTAAGCGGCTTAGTGCAACGTCTGATATCTGACGCACTAAGCGGCTTAGTGCAACGTCTGATATCTGACGCACTAAGCGGCTTAGTGTAACGTCTGAGATCTGACGCACTAAGCGGCTTAGTGTAACGTCTGAGATCTGACGCACTAAGCGGCTTAGTGTAACGTCTGATATCTGACGCACTAAGCGGCTTAGTGCAACGTCTGTTATCTGACGCACTAAGCGGCTTAGTGCAACGTCTGATATCTGACGCACTAAGCGGCTTAGTGCAACGTCTGTGATCTGACGCACTAAGCGGCTTAGTGTAACGTCTGAGATCTGACGCACTAAGCGGCTTAGTGTAACGTCTGAGATCTGACGCACTAAGCGGCTTAGTGTAACGTCTGATATCTGACGCACTAAGCGGCTTAGTGCAACGTCTGTGATCTGACGCACTAAGCGGCTTAGTGCAACGTCTGATATCTGACGCACTAAGCGGCTTAGTGTAACGTCTGAGATCTGACGCACTAAGCGGCTTAGTGTAACGTCTGAGATCTGACGCACTAAGCGGCTTAGTGTAACGTCTGATATCTGACGCACTAAGCGGCTTAGTGCAACGTCTGTGATCTGACGCACTAAGCGGCTTAGTGCAACGTCTGTGATCTGACGCACTAAGCGGCTTAGTGCAACGTCTGAGATCTGACGCACTACGCGGCTTAGTGCAACGTCTGTGATCTGACGCACTAAGCGGCTTAGTGCAACGTCTGTGATCTGACGCACTAAGCGGCTTAGTGCAACGTCTGAGATCTGACGCACTACGCGGAAAGTAACCGAATACAGTTTGTACTATTTTAACGTCCCTACCTGTGGCATTATACAGTGGAAGAGTAATGGTGTGCAAGGTAAATTGTGTTTGAACGTATATAACTTTTTAACAATTATGTAATCAATAACGTAAAAGTTTAAGAACCAAGCTTGTTAGCTATCAAGGGCACGTTTGAACAGATAAAAGCTAAATTAGGAGTACAATGAAGATAATATCTTTTGTCTTTGCATGAAATTAATGTTCCTATTACAGGGGAAGTTTGTTTAATCTTAATAGAGGACTTAGAAGATTCTCTTAGAACAAAATCTTATTAGCTGGTACAAAAGAGTTGTTAATGTATCGATGTTACGGTACTGATCATAATTTATTAAGTACATCCAATAAACATTTTGTATTCAATAACATTTTTCAGGTAAACTTATGGGTTTGTTGATAAAAACTACTTTCCAGTAATAAGCAATAATACGTATATAGGCATTTATATTACTCCTCTATATTCTAATAAATTTATGAAATATAATCTTATATTAAACTACAACGAAATAAAAAATATATTCTCGAACTAATAATAAAGCGTAAATGCATTTTTTCCCTCTTGTTAAGAAAGGTATTTTTAAGGTCTGTGCCTGAAAAACATTTTTTTTACCAAATATACAAAGAAGGAAAGGTTATCAAATTTGAATTCTATAGTAACCCACACGTAAACATTCTGTTGGAACCTGATCTATCTGAATTCTCCCTCTACATGTGAATTCGAGACCTGGTGATCAGCAGCGGTATAGCGACACGATCACGCAAGATCATGTCAGATACGTCAGCTGTTCAACTTCATCTCTACCGTAACAAAAGCCCCTGACATTGTTCATTAGGCTAGGACAATAAAAGTCTATCGAGTCCTCTCTGGAGCACATCTGTCTTCCAGACTGAGGTGTGAGTAGTGGTAGCTTCTGTAGTTTAGCTCAATTATTAGAAAAATAGGACCTGTAGTAATTAACGTACAATAAAAAGTAATACCTTTCTTTTGAAGATATAAGAAGAAAGTTTTAGAGCAATAATCTACCTTTAGATATCGGTAGATGAGCTAAACCAATCTCTATCTATATTAGTAATAATTATAAAATTTTTACATTACTTTTATGTTTCTCAAAGTTTAGAAAATAAGTTATTAATCTCGTAAATGCTTTTTTTCGTAAAATTTACAATTTTTACTTTCAGTAAATTTGCTCTATAAGTAGTGAACCGATTTCAATGACTATCGTATCCTTATACATGACAATAAAATTAAGACTGATAAGTTATTTGAATATATTTAAAAAATAAAGAAATTAAAATTAAAAAGATTAAAGGTAATGAAAGTGAAAAAAATATAAATCAGTAACCAAATAAAAAAGTGTGTAAATCCTTATTTTTATAAAACATAAACCAATTTCCAGTAAACATGGCTAATTTATCTTGGGCGGTATATTAACGCACCTGTACCCTTATACACCCCCCAGATACAACAATATGCTGTTATTGTTACAATAATCACTTGTCCTATTACAAAATCTGTTATTGTTGTCGCAATCACAACCACTAATTGTGTGTTTTTGTGTTTATATGACGCGACATGTGACAAACATATCCCTAGGGTGGGTTTTATTCAAACGTGGTGTTGATATTTCCTCACTATAGTAGATCTGGCTAATAGTTATGAAAGAAATTTAACATAGTGATGTTATACGACGATTAAACGACGCAAAAACGGTCTGAACATCTCGCTATGGAAAGGATCCCATCAAAACAGTATGGATGTTCTAAGAATCTTGTCTCAATTTCGAATTTATAATGAACCCGTTTTGAGCCTAAGAAACAAATTATGGGGTGAAAACTATGTCCAACAACACCATCTAAAGTTCTTAAGTGAAGAGTCTTGTATAAAACTAACAATATATGACTTACATGATGCTACATTTATATTAATATCCATAGAACTGAATATATATTCTCCCGCCATGTATGTTTAGAAGATGACAAAAATTCTTATAGTCATTTTGGAGATGTAAATATACCATAAGGACGTAATTAATATGGGTGAACTGTGAAATATGTCGCATTTCTTTAAAACTGTTTCTACATCAACGTTTTCGCTGTAAAAGAAGAAACAAAGCGCTAATTACAGAACCCATTTACATGCTGCATTACTTTAATTGTTACCATATCGTCTCATATTGATTTATGATGATGGGTTTTATGCTTGCTTTTTTCAGATATCAAAAATGTGGACCGGGACGATAATTACTGTTCTCTTTATTAGCATCGGAGCCATTGCAGGTAAGTAGTGAAAACGTACAGTGAAAAACTATCTGTCTTTCCTTTGTTAATTTTTTAATGGAGGGAGACATAATACCAGATTGTTTGTGTCCTAATAGGCTACATTCATCCATCCTTGCCACATTAAACATTTTCTTTAATACTGGACAAGATACAATACAGTAAGTATGGATATACCTTACACTTTGAGCACGAAAGCGGTTGTTTCGTATTTCTTCTTAATTTTGTGTTTTTCCATGGTCAATAAAAAGTCTATTTTAATATCAAGTACGTGTGTGACCTGAATTTATTTTTATTTTGGAAAACCAACCTAAAAAAACAAAGACGGATAATTCGGAACTCTTTTGTATTGTTATGTTTTTACTTCTGTAGAACTAAGTGGGGTGATGCATTTCGAAATTTTGAGTCGGTTTGGACGCACAAGTTTCTCGTTGTACTAGTATTTATTTCGCTATGTAGAAACTCTTTTTTGTTAAAATATAAAAACAATGAGTTCTTACTTGAAAGCAACAAAGAAAATTCCCATAAGAAATAAATCAATCATCAGCAGTGCTAGTTTTTGTGGAGGTCGAAATCTCTGTGTAGCAATGGGGTTAAAAATACAAAATGAATTTTTTACTCAGTTCATATTTTTTACAGCTTTACACAGGTATAAATAACTAAAGTAAAATTTATTTTCTCTTTGTCTCTTAATCCAATCATCTGACGGTTATATACCAATTATTTAAATGCCTGACGGTCAGTTTTATAAAGAAAAAAACCTCTATCGATGTCATGAAACTCCTGTATGTGTGCATTTTCGTGAAGGTATTCATTTACAATTTAAAGTTTGTAGTTCTAACAGTTATCATATCGTTTATATCATGGAAAACACACAATTTCCACTCTATAAACCGACTCTCCAGACTATTCTGGAGGATTTGCAATTTTTTTTATTTTTCAAACCGAATTATTATATTCTTAACGCTATTTAAGATGATTATTATTCGTAAGCAGCATCGGATTTTGCGTTTGGAGCTGTTTCTACAAATCAGTCTAGCTCATATGTTATATTAGCAAGGTTGGAGATCAAAAATATTTTATTTGAAAACAAGACCCAACAAAAGTTCAATACTGTTGTCAAATCCTCTCTCCTTTGTGCCTTATTGTCATAATCATCGATATTAAAAAAGGGTGTTAATTTATTTTAACTTGTTTTACTATAATATATACTACATGAAGTAGCTCATGCACTTTTAATAACAGTTATTGTTTAAGAAGTAAAATCATAACTGTCATAGGAGAGATAGAGATACATGGCGCAAAGAGAAAAATCCAAGACTATCAGTTGACGCCTATTGTTATTCTGGTATATTTTTACAACCTTATGCCACATTTGTTTTGCGATGTAACAGAAGAGTTATATACAAATATAATATTAATCGTATAGTTTGCTCACTTTATATCAATATCGATATATAAGACAATGAATTGATACTGCAAGTTATTAATTGAATGAAGCTCTATAATGACTACATTTTATTATGTATACGCATTTTTTGTTATTAACCAATAACATTGATTAATATCCTTAGATGCAAAATCAATTACGATCAGCAACGCAAGACTGGTCAGCACTCGAGGCGGAAGCTGTCGACAAGAAAATGGCATATACAGGTGCTCTGTCATACGAGGAGAGACGGCCACGTTCCAGGGAGTTCTTAATGTCGACGGTAAGTAGGAATAAGTGTCAGAGGTATGACTGGTAAGAGCTCGCGGTGGAAGCTGTGTACATAGAAGGTGGCATCAACAGGTGCTCTGTTGTACGAGGAGAGACAGCCACGTCCCATTGAGTATTCAATGTCGACGGTAAGTAGGAATAAGAGTCAGAGGTAAGCTTGGTAAGAGCTCTCGCGGTGGAAGCTGTGTACAAGAAGGTGGCATCAACAGGTGCTCTGTTGTACGAGGAGAGACAGCCACGTCCCATTGAGTATTCAATGTCGACGGTAAGTAGGAATAAGTGTCAGAGGTATGACTGGTAAGAGCTCGCGGTGGAAGCTGTGTACAAGAAGGTGGCATCAACAGGTGCTCTGTTGTACGAGGAGAGACAGCCACGTCCCATTGAATATTCAATGTCGACGGTAAGTAGGAATAAGTGTCAGAGGTATGACTTGGTAAGAGCTCGCGGTGGAAGCTGTGTACAAGAAGGTGGCATCAACAGGTGCTCTGTTGTACGAGGAGAGACAGCCACGTCCCATTGAGTATTCAATGTCGACGGTAAGTAGGAATAAGAGTCAGAGGTAAGCTTGGTCAGCTCGCGGTGGAAGCTGTGTACAAGAAGGTGGCATCAACAGGTGCTCTGTTGTACGAGGAGAGACAGCCACGTCCCATTGAGTATTCAATGTCGACATAAGAGTCAGAGGTATGACTGGTAAGAGTGGAAGCTGTGTACAAGAAGGTGGCATCACAGGTGCTCTGTTGTACGAGGAGAGACAGCCACGCATTGAGTATTCAATGTCGACATGACTGGTAAGAGCTCGCGGTGGAAGCTGTGTACAAGAAGGTGGCATCAACAGGTGCTCTGTTGTACGAGGAGAGACAGCCACGTCCCATTGAGTATTCAATGTCGACGGTAAGTAGGAATAAGAGTCAGAGGTAAGCTTGGTCAGCTCTCGCGGTGGAAGCTGTGTATTTATCGCAAGAACGAAAGGTAGAAAAACAGGTAACGATGATGTAAGAGTGTGCGATACTGAATATGAATAACTTGTCCTAGTTCCATACCAATGTCTACCACTAATGTCACTTTACTGTATTAAATACAGTCTTTTCACTGTATTAAATAGGTAAAATATAAGTGAAGGATATCTTAGAGTTAGTATATAAGGTAATTTTATTTTGAAAACACATAATCGACATAAGTTAATTCTGACTATCTTAACTCTAACCTCCTGAGTGTTTCAGGCGGAGATTCCCATGCGGGGATAGAATTGTTCCAAGTCACTCTGGAATTTACGAGAGAGCAGTTCGGAGAAGTGGCCTCCGATAAAAAGACTTGTCAGACGGTAGGAGGGGACGTGGTCATCGGGGGGGACTGTGACGTCACCTCTATTGCGGAAGGAAGCTACAATATAGTTCCGTTTTCGGTTAAGGTTCCGGATGTTGATAGTTCTGTAAGTAGTGTAAAAGTTTGTGATTACTGAAATAGCTAACACTTCATTTACTATGACTGAGAGAAACATGAAGAAGAACGTAAGACTGCTTTTTATTAGATTGGGTGTACAAAATATTGTAATGCGATATAATATAGTTTTGTACAATTTCCACACACTTGCAGCTTAAGATGTCTGTTCTGTTTCCGGTTAGGATTCCAAACATTAAACATCCCGTATTTGTATAGAAAAAATTTTGTTTGAAAATTTTAATGCATTTTGACACAACTGTCAAAAAAACAAAATGATATGCAATGCATATGAATATGTAATTCAAGAGATGAATTATTATGTATTAATATATCTTCTTCTTTTTCTTTGCCTGCGCTTGATATTCAAAACAAATGTTGTAATTTTTATTAGACAATAAATACAATAACTGAATTTTCCATAGAAATTAGGAAAGGAGATGTTTTGAGCAGAATTGTGTCAATTTGTTACGATATTTACCAATTTTAGTCAAGTTTATTTGCTGGTGCGCTCAGTCAGACTAATGGAAGGATCATGTAAGGATAACACTTATATAAGGAGTGAGCTCTCTGTAAACTCATATATGTGATTGTCTAGGGGCTGCCCTTGATTCAATGTGTTGTTAGTTAATGTTTCGTCACTCCCACTTCTATCCCTTAAACTCAGAAGGCAAAAAGTTTGCAATGAGTAGATAATTATATTAAATTATATCTAAATTATAGCCGTAGACAATCTTAAATATTGCGTACCTAAAGGTAATTGAAACATATAAACCAAATATACTGAAATCTTGTTTGATTTTTAAAGCATAATCAAAATTGATTAATCTATTAAGGAACATTCTCTAAAACAAAACAATATCCCTAACAATATGTACTCATGCATGATGAGTACAAGTGCTGCGTGAGGTATATTAATGCCTACCACATTAATTTTATTCGGCGAAACATGAAAGTTTATTATTAATCCAAAAAAAGGAAAAAGAGTAATTAGTATAAAATAGGAAAGTATTTGTCACTTATAATTACGTATATGACAGTTATGTTTTTAAGATTCAAACCAACCTCGAAAATAAAACATAAGTTCTGCAAACTCTTGTGGTTTTCCGGATTAAATTGATATATAAACGTGTTGCTTTGTATTATAAGCAGCTCAAATATATTGCAGGAAAATAAGAGGCTGTTAATGACCTTAGAATTTAACTTTTACAAATAATATCGTTTGTTGCCTCTTCCCACTTTGTTGCCTTCGTAACTTAAGTAGTGGTAATGACACACCTTAGTTATTCCATCTTTTACCAATAAATAGGGACCGGCCTGGTGCTGTTATGGAAATAAAATATTGAACGTCCTTGTACTTGTCGTTGGAAAACAGTTGACTCGAATATAAACTAAAGAATTTGTTTGTGTTTACTCTTATTAAGTTTTATTGGGGTTTCTTGTATCTGATGTTCAAATAACTATACTCTACCTGTGTTTACAAAATTTGATTAGTAGTGATTATATTTATTGACGTTGAATCCTGGAATAAATTGGATTCTAAAAATAGGGTGAAAGAGTAAGCTCGTATAATAATCAACGAAAGAATTGATTTAAATATATTTTAGGATCTTTCACAGCTGTGCGATTATATATTGCATATAAGGTATAAATAAAATATAAATCTTATAAGGTAAAGTATTTTATTACATGTTCCATTTTTGTAAGACCAGTTACCAGAAATAACATGAAAATGAAAGTATTAAAATGGTACAGAATTTATCACTCATGAAACTTGTTCCTTCGAACGTAGCAATACGAAGGATATAACTAAGTGTGTTCCGTAGTTGGCTATAGATGGTGAAATTTAAGATCAAAAGAGTGAAGTTTATGATCTTACGTAGTATAAACGTTTTACGTATGGATTGTGATGAAAAATCCAATATTTGTATCTGTTATATAGTCATAGAGTTCCTTTCCTCTGACTGCTTCAGTTTGGTGTCAATCATTCACCCAAACATTTAAATTTTGTTCTCTAAGGCTTCCAATAAATTTCATTAATTCTCATATGCAACACATATGTATGGTAATTTTGAAGCTAATAAACTAACAATGGCATTTTTTTGCAGATAACAACCAATTTCAGGGCTTTGGGGAAAGCGAGTTGGTCAGATGGTACAACTACTCAGGAGATTGAAATTGGTAGATGCAGAATCGACATTGAGTGAAAATATGTACTTTTCAAAGTGAATAATGTACTTCAGCAAATTCTTTTCCTAAGGTTTGCGTACATAAATAGAGATATAAAATGTTGCAATTGTCGTTTAATTACACCCTATTATCTTTACACGTAATATTCCAGTTAATTAATCACAAACATACACACACACACACGCGCGCGCGCGCGCGCGCACGCGCGAAAATGGATGATTTGAACTGATAATTACATTTTGGACAATTGATATCGTCATGTGACATAAATAGAACATAACATCCCTATAAACCACGGATGTCTTCCCCTACTTCTCAAAAAAATAAAAACGTTTATCAATTACCAAGTGTTTACTGGGATCTAAATGAATAGTTTTGGCCTTTTTTAAAGTGAGCCCGAAAAAATGACTGAGTAAACACATCTTCTTAGTGATTTATGACTTACTAAATTATTTTTTTATTACTTGTAATGTTTTAAATACACTTGAACCGAAGCCAGTGCACTTTTAATACATAAAAAACGTAACTCCCTTCAGCTATATATCATATAAATACTGTTAAAATTCCGTACCAAGTGTTCGGCCGCGTTTCTGAGAGTCTGGGTTCAAGACCTCCCAAAAATAATTTCCATACTTTTAATGCATCAAGTTCTTTGAAGATTGCCCAAAATATTTTTTTCTATGTTTATCGTCTTCAGGTTAAAGATCTGTAACTAAACAATTTATAATTTAAAAAACAAGGCAACAGAACACACACCGTAGCTATGGTTAGAACTGTTGTTGCAATTGGAATGATGAGTTTAACTCCACATGCCTGCCACAGTTTACACTGTGTGCTATGTCACTATCTGTGCCATTATACAATGAAGTAATGAGTAATAAGTGAGTAATACAATGAGTAATGAGTGTACAAGGTAAATTGTGTATGCATGGATGTAACTGTTATATCGATTACAGAATGTGTACCGCAGAAAGGAACGTTTTAGCAGTTAGGGTCTAAATTAGGATTGGAATGAAGATATATCTTTTGTCTTTAGATGAAAGTAATGTCCCAATTACAGGGAAAGATGGTTTAATCTTAATTGAAGGCTTAGAAGATCCACTCGGAACAAAATGTTATTGGTTGGTAAAACGATTTGATGCAATGATGTTACATTATTGCTTATATTTTATTAAGAATTTCTTTTATTTATTTATTTCCACATCAAAATTTTTGAGCAAATATGAGGTTGTTGAAACAAATATTAATCAAATAATACGTTTCAAGCAATAAACAATAATATCAGGCTATTTAAATTTATACCGCTCCCGATATTCAAACAAGTTAATCAAACATAATTTAGAGTAATCTAACCCTTCACTAAATCTAAATAAATAATAAATATTCTATGTAATTTTGAAGCTTAAAATACAATTTTAATGAGTGATTTCTTTGTGAAACGATAAAGTTTTTCTTATTTTTTAGTAAAGTTATATTTAATATTTTCTGTCAGAAAAAATGCAAAAATAAGTATTTGGACACTGGTTGTGTCACCTTATCCAAGGTAATTGAAAATTTTTTTACCAAACATTCAGAGCAGGGTACGTTAAATTAGAATACTATAGTAACCCGCACGAAAATAGTCCTATGGTGGCTAATCCAACTGATCCCCCCTCTACACCTCGAGCCGAACCCTGTTGCCAGTTTTACATGTTTGGAGCATTACTGATAAAATAAAAACCATCACCTGATAATGTAAACAGATATACTTATATTTGATTTCATTAATTTTTTTCGCAAATGTCTAACTCAAGTTTGTTATTACAGTTACCTCACAGCGGGAAAAGCTTGTGATCAGCAGCGGTGTGGCACCACAACCTAAAATTTCAACGCATTACATTAATGCAGGTTACTATTGTGTTATATGCTGGAGCCCAAAAATACAATAAACAGTCTTAAAACAATACTCAAAATGTGTTCTTGGGGCTATAATCGGTTCGCAATCACCCCCGGGATTTTTTTTAGATTTCTTTACAAGTGTCACTGCAAAAGCGGGTTTTCGTCACGGACCGATGAGGCTACTGAATTAGTTATGACTAAATCATATCATATTATTTTGTACTTGAACCTATTTCTGGATTGTGAACTAAGCACCAGACAGCTAATCACATGGTAATGAGAGAGACAGCAGCTGTTCAATTTCATCATCTACCGTAACAAAAGCGCCTGACCTTGTTCATTAGGCTAGGACAATAAAAGTCTATTAAGTTATCTATCCTATCTGGAGCCCATATATCTTCCAGACTGAGGTGTGAGTAGTGGTAGCTTACAAAAGTAAGTATTACAACAGTAGGGCCGGTAGTAATAAACGTACAAGAATTTATAATATCTTTCTTTTCAAGATATAAGAAGAAAGTGTTATATCTATAGTATTGATTTTAGGTATTAGGAGATGAGTTTATTTAACCTCTAATTATACAAGCAATAATAAAGCAGCGTCCTTCGTAATTCAAGTATAGTTGGGCGTTTATCTAAGCTTGGAAAATATTAGGTTAATGTTAACAAATGAATAATGCACTCGTATGCGTAATATGATTCTTAATGTTTACTAATATTCAAGAACTATCATTTCCATCAGCATAATATGTTTGCCTATTCTCCCGTCATGTATGTTTAGAATACACATGAAGTCAAAGTTCATATTGTCAACATCGATACCCCCTAGGATGTAATGGATGAACTGGATTAGTAAGATGTCGCACTCCATTTCAATCGTTCTATATCAATATTTTGCTATATATGTATAATAGTAAATACAGGTAAAGAAAACTCTATTTAACACGTACCATTGTTTTAGTCAATACCACGTCGCCTTGTACTGATTTGTGATAGTTGTTTTATGTGTGTTTTTCAGCGAGCTAAAATGTGGACCGAAACAATAATTATTATTGCAACCGTTTTATAAGCTTCGAAGCCAGTGCAGGTAAATATCATATACATTGGTAAACTATCCTTCTTTCATTCCGTCGTTCCTTTTTCAATGGCATAAAGGATAAAGAAACAAATTGTGGGTAGAACTATAAGCTACATTTATACATTCTTGCTACATTAAAATGAGCTTTAAAATTAATTATGAAACGCAATCTTTCTTTTTTCGATATATAATTGAAAAAGAAGCAATACAGCAATAATAAATATAACACACGCGTTTAAATTTAAAATGCTTAATGTGTACTTTTCTCTTATATTTTGTATTTTTCCATATCCAATAAAAGATATCTTTTTTAATACACAAGTACATGTGACCTGAATGTTTATCTTGAATGCTTGGAAAACCGATCTGTCAAAATACAACTACAGTAAGTAAAGATCAAACACTGCATACTTATAATTTCCTAAAATGTATAGTTCAAAGTATATTATTACAAGTAACTCTGTGCTCAAGACTGGTTGCAGAACATCAAGCTTACTCTATACTTTCAAGACTATCAATGTAACCAAATTTAAAATAGAAATTAAATTAACTAATCATTGTTTCATAGATATAACAGGAACTTTCAGTTAATAACGTATGTTCCTTTTACATTAGACACCATATGGTGTAATCCGGATTGATTTTTAAAATAGGATAGACCTAGACGTTAAGCAGGAACTCTAAGAATGCCATAATAAAATTTATGTACAATCGTTTTAGTAGTTTTTTACGTTAATGAGTAAAACACACCCATAGAGATACCATTAGATGTGTATAAAAGTATATATAACATGAGATTAGCATATTTAGTTCAGCGATATTGTATTTACAGAAGATAAAACATCGATTACGATCAGCAACGCAAGGCTGGTCAGCTCTCGCGGCGGAAGCTGTGTACAGGACGGTAAAGTCAACAGGTGTTGTGTCGAACGAGGAGAGACAGCCACGTTCCAGGGAGTCCTCAATGTCGACGGTGAGTAGGAATAAGAGTCAGAGGTAAGACTGGTCAGCTCTCGCGGTGGAAGCTGTGTACAGGACGGTAACGACAACAGGTGTTGTGTCGAACGAGGAGAGACAGCCACGTTCCAGGGAGTCCTCAATGTCGACGGTGAGTAGGAATAAGAGTCAGAGGTAAGAGTGGTCAGCTCTCGCGGTGGAAGCTGTGTACAGGACGGTAACGACAACAGGTGTTGTGTCGAACGAGGAGAGACAGCCACGTTCCAGGGAGTCCTCAATGTCGACGGTGAGTAGGAATAAGAGTCAGAGGTAAGACTGGTCAGCTCTCGCGGTGGAAGCTGTGTACAGGACGGTAACGACTACAGGTGTTGTGTCGAACGAGGAGAGACAGCCACGTTCCAGGGAGTCCTCAATGTCGACGGTGAGTAGGAATAAGAGTCAGAGGTAAGACTGGTCAGCTCTTCGCGGCGGAAGCTGTGTACAGGACGGTAACGACAACAGGTGTTGTGTCGAACGAGGAGAGACAGCCACGTTCCAGGGAGTCCTCAATGTCGACGGTGAGTAGGAATAAGAGTCAGAGGTAAGAGTGGTCAGCTCTCGCGGTGGAAGCTGAGTACAGGACGGTAACGACAACAGGTGTTGTGTCGAACGAGGAGAGACAGCCACGTTCCAGGGAGTCCTCAATGTCGACGGTGAGTAGGAATAAGAGTCAGAGGTAAGACTGGTCAGCTCTCGCGGTGGAAGCTGTGTACAGGACGGTAACGACAACAGGTGTTGTGTCGAACGAGGAGAGACAGCCACGTTCCAGGGAGTCCTCAATGTCGACGGTGAGTAGGAATAAGAGTCAGAGGTAAGACTGGTCAGCTCTCGCGGTGGAAGCTGTGTACAGGACGGTAACGACAACAGGTGTTGTGTCGAACGAGGAGAGACAGCCACGTTCCAGGGAGTCCTCAATGTCGACGGTAAGTAGGAATAAGAGTCAGAGGTAAGACTGGTCAGCTCTCGCGGCGGAAGCTGTGTACAGGACGGTAAAGTCAACAGGTGTTGTGTCGAACGAGGAGAGACAGCCACGTTCCAGGGAGTCCTCAATGTCGACGGTGAGTAGGAATAAGAGTCAGAGGTAAGACTGTAGTATTGAGCAAACTCCATACCAACAATAACTAAAGAGTGAGCATAGAACTAGCGTGTAACAACAAGTTAACTTACATAAAAGGGAGTCATATTGTCGCAGAGTTACGGTTCCTAAAAGGGTAACCAATATCTGTGTGACTGACATCTTGTTGTGAAATTTTTGAAAAATTAGTCTGCATATCATCCTGTTTTCTTTCTAATTCGGAACTAATAAACATGCAATTTCCGCCGTGAATACTTATTTTGTACCTTATTTGTACATAAAAACGTCTGAGCTAGTAGATCAGTGTTGGCCAAAAATGTGGTTACGTGTTTGATTCTACCTAACCCATAATAAATCCATCTTAATCTCCCAATTTTATTCTACGCTCGACCACTACCTTCCACTATTAAATACAGTGCATATAGTCCTTCTACTATAATAGGCAGTTTGAAGATCAGTGAGGAGAATATTTGAATCACAATATAAGTTTACAAAAAATTTGACATCATCTTCATAGTTAATCCTACCTTATCTGAACTCTAACTTCCTGTCCTCTTTCTGAGTGTTTCAGGTGGAGAATACTCCCATCTGGGGATAGAATCGCTCGTAGTTACGCTGGAATGGACGAAAGAAAAGCTCGGAAAAGTGGTCACCAAAGCCCAGACTTGTCAGAAGGTGGGAGGAGACGTGGTCATCAAGGGGGAGTGCGCAGTCACTGTTATGGCGGAAGGAAGCTACAAGATAGTTCCGTTTCCGGTCAAGATTCCAAAGCTTCATCATCCTGTAAGTAAGTAGTGTAAAAGGTGCTGAAATGAATGATTTACTATGACTGAGAAAACCCTCAAGTAGAACGAAAGGCTCTTGATAAAATTGGGTGTATAAAAGTCATGACAATATGCTTAGAGAGTTTTATACAAGTTCCACTCTCTCGTTGCCTAAGATGTCTGTTCCATTTTGTTAAGATAAACATGTAATATGTGTTGTGATGTCTGCCCGGCCATTGATGGTGGTTCGAAAGTCACCTTTAAGCCGTTGGTGCCCAGGTTAAGTGTTAGAGAGGGCTTCTTAGCCCTAACCTGGCCTGGTAAAATATGAAATCATTACTTTACTTTACATACTAAAAAATATGTTTTTTACATTTTCGATGTATTTTGACACCGTTCGAAAATTACCGTTGAGAAATGAGATGAATTATCGTACATTATTTAATATTTCTTTCTGATTAATTATATACTTTCTTCTTATTCCTTGTCCACGCTTTGTATTTAAAACCGATTTTACAGCTTTCCTTAACAGTAAATACAGTAACTGAACTTACCATAGCAATGGTGAAAGGAGATGTTTTGAGGAAAATGGAGTCAGTCTGTTACGATTTCTATCAATTTCAGTCAAGTTTGTTTGCTTATTGCGATCAGTCAGACTAATGGAAGGATCCTGTAAGGATAACACTTGAAATATAGTGATTGAGCTCTCTGTAACTCGTGTGTGATTGTCTGGGCCCTGTCCTTAATATTACTGTTAGTACTGTAAGATCTCATATTGTCAAATTTTTCGTCACTCCCAGTTGTACCCCTTAAATGCAGAAGGCAAAATCTATGCAATTAGTAGGTAAAATAGTATATTAAATTAAACCTATAACATAGCCGTTCGGGTCAAAGAAGGACAAATTTCAATATTGCGCACCTCAGTACAGAAACATAGGAGATTACGCTAAATATAACGATACTTCTTCTAACATAAATATCGTTTTACTTGTCGTTGGAAAATAATTTACGAAAATAAACAGTAGAGAATGTTTACTTACTCTCAGTATTGTTTTTTTCTCATATGTGACGTTCAAATGATTTCGATCTACCTGGATTTGCAAGATTTTATCAATTATACTTTTTAGAGATGAAACCTGGAATAAATTAGGTTCTCAGAATCGGATGCAACAGTAACCACTCTCTGAAAGAATTTACGTAATTACTGTATTCATGTAACTTTCACAGCCGGCCTCATCACAAAAGTAACGGAAGATACTAGGGAACACACATACATACATACAGACATATATTGTAAAAATATAATATTTAGGTTAATTAATAAACTTACCTATAATGTGAATTTGAGAACTATATTCGTTGTAAGCTGCGGTATACAGTAATTAGCGTTTTAATACCCTTCCGTTTTGACCCCAACCAAAACAAAGCGTGGATTTTTCCGAAGAGAAATTCCTCTATAAAATTCAATAAGAGTTAGGTCATGTGTTTATACTGTACCAATTGGCTCTCTATTCCTAGACTACATAGTTTTTAAGCAAATCTACAGCTTACAAAGTAAAGTATTGTATTAAAGATTTACCGTTTTTAAGATCAACACAGTTACCTGATATGACATGAAAACATAACAGAATTTATCCCTCATGTACCCCGTGCCTTTGTACAGTGTTGGCAATCGATTTATTTTGTTCAGTCAATAGGAATTTAGCCAACTTCACAAAGAACACAAACTGATTTCAAGTAGTTGGAAATGTATGGTGAATTTTAAGATGGAAAGTGTGAAATTCATGAACTTACGTAGTATAAACGTACTCTACGTATGTCCATCTATTTTGATGGAAAAGCCATTATTCGTATCTTTTATATAGGCTAGTAAAATGGTTGGTTATCTTTAAGGGAGTTCAGTTTGTTGTCACCCATTCAAACAAGAATAAAATTTGTTCTCTAAGGTGTAATTTGTTCTCTAACTTTCATTGCTTCTTTTTAGCAATATATAGTCTAGTTGAGGTTCCTTTCCTTTAAGTGAATTCATTTTGTTATAACCTATTCACCCAAGCATCGAATTTGTTCTCTAAGGTGTACGATAACTTTCATTTTATTAGCACTATATAGCCTAGTTGAGGTTCCTTTCCTTTGAGTGAATTCATTTTGTTATAACCCATTCACCTAAGTATTGAATTTGTTCTCTAATGTGTACGATAACTGTCATTTTATTAGCACTATATAGCATAGTTGAGGTTCCTTTCCTATGAGTGAATTAATTTTGCTATAAGCATTGAATTTGTTCTCTAAGGTGTTTACGATAACTGTCATTTTATTAGCACTATATAGCTTAGTTGAGGTTCCTTTCCTTTAAGTGAATTAATTTTGCTATAAGCATTGAATTTGTTCTCTAATGTGTACGATAACTGTCATTTTATTAGCACTATATAGCATAGTTGAGGTTCCTTTCCTTGAGTGAATTAATTTTGTTATAACCCATTCACCTAAGTATTGAATTTGTTCTCTAATGTGTTACTACGATAACTGTCATTTTATTAGCACTATATAGCATAGTTGAGGTTCACTTTCCTTTGAGTGAATTAATTTTGTTATAAGCATTGAATTTGTTCTCTAATGTGTACGATAACTGTCATTTTATTAGCACTATATAGCATAGTTGAGGTTCCTTTCCTTTGAGTGAATATTCATTTTGTTTAAACAACCCATTCACCTAAGTATTGAAATTTGTCGCTCTACTGTGTACGATAACTGTCATTTGATTAGAACTATATAGCATAGTTGAGGTTCATTTCCTTTGAGTGAATTAATTTTGTTATAAGCATTGAATTTGTTCTCTAATATGTACGATAACTGTCATTTTATTAGCACTATATAGCTTATTTGAGGTTCACTTTCCTTTGAGGTGAAATTTAATTTTGCTATAAGCATTGGATGAATTTGTTCTCTAATGTGTACGATAACTGTCATTTTATTAGAGCACTATATAGCATAGTTGAAGAGTTGGTTGTTTATTTTGTTTTTCCTTTCTTTTGAGTGAATTAATTTTGTTATTAAGCATTGAATTTGTTCTCTAAGTGTGAACGATAACTTTCATTTATTAGCACTATATAGCCTAGTTGAGTTCCTTTCCTTTCAGTGAATTAAATTTTGTTATATAGCATTGTAATTTGTTCTCTAAGGTGTACGATAACTGTCATTTTATTAGGAACTATTTTAGCATACGTGAGGTTCCTTTCCTTTGAGTGAATTAATTTTGCTATAAGCATTGAATTTGTTCTCTAAGGTGTACGATAAATGTCTTTTTTTAGCACTATATAGCATAGTTGAGGTTCCATTTTACCTTTGAGTGAATTAATTTTGCTTATAAGCATTGAATGTTGTTCTTTAAGGTGTTACGATAAACTGTCATTTTATTAGCCACTATATAGCTTAGTTGAGGTTCCTTTCCTTTGAGTGAATTAATTTTTGTTATAAGCATTGTATTTTGTTCTATAATGTGTACGATAACTGTACATATTTTATTTAGCACTATATTAGCTTAGTTGAGGTTCCTTTCCTTTGAGTGAATTTAATTTTGCTATAAGCATTGAATTTGTTCTCTCTAATGTGTACGATAAACTGTCATTTTATTAGCACTATATAGCATAGTTGAGGTTCCTCTTCCTTTGAGTGAATTAATTTTGTTATAAGCATTGAATTTGTTCTCAAGGTGTACGATAACTTTCATTTTATTAGCACTATATAGCCTAGTTTGAGGTTCATTTCCTTTGAGTGAATTCATTTTGTTATAACTCCATTCACCTAAGTATTGATTTTGTTCTCTAATGTGTTAACGATAACTGTCATTTATTAGCACTATATAGCATAGTTGAGGTTCCTTTCCTTTGAGTGAATTAAATTTTTATTTTTTTTTTGTATATAAGCATTGAATGTTTGTTCTCTAAGGTGTACCGATAACTGTCATTTTATTAGCACTATATAGCATAGTTTGAGGTTCCTTTCCTTTGAGTGAATTTAATTTTGCCTATAAGCATTGAATTTGTTCTCTAAAGGTTGTTACGATAACTGTCATTTTATTAGCACTATATAGCCTAGTTGAGGTTCACTTTCCTTTGAGTGAATTAATTTTGTTATAAGCATTGAATTTGTTCTCTAATGTGTACGATAACTGTCATTTTTATTAGCCCACTATATAGCTTAGTTGAGGTTCCTTTCTTTGAGTGAATTAATTTTGCTATAAGCATTGAATTTGTTCTCTAATGGTGTACGATAACTGTCATTTTATTAGCACTATATAGCATAGTTGAGGTTCCTTTCCTTTGTGTGAATTCATTTTGTTATAACCCATTCACCATAAAGTATTGAATTTGTTCTCTAATGTGTACGATAACTGTCATTTTATTAGCACTATATAGCATAGTTGAGGTTCCTTTCATTTGAGTGAAATAATTTTTGCCATAAGCATTGAATTTGTTCTCTAAGGTGTAAAATAACTGTCATTTTATTAGCACTATATAGCATAGTTGAGGTTCCTTTCCTTGAGTGAATTAATTTTGCTATAAGCATTGAATATTTGTTCTCTAAGGTGTACGATAACTGTCATTTTATTAGCACTATATAGCAGTCAGTTGAGGTTCCTTTCCTTTGAGGTGAAATTAATTTTGCTATAAGCATTGAATTTGTTCTCTAAGGTGTACGATTAAACTGGTCATTTTATTAGCACTATATAGCTTAGTTGAGGTTCCTTTCCTTTGAGTGAATTAAATTTTGTTATAAGCATTGAATTTTGTTCTCTAAGGTGTACGATAAACTGTCATTTTTATTAGCACTATATAGCCTAGTTTGAGGTTCCTTTCCTTTGATTGAATTAATTTTGCTATAAGCATTGAATTTGTTCTCTAAGGTGTACGATAACTGTCATTTTATTAGCACTATATAGCCTAGTTGAGGTTCCTTTCCTTTGAGTGAATTCATTTTGTTATAACCCATTCACCCAAGCATTGAATTTGTTCTCTAAGGTGTACGATAACTGGCATTTATTATCAATGTATACGCTAGTAGTTATGAGGTTCCTTTCCTTTAAGTGAATTCAATTTGGTGTCACCCATTCAACCATGCATTCCATTTGTTCTCCAAGGTGTATGATAACTTTCAATACTTCTGCTTAGCCTTCTTTGTGGGTTTTTAAGGCAATAAACTAAAAATGGCGGTTGTTTTTTTACAGATAAAAACTAACTTCAGGGCATTGGCGTCAGCGAAGTGGTCCGACGGGTCCACCACTAAGGAAATGGAAATTGGTAGATGTGAAGTCGACATAAACTAAAAATATTAAATATGGAAGTGTATAATATGCGAAGATACTTATACATAAAATTGCATATTTAAACAAATGCATAAAGAATTATATTTGTCTTTTAATTAAACCCTCCCTGCCATATTGAAATAAAGTTAAATTCCTATAGGCCGTCATAAGGAGGCTTGTAGCTGACATGTATATACGAGTATGGTCAGTAAATATGATTTTGTTATAAATATATACGAGTTTGTATTTTCTTAAGTCCTCCTAACGTTTCTTTTACATTGTATGGGAGAAATATGTTTGATGATTGAGACTTTCATAGATTTTTAAACACTAATTTACTTATACTTGGTAATATACTTGTATTACATTTATTTATAAGAAGTGGCTGAGGTAGGCATAATTTAAGATTCGTATCCTTTGTTGATTTGAAAATAAATGGAGGCTATAAAATATCTCGTCATGCTCGTTCTCTGTATCATAGTAACATTACCGTTTTACCGAGGAATGTCTGATACTAACACAACCACACTCGAGTAGATTGCCTTCAGATTATTCTGCAAGCATATTTTACTAAAATGTAGGTTACAGTTTTCATGGGGCTAAAGATACACTTATTAAATAATTTCAGGACATTAAAATATGTAGTATATATTGTAAAAAATACACACAGTTATAAAAATTTGAAGCTTTATTTACGATGTGTTACTTTTAATGTTTACAATGACGAAGGATTGACTTAACACTATATAATGTCTAAAACTATAAAACCTAAAACTATAAAAAATAGATGCACAAAGCAAACCTACCATTACAGCAATGAGATCCCGGGCTCGGGCAACACATCCATGTTGGATGATGGATGCATTGCCCGAGCCCGGGATCTCATTGCTGTAATGGTAGGTTTGCTTTGTGCATCTATTTTTGTGGACTAATGCCTTCCAGAACTGTAGTTCGCAAACAGAACAACAGCACAAGCTGGAGACCTTAGACGACTAGGTATCCATTATTATTGCAGTCTCCAAGAGGCCTGGTTGTGACCGTAGACGAAATATACAGCTAACTATTTTCAGCAGTGCAGTACACCTTTACAACGAGAATTGTCCAACGAAAGATGGATCAAACTTCGTGTTTTATGAACTACGCGAATTATATATCATAGCATTGTGACCAAGGAACCAAAATGTCTTCAGTGCTACGCATTTAGTAACAAGTGTAAAAGCTTGTAGGCTTTTAAAATAAGGATTGAGGAATAAGAATTTTCTTTTCTAGAGAAGCGTTACAATTAATATTCACCAAGTAATCTAAACATGTCACAGCTGTATCACATAATGAGCTATAATTATTTATAGTTACTTTTGATACGTTAAACCAGTAAAAGAATCTATAAACTTGTTGCTTACAACTCTTGACTTTGAGTAAACCTTACATTGTGTTCAACATTTTGAGATTCGTTTCCAAAGTAGAAGCCTAAAATATCCAAGGACCAGTCTGTATAGTGAAAGGATATAAAAATAGGATCACGTTTTAAGGTAATCAGGATGATAGTTAAACTTACCCCACAAAACAACACTCAAAACCTCACGAAACTTTTAAACTATATATTCTTAAATAGTAACGTTTCAAATGTATAGAGAAACGTTTAGAGATCTCTGACTTGATTCTATTTTGTGGAAATTATTAGGTCTAGGACATTTTTATTTTAATGGTAAAGGTCGACTAACTGTTGCTGAGAAATAGTTGGAAACTCAGACAATTAGAAGTAAAACGTTACAAATCGTATAAAGGGTTGTAAATTTATGGGGTAAATATTTGTCAGTTTGTCATAACTCCCCATGCAAGTTCTGTCACCGAAACGCGCTGATTATCCAATAGAAATGTGCCGTTCGGTCATGACGTTCAATTCAAATGGGTCACTTAGGTAAAGAGTGATCCTGATCGTAGTGTTTCAAAAGACACGTTGACTCCGAACGTAACGTTCACTTTTTCCTGCCAAATGAATAAATTTGATATTTCTTCCAAATCAGTTCAATTCTTTATAAGAATCGTTAAAACTTATAAAATTAAATCCATTTTAAAGACGTTCATTAAACAAGTAGCTCTAAATATGAAACTAACTAAAAATGTGTATATTCAGTTGTTTATAGGTTTTCAGCAGGTCCCCAACATCGAGGAGCTGTTCAGTCGTTCTTCCGTGAGCTGAGAGTCGCTAACCAGTATTGACTACATTCTTCGGTTCTCGTAGTTCTTTATGATCTCAGTGATCTGCAAGACATAGAAGAAAACTGTTTAAATCTGAACTCATTATGGACCAACCAGTTCAGCTCACACTGCTGGATAGGTTAACACAGTTGCGGCGGGAGCACACTGATATTATCCCTACTGTCTTAAGTCGGTACATGACTCGTGTCGCAGTGAAGATGTTAAGAACAAAACCGTACCGTAATACTGGATGGTGGAAGATGGGGACTTGAACTTAATCGGTGTTTAAATTAGGTTGTTACTTACAAAAATAAATTATTTCCAACGAACAATGCATGAGGAGTTTTATTAATTTATTTTAAGTATTTGTAAGGTAATCATCAATATGGCAAGTCAAAGGAATATCAGTAAATTAAATAATAAATAAATCTGTGCATACAGTATTGACATTTAAAATATTTAGTAAAGTATCTAGTAACTTACGATTAATTAATTTTAATCAGTTTTGATATACATTCACTAGATACCGGAAAGAATATATTTATTGTTATATATCTATACCTTCACTGTATGATATTTAATTTCTTCCTACACTCATTCACTTGTTTGCAAGCGAATCCTTTCGTGAACTCGTTCATTTCGTCGTCATTCACACGATACCTGTGACACACTCTAGCGACAAGACTCGGTAACTCTCCACTGAACGGGTCAATTGAACCAGTCGCGGCTGTGAACAAGATCCACTGATTCTAACGTCACTAGATTAGCTTGAAATAGTGAAACAAGTAATTAAGTTATCAGAAAAGGTTGGAGGGGGAATTAACAACAAACCGGTTTTTGGCATGATGTTGGATAAATGACGCAGTTTGTATTGTGCGGTCTTGCTTGTATTGACAGTGTGTTGATCTCGCTGCTGTTTGTGTTGCTTAGTTAAAAGATTCAATGTGTTGTTCTTATACTCTTGTACTTGTGATGGGTAGGTAAAGGTCATTTTAGAGACGACGTACTTAATTTCGTTTTCTTTAAACACGAATTTTACTTATGGTGGTTAATATTGTTTTGTAAGTTTTTTAGTTTTTAGTTGTTGGTTATCATTCACGTCGGAATGATTTTCAGTTTTTCCGAGAGTCTTCGTTTGGATGACTTTTCTTTCCATCGTTCCATTGGGTTGAAGATGGGAAATTAAAGAGTGCAATGTGTAAAATTTAGTAAAAGTAGGCCTATTATTGTAATATTTTCTGTATTATGGCTGAAAGTTTTTTTTTATTCCTTTCTTTAGCTATGAACCTTAATTCAGATTCCATTTAAATAATATTGAAAACAGAAAAACGATAATAACTTTTACAGAGCAATAATCTGAATGCTATTGTTAATATAACAGTTACAGGAACTTATATAATAGTATGGATTTATTTAAGATTATTATCATAGGTGAATACAGAAAAATATGTTTCGACTGAAATTTAGATGTTAAATGACAACTTGAGCTGACCAAATCAACGAAGATGGAGCACTTATAATAGACAGACACATTAGTTAAAATAAACAAAAGGAACTAATTTTTATGATATATTTTGCACTAAATATTAACTTTAAAATTGTTTGTAAAGGAACAATATAGTCATTTATAAAAGGGCTAATACTAGCCCTACAGGTTTATTGAGGGTATTTATATATGATGTAATATGTTATTACAATAGTTTTTAAGTTACTAAAAGATAAATATAAATAACATTACATAATTCCAACCTCTAATACAACCATGAAGCACAGTTTTAGTTAAGAAAATGCGGTTTTGCATAGGTTAATCATGATTTTTTTGTTTTTTTAGTGAAAAATGTGGATTAGAACGATTACTGTTTTCATGATCTACCTTATCATTGGAGCTAATGCAGGTAAATACATAAATATAGATATAAAAATACTTTCTATCCCTTTATAATTTTTAGAAGTGTCATATATTGTAAAAATACAAGATATAACACTTGTAGTCACTTCTGTCAGCCAGTACAGCGACTGCCTTTCCGTTTTTAGTGACTACCAAATACAATGCATATAGTTTGGTGGTGGTTAAATTTTTATATTTTATGAATAATAAAAATGATGTATTTCAAAATTATTAAAGGCAATCCTTTCTCTGTGATACGTTGGTAGCAGAGAATAAATTATTTATAGACAAAATAAAGAAATCTCTTTTTTAATTCCAAAGTATTTTCGTCTAACATTTTGATGTTACTACGTGGCCAGACAGTATTACCATGCTTAGAATATAATACAAGCTAACCTTAACCCCAAACTTTAGGAATGGTATAGGTATTATAAATGTTGAAAGAAATTTGCCAAGTGTTCAATTATTACGTAGTACTCATTATTTTGTCCTTCTTCATTTCAAAAAACAATGTAAGTGCGGAGTCCACGGAGTGGAAGACCCATGTCGTTCTGAGTAGAAAAATAACATTGGTTTGCCAAAATCTACAATAAGAATAGTTTCATTTGTAAACCAACAGGAACATACTTTTTAAACTACTATCCATTTTACATTGTAAATATTTTTGTGCTTTACGAGCAAAGACGGAATAGAAATACGAAAATAAGCATTCTTTCTTAAAGTACAGTTCGCTCATTTATTATAATTATTTGGGAGGTATTGATATACATTTTCTACAGTAATTATGCAATCTTGTAATTTACTATACATGTTAGTTGTTCGGACATAGTTATAGTCAGTATTGAGATGTGATAAGTAAATTATAAGGTCAAAGCAGCTGTCCAGATACCGCTATCTTATCAGTGAAGGTCATTAGTGAAATTTAACTTTTATTTATATTATAAGTTTTTAAAATCTTGGTACAACCATCATGTGTTTGAAACGATAATTATTTATTCTCACACCAACACGGAAGTATGAATATTATCGATGTCGTCTACAATTTATAATGCATCCATCGGGTTAAAAAATACGTTCTGTTTTCAAGTATACAGTTTTGTAAGAATAATTGTTTTAACGCAGTGTTATACAGGAACCATAGATTATTCAGAAGATGGTTTTAAAACAAACTAGTTACTCATAAAATACTTATGACTTACTTACTTAATACTTATGAGGCGTAATATTTGAATTTATAAAGGACTTAATGAGCATATTGCATCTCATTAACAACAAATTCTTTTTAAACGATTTCGTACTTTTTTAAATAGTTATTGTAAAGTAAATTACACGCATACACAAAAATAACTCAGTTACTAAACACTAATGTATAACAGTTGACAGCTGTTGTAATTACATAAATAATAATTTTATATTTTTGAATACTTCACGGGATTAGAAATAAAAATACTGCTGTTATTCATTTCCGTCCACAAGTTCTTCAATCTCAGATTATTGTTGTAATTGATATTCTTCAACAAAACCCAATCTGTTTTCTAGGCGTTAATATAAATTCTTCCCTTGATTGGTCTATTCAATAATCTACACTAAACGCAGTAAATGCTTGCACTCTTTGTCGCATCTAGCTTAAATATTACATTTTGTATCTTTCCTTTTTATTATGAGAATGTTTTTGTCTGTAATGTCATATCGGTAAACCTTGAGAAGTTATTAATTTTATATTCTATATAAATTAATTTTACATCAATGTATACAGTAAAACATATAAAATCTTCTCAGTTAATTAAATATAACCATTCTACTCTACATAAATCAAATCTTGCAACACCAAGTTAATTTCCAAACTCCTTTAAGCATTTAAAATATGCCCCAAATTTATTAACAATCTTTCAACAGAACCTATGAGTGTAGCAATAAATATTCTTTTTAACCTAAATTAAATACATTTTTTAATAACATTATTTGATCCCATAATGAATTTTGAGCATCACACAATGGGAATATTAATTATATTTATTTTAATTCAACTGGACTGGCTAGAATTTCAAAGTTAAATAGTATTATATTCGAATAAGAAACGAATATCTGATATATTATGCAATAAATAAATTGTCTACAAAAATAAATAATAATGTTTATAAATTTGGATTTATTTATTTCTTGAAGCTGCAGGTGCTGTAAGAGCCGTAGGCGCTGCACGAGCTGCAGGTACTGCACGAGCCGTAGGTGCTGCACGAGCTACAGGAGCTGCGCGAGCCACAGGTGCTGCACGAGTCGTAGGTGCTGCACGAACCACAGGAGCTGCACGGGCCGTAGATGCTGCACGGGCCGTAGATGCTGCACGAGCTACAGGTGCTGCACGAGCCACAGGTGCTGTACGAGCCACAGGTGTTGCACGCGGGTGACAGGACATGCAAGGCGGCGCGGCGGAACATTCTTTAAAAGAAAAGTAGTAACCGTTAACCTACGTCTGTACCGTGGTGAGCGTGAGCCCATTCTATACTGACAGCCCACGGACAGGCCTGATACAGGGACAACATTCATGGCCGCCAAATGATTGTATTTTGTATACAGTATATTCTGAAGTAAAATCTGGCAACACTGTTGGCTGCTAAATACACATAAGCCGAATTACGCCATATACGCTTGCACTGAATGACAGCAAATTCTTCCGTCAGCCAAATAACGTCATTATTGATTGCATGTGTTTGTAACGAAGGTTATTTATTCTCCCACCAACACGAAAGTATGAATATTATTGATTTCATCTACAATATTTATAATGCACCATCAGGTTAAAAAATACATTCTGTTTTCAAGTTTACAGAGTTGTCAGAATAATTGTTATAACGCGGTGTTATACAGGAACGTTAGGTTGTTCAGAAGGTGGTATTTAAAACAAACCAGAAACTCATACAATACTTATTACAATTATAATTACTAATTTTCAACTTGTATATAATCGTGTTATAATTCGCAGAGGATGATAAATCCCTCAAGATCAGCAACTTAAGACTGGTCAGCTCTAGCAATGGAAGCTGTGTACAGCAGGGTGACATCAACAGCTGTACTGTGGAACGAGGAGAGACAGCCACGTTCCAGGGACTCCTCAATGTTAACGGTAAGTAGGAATAAGAGTCAGAGGTAAGACTGGTCAGCTCTCGCGGTGGAAGCTGTGTACAGCAGGGTGACATCAACAGCTTTAAACTGTGGAACGAGGAGATGACAGCCACGTTCCAGGGACTCCTCAATGTTAACGGTAAGAAGGAATAAGAGTCAGAGGTAAGACTGGTCAGCTCTCGCGGGGGAAGCTCTGTGTACAGCAGGGGTGACATCACAGCTTTACTGTGGAACGAGGAGAGACAGCCACGTTCCAGGGACTCCTCAATGTTAACGGTAAGTAGGAATAAGAGTCAGAGGTAAGACTGGTCAGCTCTCGCGGTGGAAGCTGTGGTACAGCAGGGTGACATCAACAGCTTTACTGTGGAACGAGGAGAGACAGCCACGTTCCAGGGACTCCAGCTCAATGTTAACGGTAAGTAGGAATAAGAGTCAGAGGTAAGACTGGTCAGCTCCTCGCGGTGGGAAGCTGTGTACGGCAGGGTGACAATCAACAGCTTTACTGTGGAACGAGGAGAGACAGCCACGTTCCAGGGACTCCTCAATGTTAACGGTAAAGTAGGAATAAGAGTCAGAGGTACAAGACTGGTCAGCTCTCGCGGTGGAAGCTGTGTACAGCAGGGTGACCATCAACAGCTGTACTGTGGAACGAGGAGAGACAGCCACGTTCCAGGGACTCCTCAATGTTAACGGTAAGTAGGAATAAGAGTCAGAGGTAAGACTGGTCAGCTCTCGCGGTGGAAGCTGTGTACAGCAGGGTGACATCACAGCTTTACTGTGGAACGAGAAGAGACAGCCACGTTCCAGGGACTCCTCAATGTTAACGGTAAGTAGGAATAAGAGTCAGAGTAAGGACTGGGTCAGCTCTCGCGGGGGGAAGCTGTGTACAGCAGGGTGACATCAACAGCTGTACTGTGGAACGAGGAGAGACAGCCACGTTCCAGGGACTCCTCCAATGTTAACGGTAAGTAGGAATAAGAGTCAGAGGTAAGACTGGTCAGCTCTCGCGGTGGAAGCTGTGTACAGCAGGGTGACATCAACAGCTTTACTGTGGAACGAGAAGAGACAGCCACGTTTCAGGGACTCCTCAATGTTAACGGTAAGAAGGAATAAGAGTCAGAGGTAAGACTGGTCAGCTCTCGCGGTGGAAGCTGTGTACACAGGGGTGACAATCAACAGCTTTACTGTGGAACGAGGAGAGACAGCCACGTTCCAGGGACTCCTCAATGTAACCAAAGTAGGAATAAGAGTCAGAGGTAAGACTGGTCAGCTCTTTCGCGGTGGAAGCTGTGTGTAGAGGTGACATCAACTGCTTTATGTGGAACGACGGAGAGAAACAGCCACGTTCCAGGGACTCCTCAATGTTAACGGTAAGAAGAATAGAGTTCAGAGGTAAGACTGGTCAGCTCTCTCGCGGTGGAAGCTGGAAGCGGAAGTGACATCAACAGCACTGTAACGAGGAGTGAGACAGGATGGGGGGGACGTTCTCCAGTACGGTAAGTGAAACGACGGTAAAGGGGGATCAAAGGGCTTGTACAGGTAGCAGACATCAACAAGGAACGAGGAGACAGCCACGCAGGGACTCCTCACGTTCCAGGGAACGTCGTGTACAGCAGCTCAGCCATGTTAACGCAATGTTAACGGTAAGTAGGAATAAGAGTCAGAGTCAGAGGTAAGACTGGTCAGCTCTCGCGGTGGAAGCTGTGTACAGCAGGGTGACATCAACAGCTGTACTGTGGAACGAGGAGAGACAGCCACGTTCCAGGGACTCCTCAATGTTAACGGTAAGTAGGAATAAGAGTCAGAGGTAAGACTGGTCAGCTCTCGCGGTGGAAGCTGTGTACAGCAGGGTGACATCAACAGCTTTACTGTGGAACGAGGAGAGAGACAGCCACGTTCCAGGGACTCCTCAATGTTAACGGTAAGTAGGAATAAGAGTCAGAGGTAAGACTGGTCAGCTCTCGCGGTGGAAGCTGTGTACAGCAGGGTGACATCAACAGCTTTACTGTGGAACGAGGAGAGACAGCCACGTTCCAGGGACTCCTCAATGTTAACGGTAAGTAGGAATAAGAGTCAGAGGTAAGACTGGTCAGCTCTCGCGGTGGAAGCTGTGTACAGCAGGGTGACATCAACAGCTTTACTGTGGAACGAGGAGAGACAGCCACGTTCCAGGGACTCCTCAATGTTAACGGTAAGTAGGAATAAGAGTCAGAGGTAAGACTGGTCAGCTCTCGCGGTGGAAGCTGTGTACAGCAGGGTGACATCAACAGCTGTACTGTGGAACGAGGAGAGAACTTTTAAGGGTGACTTTAATGTCGACGGTAAGTAAATGGAAAAAGTAAGGATATGTCTATATGTGATTTAAAAGGTGAACAAAGAAATTTCATAATACGCTTTTGTAGCGTTCTTGGATAGTGGGTAATTGTACACTACCACATAACAGTCCTACATGACCTACAATAGGTTGCCATCAATAAATATATGACTACATAAATCATGCGACTCAATAGCAAGATGAAATAGGTTTTCTATTATAGTAGAATAGCTGATTCTTTGAAGTTGGTTTATGGCTATGGAAGGATTGTCAAGGAAACAGGATTCTTCCGGACATTTGCCTTTGTTCAATGATACAATTAATCAGTAACACTACGTGTCATGATCAGCAATCTGATCTATTCGTCAGGTAAATATTAGTGTCGTGATTTACTTTTTATTAAGTGAACTTTTTATAGCTAATGAAGTTGACACACAACATGGTATTTGTAATTCATGACGCGTGTTGCAACGTTCCTGCGTGTATGTGTGTTGCGTGTATTGGTTTTTATCATACAAGAGTATGATCTGTTTATTTTCACCTAGGTTGTAGTTATGTGTTATGTTAGTTATTTACGATTTCGAAACGTAGTGTTACTGTTTTTTTGTATCACTGAACGATGGAAAATATCCGGAAAAATGCTATTTCTATGAAAGCTGTTTCATAGATGTATGTTTGGATGTAAAAGTATTATTAGCTGAACCTAGAAGGATTTTTTACAATCACATTTAATTATGTACTAATAACCGATTGGTTAATGTTTTTGAGTAATTTACAAGCATGATGGAAAAATAATGCCTTCATTTATGTCGAAAAATTAAATTAAATTAAGAAAGTAAATTTTACTAAGAACACTTGACATAACCATTATGTGTTTGAAAAGTTCAAATAATCGTGGTGATGATTGCAATTCTCAAGCCTACTAAACTTGAACCAGGTGTAGATCTCTTATGAGTGTGATAAATATGTTGAAAAGATCTTACATCAGTTGTAGGAATTTTTAAACCATTTATCAGTAATGATGGCCAATTAAAACTCACTTGGTCCAAGACTCTTGTTTGTCAACAGGTTGGGATCGTGTACAAAACATCGTATCGTAGTAAATTGTGCACCTGATGAGATAATGCGCATACCTTATAAGCTAGATTACACTAGGTTTTCTAGTCTAGGTGTTTCTGATGTCCAAACGAGCAAGGAGTTCGTCTTGAGCTTCTTAGTCATCGACTTTATTTGGGTCTCTTGTTTCTGACCAACGTGATATGATAACGTGAATATGTGATGTAAGCTTACACATTGTGAGCTTAAATTATACGATGATGGATATATTTGTTTTCCCTACTCCCTACTGATATCGTATTGATACGTTATCAAAAAATAACAGAACTCTAACGAAATTCATAAACTCCATTTGTCTATTTCAGGTGGGAAACGTTATCTGCGTGTAGATCTGATCCTGATCACACTGGAATGGACCAATGAGGAGTTCGGTAAAGTGGTCCACAGGACTCGGTTGTGTAAAAAGGTGGGAGGAGACGTGCAGATTGAGGGAGGATGTGGAATCACCATGATGGTCCAATGGAACTACAGACTAGTTCCGTTTCCGATCAAGATTCCAGAGATTGACTACTCTCTTTCAGTAAGTTGAGGGAGGATGTAGAGTCACCATGATGGCTCAATGGAACTACAGACTAAGTTCCGTTTCCGATCAAGATTCCAGAGATTGACTACTCTCTTTCAGTAAGTTGAGGGAGGATGTAGAGTCACCATGATGGCTCATGGAACTACAGACTAAGTTCCGTTTCCGATCAAGATTCCAGAGATTGACTACTCTCTTTCAGTAAGTTGAGGGAGGATGTAGAGTCACCATGATGGCTCAATGGAACTACAGACTAAGTTCCGTTTCCGATCAAGATTCCAGAGATTGGCTACTCTCTTTCAGTAAGTTGAGGGAGGATGTGGAGTCACCATGATGGCTCAATGGAACTACAGACTAGTTCCGTTTCCGATCCAGATTCCAGAGATTGACTACTCTCTTTCAGTAAGTTGAGGGAGGATGTAGAGTCACCATGATGGCTCAATGGAACTACAGACTAAGTTCTGTTTCCGATCAAGATTCCAGAGATTGGCTACTCTCTTTCAGTAAGTTTTGGGAGGATATTGAGTCACCATGATGGCTCAATGGAACTACAGACAAGTTCTGTTTCCGATCAAGATTCCAGAGATTGGCTACTCTCTTTCAGTAAGTTTTGGGAGGATATTGAGTCACCATGATGGCGCAATGGAACTACAGACTTAGTTCCGTTTCCGATCAAGATTCCAGGCTTTGATTGAAGAGTCGTTGGAAAAACTTTTGAAGAGTAACTAAAGGGGTACATTCTTAGGTTCTCGTAGTTCTTTATGATATCAGCGATCTGCTAGACATAGAATAAAACTGTTTAAATCTGAACTTATGATGGACAACAGTTACACCTCGTTTAAAACTATTGTATTTCACTTACAAAGCCTTTGAACCACTAAATATAATTTTACAATACATATTATAATAACGATGATTTTTTTATCAATTATATTTAAATTAATTGTCCATTTTTAATTGGTTTCTTTGATAATCTGATCGCGTATACAGCACGACGCAGATTGAGTGAGTGACGTCAGTGATCTGAATGATATGAAGATCCGGCTCACGAACCGGTTCATTTCAGTGATCTGATCTGAATGAGCCGGATCACTCCAAAGACCCGTTGTTCCCATCACTATGGAACAGTGACTATGTTAACAACACTTGAACAACTGTTTTAAAGTTTGGGAAACACTCGGAAGCATATCCTTTTAATACATCTAAATATCTCTTGGGCAATTAAATACAATTTTGGAATATTAAAACAATTTTGTATTTTTTATTAAAATTACTTCAAACCGATTTAATGGTCTTCGAAGGAACCTCAGCAGGGATTATACATTCATTGCTCGTATAGAATATTCTGTAACACTTAGGTTGCGGAATATTCTGTACCAATGCTATCCTTACTAAGTAATGTTTGGCACCTAGTAATGATAGATAGAGAGAGTTAGTGTCATGCTTTCTCTTGCTATATAGTTTTTTCAATTGCAATTCAATAGCTCAGTCTCAGATTGAAAACGTCGCTAGTGTTCTGGTAGAATGATTATTCGTGAATGTATTACGTTGATTGAATGGATAGATATGATGTCGTGTAATGCCTTCAGATTGTGTAGTTGTTTAATACTACTAATTATCTATAAGAATTCAAATCCAAAACAGAAACTATTGAATATAATTCTATGGCAGTATCACATATATTACCCTATCAACTCGATGGTATATGGCAGTATCACATATAGGCCTATTACTCTATCAACTCGATGGTATATGGCAGTATCACATATATTACCCTATCAACTCGATGGTATATGGCAGTATCACATATATTACCCTATCAACTCGATGGTATATGGCAGTATCACATATATTACCCTATCAACTCGATGGTATATGGCAGTATCACATATACTACCGTATCAAATCGATGGTAAATAGCAGTATCACATATATTACCCTATCAACTCGATGGTATATGGCAGTATCACATATATTACCCTATCAAATCGATGGTTTATGGCAGTATCACATATATTACCCTATCAACTCGATGGTATATGGCAGTATCACATATACTACCATATCAACTCGATGGAATATGGCAGTATCACATATATTACCGTATCAACTCGATGGTGTATGGCAGTATCACATATATTACCGTATCAAATCGATGGTATATGGCAGTATCACATATATTACCGTATCAAATCGATGGTGTATGGCAGTATCACATATATTACCGTATCAAATCGATGGTGTATGGCAGTATCACATATATTACCGTATCAAATCGATGGTATATGGCAGTATCACATAATATTACCCTATCAACTCGATGGTATATGGCAGTATCACATATATTATTCAACTCGATGGTATATGGCAGTATCACATATATATCAATCGATGGTATATGGCAGTATCACATAATATTACCCTATCAACTCGATGGTAAATGGCAGTATCACATATATTACTAACAGCTCGATATGTACGGAGCAACATTAACGTGTCTTATGCATACGAGATAGTTGAAACTTAACTGTACCGCAGTTTACATTACATGTATAGAACTTAAGCACAGAGTACAGAACACTTAATGTAGAAATAGATTGAATGTTAAATAAGGATAAAAGCACAAGTAAGTTGAAATAAACTGATTCTCAATCAAGTTTTTTCCTGCTTACTATAACATTCTAATCTCTTAGGAAGTTTAAGCTTTTAGTTCTGATTGAACGTGATGCAGCTGAAAGATATAGTAGCTTGGATTCTCAGAACTGGATTATACTAACAGGGATAACTCCTACTAAACTAATCAGATATCTATATCCAAAGCAATCATGGATTTATGACGTTAAAAGGATAATCGGGACTATTCTAAGAATTGTTTTACTTTTTCTAATATAAATTATATGAATGGGTCAAAGATTTATTTTAAATTTTAGAACAAAAGTTCTGTAACTTGACTGTAAATTATCAGTATGATGTTTTTAAATTTGGTATCAGTCAGGAAAATAAATAATTAAGAAACATGTTTAATACTTTTTCTTTTTAACGTTAACATAATTATTGAATATAAAATTAACAGTACATTTGTGGCTTTGTATAGTGTTAAAAAGTTTATTTGTTATACTTATGAAAAACAGGTAGGCTAGTACCATATGCATTAATTAATTAATTAACTTTGTTCGAGTTGTACCTGTAATTTATAATGAGTAGTACAGATTTCATGACACCAGAACGGATGAAAATTTCTAATTAAGTATCCGAGCTGGGAAGCCACCACAGTTTTTTAACTGAAGTTCAAAGTACTTCCACACAAAAATTACTTTCTTTCCTTCTTATGGTTAATAGATAAACAACAGAGTTGGTTTTTCCTAAGGGAAAACCTAGCAATGATTGTTTCTCTGTTTAGCAGGTAACAACCCACTTCAGGGCGCTGGCAACAGCAATATGGTCAAATGGATCCATCAGTGAGGAGAAGGAAATCGGTAGGTGTGAAGTCATCATAGAGTGAAAATATGTAAAATGAAAAATGAATATTGAACGAAGATTCTTATACTTTATGTTGAAACAAACCATTGAATTTCTCTCAACCACGCACAATGATTTTAAGTACTTTTTCAATATAACTTAGTTCGCTTCAGTATGCTTATACAGTCCAAAGCTGAATAATGTAGAACAAGCTCGTATTATCCTTTAAGCGAGTAAGGAAGCTTTCAGCGTTTTATGTTTCTATAGTTTGTTTTTTTCTTTATTTCTTTACCATCGTTATTTTGTATTCTAGAGATAGACATGTGTCTTGATGTTAGAATTTAAAAAGTAAAATTTATAAACTTAAAATACACATAATTAAATTTTAAACTATATTATTATTTAGTGAAAGTATATTTTATGTACTGAAATTATATAATCATTTTCAGAAGTCTTCTTGGTGTACTTTCTAGTTCTCATACCTTGTTCCTTCCTCTCGTTTGGCCAATGTTGGTTCAGAACCGAGTATTGATTCCGCAATACGTTTTCATAATTTAGTGTTGAGAAATAAGTATTTGCCAGGAAGGGCAGCAACATACTTCAGAATGAAGTCTTGATATATATTTTCCGTATAATACATCATATTGTTTATATTTCTATTAAACGTCATAAACTAATGGGAAAAAATGTATAAGCATGTTGATTATAAAACTAATTTCTAAATTACTCTAAAGAAAATACAAAACTTAAGTTGATTCAGTTCAAAATTACAATACTTATCGTCTTTATAAGACACATTGTATTGTATATGATCATAAATAAATACGCACACTTTGAAACACAAACAACTCCTTACATTTTACACCCGAGATATTGCTGACTCTGCGCACCGCATCCAATTTCTTTCTGAGATCAACTCAAACATGGCGAAATAGCTTTCAAAAAATTTGGTTCATGTCTACCAACGTCTTCATCTATATGTATATCCTAGAACGGTTATAAATTTAGGATTATGACTGTTTAAATCGATCCAATTTCAATTAAGCGTTTTACATCGGTTATCATGTGATTGGATTAATTGTTCAGGAGTCTAGAGCTTGTTATTATAAGCGTACAACCTTGAATTCTGTTGAAAAAATCCTCCACGAATGAAACTGATTGTCCGCTATTTATGGCAGAGGTCGAAATGGGAGTGGTTCCAAAAGCAAACGATGATTTTTTACTCAGATCATATTTTTCCTTGACACACTTTGTTAAATCAGCATTAGCCTATTTTACTTGTATTGTATATTTCCTACTTGTATACATTTAAAACCTACTTTACGGTCGGTTTTCTACAAAACTAGGAAATATATAATCTCAGAAAAATATTTTCGTTCTACAATTTCAACATTTTCGATTTCTAGAGGCGTCCCCAAGTCCAAAATGTTCAACCATGACAAAATTGAAAATGTACAGAGTTCACTACCACTTTGCATATTACACAATGAATAAATGATAGTCTAAATGATAGCCTCATCTCATAATGTAGAGTAAGGTAAGTTCTATAACAGACAAATAGTACATGAACTACTAACACCACCTTTGTTATCCTACATTTATAAGTATTTACCATGCACAAACGTAGAAGTCCCAATAATATGCAACGAATTTAATTTATGAGCATCGTAGTTAGTCTATTAAAAGTAGTAACAATGTGATCTAATGCTGCTACACTTTATGTAATATACAGGGTGTTACGCAAGAGATGTTCAGGAAATGTTAGTAGAGAAGAAACACGTCTGTTATTTTTGTACATTGCCTAGTAATAAAATAAAAATGTACTCATATGATTTAAACCGGACTTTAATTAATTGTGTGAGAAAAGACTTCTTATCTATAAGTCTCTGAATATTATTATAAGCAAACACATTTATTTTCTCTGCCAGAATTTAGTAGACTATAGAAATGAAATACAATTGTTTTTTACATTTGGTCCTTTATTGTGCCCTGTCATGGGAGTTTTTTTTTAGAATTTGGGTTCTTTTCCGTTAATTCACTACCAATCCAATATTTTAAATAATATCTCTATTAAATTTCATTATGACAAGTCACTTAAGACCCTAGCTTGCCTATTCAAAGCTCAGATCACGCGATTCTTGCCCGCTGCGCAGCGCTTCGTGCTGCTTGCTCTTTTAGAAAAAAAATTAACTCGAGCTTGCAAACTCCAAGCCCAGATCAAGCGGCGCGCGTTATCACTAAAACTAAAGATAAATCCTATCGTTTCCGTACTCTGTATTCCGATTGGTCCATCCGTAGGGAATTTCCTCACTGCGCATGTGCGTGGAGATGAATATATATGGTGAACTGTTAACACGCTTATATAGGTAGGAGGTGGCCAAACTCGTGATTCGTCGGTTAACCAGAGTTTAAGGATTTCCCGCTTTTCAATAGACAATGAATTAACCGCTTTAATCATCCATCTTTGTTCGAAATGAACCTTCAATCTTCATGCGACCGCAGTGATCAGTACTATTTACAACAATAACAATTGTACATTGGTTATCCTTTTGAATTATAAATAAAACATATGACGGCGTGTAAAATGTTTTTTAGATGTTATTTAAATCACTTCATTCCAGGTATTTACTATTATTAACTAACACAATTGGCTAAAGAAAACCAAAATTTAATCTAATTTAAGTACAAACATCATTGGTAGTGAATTAACGGAATTCCAGACCATAAAACTAATGGTAGTGAATTAACGGAAAAGAACCTTTGTTTACTACTGTGCTAATTTTACATAAAACGGAAAAGAAAATATACTTAAACACTTTAAGAAATCCATTAGACACAATCCTAAATCTGTTTATCAGTCTTTTAATTTTAAAAAAATTGGAAAGGAAAACTTAAATTCTATACTGTATATTCGAGAGGCTCTGTATTTTACTTCTGCCATTCAGATCAAGGCCGTAGTAAACGTAGAGTTAACACCCTCACTTTTCTTGAGCATTACCGAATTGTTTCGGTGGATGAAGTTGATGGCTCTATATTTATAGTCAATAGAGCTCTGAAAGTGTTTACATATTCAATAATTTAGCCCTTAAAGTTCAATCCTTTTCATTCAATTATCAGTCAAACCAATCCAGCTACCACATGACCTTGAACTACTTTTCCAAAAACGTGAGTTCTGAGATAATTTTAGAATTGGAGAACAACCACACCCGGACATACTTTCTTCATTGTAATGATAGTTACAGCTGTGTAATCAACACCACATGTAAAGACAAAACAGTGTTGATTAGATAGTCAACAAAGTTCATATCGAGACTTGAGGCTCAGCCTAATTAGACTATACCGTTTCTGGAGGGCAAGGTTAGTAGTAATTATCATTTCGAACTTTATAAAACACTGCCATACACATGGCTTAAAAATTTACATGCACTAAAAAACTAAAGATGCTATTGATAGATATTATATTTAAATTAAAGATTAACAATTTAAAATGTACTTAATTTTCAAATGAGATTGCATTCTATACGCAGCTATATGTCATTTGGAACGTAGCATACTGTATTATATTGTTTCAGATTGAGTGTATAATTTAACAAATAAACAATTATTTTACGTTTATTTAACAGAATAACAGTATCTTTGCAACAAAGTTCGGCATAATAAATTTACAATTATGTTTATTTTGCACTGTATTTTTATTATTGTACTAGATTTTACCCACGGTTTCGCCAGCAATTTTTAAAAATAAAGTCTGTAGTGTAGTCAAGCACTAACGATGTAGTATAATAGTCCCCTACGATCCAATCGTCAGGTACGTGTTATTTCACTGTTCATGGTTAGACGATCACAGGTTGAGTGACTAACTCTTATATCACGTTTTACGTGTATATGAGCGTTTCTGGTTCAAAGAAATTATATTTAAGATGCCACAGCTGAGTTATCCTTGTTGCCATAGTTCACAAAATTTACGAAAACCAACTTTGGTTAAAAAACCCACTTATTTCCAGCTCCAGTGGTCTACTTCCGGTTTGATGTATAGAAAGTGTAATAGTTGAAATTGTCTCGTTGTCCTGATGAAAGACATTTACCTACTAAGGACTAAAAAGCCTACCTCGGTCGAAAAGTGTCTACTTCCTTAGATCACTTCTATTCTAATGTACTTTCAGTGTCAAATTTGAGTTTGCTTCAAAAATCGATCGGTATGTATCTTGAGTAAAGATATAAATTCTAAAAACCTTCCCAGTATATTAAACAATCCGGAACTAATCCAATTTTTCCAATCAATCTATAGAAGTGACTTCACGTATACTAAATAAAACATCGTAGCTCTATATTCTACAATGAGCATTTAGCTTCTGGTACAATACTCAATCGCAGATTGTCTTTCTAATCTAATGTTCTATAATATGGTACAACGAGAATGTCAGAGATCTTACTGGTACAGGACCTATATATAACAGTCCTAAACAAACTTGGTTTCGTCCTCAATAGAAACTAACCTCAATGTCAAGCCCTACAGGTAATCTAATACGTCAATTTAACGCAGCTCAAATAGAGGTAAGGCCATGTTCGTTGTAGTTGTTGTTTTTATTGTCTTCGGAATTGACCTTTGTTTATCCACCGTACCCTCGTGTACATTTAGATTTGTATAGCCAACACGTTCTTGCGTACATATATCTTTATCTAGTCACCACCCTCTCGTGTATATTTATATTTGCATAGCCACCGCATCCACGTACATATTTATATTTGTATAGCCACTGCACCCTCGTGTACATTTATTTTTATATAGCCACCTCACTCTGGTGTAAATTTATATTTGTATAGCCAACACGCACTCACGTTCATTTATATTTGTATAGCCACCGCACCTTCGTATACATTTATATTTGTATAGCCAACACGCACTCACGTACATTTATCTTTGTATAGCCACCGCAGTCTTGTGTAAATTTATATTTGTATAGCCAACACGCACTCACGTACATTTATCTTTGTATAGCCACTGCACTCTCGTGTAAATTTATATATTTGTATAGCCAACACGCACTCGCGTACATTTATCTTTGTATAGCCACCGCAGTCTTGTGTAAATTTATATTTGTATAGCCAACACGCACTCACGTACATTTATCTTTGTATAGCCACCGCAGTCTTGTGTAAATTTATATTTGTATAGCCAACACGCACTCACGTACATTTATCTTTGTATAGCCACCGCAGTCTTGCGTAAATTTATATTTGTATAGCCAACACGCACTCACGTACATTTATCTTTGTATAGCCACTGCACTCTCGTGTAAATTTATATTTGTATAGCCAACACGCACTCGCGTACATTTATCTTTGTATAGCCACCGCAGTCTTGTGTAAATTTATATTTGTATAGCCAACACGCACTCACGTACATTTATCTTTGTATAGCCACCGCAGTCTTGCGTAAATTTATATTTGTATAGCCAACACGCACTCACGTACATTTATCTTTGTATATCTGTATGTCCACTGGCACTCTCTATATTTATATATATAGCACGCACTCACGACAATTTATCTTTGTATAGCCACTGCACTCTCGTGTAAATTTATATTTGTATAGCCAACACGCACTCACGTACATTTATCTTTGTATAGCCACCGCAGTCTCGTGTAAATTTATATTTGTATAGCCAACACGCACTCACGTACATTTATCTTTGTATAGCCACTGCACTCTCGTGTAAATTTATATTTGTATAGCCAACACGCACTCACGTACATTTATCTTTGTATAGCCACCGCAGTCTTCGTGTAAATTTATATTTGTATAGCCAACACGCACTCACGTACATTTATCTTTGTATAGCCACCGCAGTCTTCGTGTAAATTTATATTTGTATAGCCAACACGCACTCACGTACATTTATCTTTGTATAGCCACCGCAGTCTTCGTGTAAATTTATATTTGTATAGCCAACACGCACTCACGTACATTTATCTTTGTATAGCCATTGCACTCTCTTTGTATAGCCAACACGCACTCGCGTACATTTATCTTTGTATATCTTTGTATAGCCAACACGCACTCGCGTACATTTATCTTTGTATAGCCACAAATTTATATTTGTATAGCAACACGCACTCACGTACATTTATCTTTGTATAGCCACTGCACTCTCGTGTAAATTTATATTTGTATAGCCAACACGCACTCGCGTACATTTATCTTTGTCTTGTCACCGCACTATCGTGTACATTTATCGTACGAATGTACGAATTCTTGATAAAACCTAAACGGTCCGCAATTTTGAGTGTATTATCTTTTCTTGATTGATGTTTAGGTTTTTTGCGGAAAGGGAATAAGGGAGAATTCTCGAAAATTATTTTGCGGTATTCCAAACGAATGATGTTTATACAAAAACAAATTCAATACTGGTAGCCGTAACTTCTTTTTTATCTTCCAGCTTGAGCAGGATAAATCAAAGGGGATGTGGATCAAATGGACCATTCTTGGAATAGCTTTCACAGCTTTTTCCTCCTTTGAGACTGCTGCAGGTAAAAAAACTTAAGACTTGTGAAACAGTCTACTAAGATGTGTGAAATAGTTTTATTTTAGTTCTAGCATATCAAAGACTAACTTGAAAAGCAAAATTAATCAAGTTCAAGCTAATTATATCTTTGACAATCCTATCATGTTCTAAAAACATTTAATACTAAATTGGAGGAAATTTGATGTATAAATTCTTTTTACACAATCAGGTTTTATTTACTCGTTATGCTTTTGGTATTTTATATTTTCATAGTACCTTAACCTTATTAGATGAATTATTTTAATTTTAATACTGAAATTATATTCGAAAAAGATTAGAATAATATTATGAGCGCAGACGAGTATCATTCATATGTATGTTATTCTAATTAATGTACTATACAAAAGTATTTTGGATCTATAGCAGAATCCCTACATCAATAACTGGATCATCCTACCAACATGTTGGTAAACAACAAAGCAAGTTATGTGTAATCCTCTACTTACATCCTAATAAAGTTGGGTGAAAAGGATTTTATTTTTCTCTTTTTAAAGTATTCCTTATGCCTTCCTAATTTGCTGAAGGTCTACCTTTCTAAAGAATGAATGTTTTAACCAGATTCAATCTAAATCCACGCGTATGATTAATTCTAAACTAATATTCAGTTATACGCAATTAATGAATGTACTCTTTATTATTTATCTGAATGTAGGACATTTTATTTGAAATCCTCTAATAATTGCTAAGATTTGCTACATATGGTTTCAATATGCTCAAGACATAAACCATGTCTTGTCATGTCTAGGCACATAAACCATATGAATTTATTGATATATTAGACTAGAGTGATCGTATCTTGTAAAGCCTATCCTCACATTATCTACCAACATAAATGACATAATAAAAATAAATTTTGCAAATACTTCTTAAACACATCAAATAAATTATTTGAAAACTACATTCCTTTGAGAATACAACCTTATTTCAGGATAAAAGCAAAAGGAATATTAATTATATGATCTATAATTATAAGCCTGTTATTGATGTGCGTTCTATATGTAGACGTTTTCGCGGTTATCGCAAGATAACCAGATCAAGCAACGTCGAGCGTGGCCGCTGCTTGGATAGGTGACCGCTGAGCAATCCTGTCCTTGCAAGCGGCCCGCCTGCCCGGCCATTGGTGGTGGTTCGGAAGTCACCTTTAAGCCGTTGGTCCCCAGGTTAAGTGTTAGAGAGGGCTTCTTAGCCCTAACTTCGCCTGGTAAAATAAGACATTCTTTACTATTTTTTTTTTACTTTACGTTTTGAAAGCACCTATGGTTACTGACGTCATATATACTGCAGGTGACAAGTCCATCAAAAGTGGCCCGGTACTCGCGAGCACTGCCCTCGGAGATCAGTGTCAGGTGGACGGCGATATCCTCAAGTGTCCCGTGAAACGGGGAGAGACCGCCACATTCGTATCGACTTTAAATATTGATGGTAAGTTGGCAAGGAAGAGGAAGATCCAACGTAGAATATTTCGCGATATCATGTCCGTCAATGATTGGAAAGCATCGTTCATCCATTATTAATGAATTTTGCTTTCCGTCGTTTTGTCATTCATCACACAAATTGTTCCGGTCGATTAAATTCAATTCCGGTCTTATGTATTTACGGTTCCACAATTAAATTGTGCAGCTGGACTGACCAAGAAAAAGATAACATTTGTTGGTTTTGGAGTCCAACTTAGATTAAGGGTATGTACTTCTGGTATAAGGGGAAGAGTATGTTATCCATTAGCTTTAGCTTAACGACAGTAAAAATGGTATACACAGCGTCAAGGGAGCTAACCAGTTTAGATTAATTTATGTGCAAACATTCATAGCTTCGTACAATAATAACTATATTATTTCTAACAGCGTTTAAATATTCTATTGCATTAGATGGTATATTAATCATTGGTGCAATCTAAATTAAAAATGAGATAATAAATACTTCTTGCATTACACCACTGACAAAGCACTTTACAATAATTTAATATTTTCTAGAATTTAAATCTAAATAAATGTTTCTGCCTCTTTGATAAATATTAACTTAATTTTTAACATCTATTTAGTATCAGTTCATATTGTATTACGTGCCGTAGCGCAGTATGCCGGATTCGTTGTAAAAACATTCCAAAACCAACAACAATTTATAAATAAAAACTTAGTTAAATAAACAATTTAAGCTGGACCGAATTTTAAGTCTAAACTATTTTTTAATCCACCTGAAACACATACAAAATATCATTCAAATCGATCAAAGCCGTTTATGAGGAATTCAGTGACATACACACGCACCTAGAAATAAATATATAAAGATAATACATACATGAAAGGAAAAATCAACAATATTAACCCCAAAGTATACTAATACTTGAGAATTATTTTTAGTTAGTCAAAAGGAATACTAACGATAGTCGTTCAGCAAGTCGATGCAACCTTCAAAAAAGACGTGTATGTCATAGTTTATACAGTGTTAATGGCAGAATAATAAGTTGGTAGAATAGATAAACATTTATACACGAGATCAGTGTGGCAAGAAGTTCTGGTAGTTGACAATGCCGTTAAGAGTACCAGACAACAAAGCACTCGCCTGTCACTTCCTGGCAGACGAGGAGAGAAGACCAAGAGGAGCCTCAATGAAATCGACAGGTACACATGCTTGGATGAAACACTAGGACGAAAGGTATCAAATTGATGAGGACGCCAGAAAAGGGACAATCGGTCATAAATATTAAAGAGAAGACTTGCTTAAAGTAAATCAACGTCTCAATATTGATAACATTCTTTGAAGCTCAAGAGTTTTAAGTTGAGTAATCTGAGAGCTTTACCACATATACAATATCTGTGGTAAATACATTTAGCAGAGAAGACAACTTCAGGATCATGAACAGTGACTCTTTCTATTTTATTGATTGCACTTTTCCAG